>NC_064413.1:49322916-49655833 GCF_023375975.1 Astyanax mexicanus | reverse complement strand
GTATGGATACCTACAGTAGAAATGATTGAAACATGCGCTGGATGTAAAAAAAAAAAAAAAAAATCTAAGTAAGACATAAGTGCAATCAAAAGCCTTTAGTAAGTGCCAGATTAGTGCTAATTTAAGTGCTCTCGAAATATATGGGTCTTCAGCCAGCGTTCTGGCACCCAGACGAAGTTCATCCACCACCATTCTTAGGACAGAGAAAAGTCATTCAATTTTAATCAGTTGAACTACTTTTCTGAAGGATATTTTCACTATTTATTTTTCTTTCACTGTAAAAAAAAATAATAACCTCTTTAAAAAGGCAATTTTAAAGAAGAAGGAAAACAAACCCTCAAAGCTTTTATTGGAGTCAATGCAAAAAAAGAAATCTCTGTCATTGTCTATATCTATATTCTACATCACAAAGTAAACATTCAAAAAGGGATAATGATAAATCTATAAATCGTTAAATTGAAAACTATTAAAATTATTGGTTTAATTTGAACATTTTCACCAATAAAAGTGAACAGATCAAATGTGAGCAGTGGTAATGTAGTGTCAGGTCTATGTATAGCTCTATATAACGTTTAGACAATGTTTGACTTGCTATTTAGCTTTTTTTTAACTCTGTTACTTTCATTGGAAGTCAATTTAAAGTTATTTTCTTTCAAGTCATTTTGGATCATTTCTATTGGTCAGTTCATCTTAAATTTGCCACAGTATAAAAAATGACTTAACATATTGTGATAAATTGTAATGTTTTTTTTTTTTTTTTTTTGACATTATATGAAGAGAAAAACCTTCACCTGCATTAGATTTGTGTTTTTAACCTTCATTACTTTGATAGGAAGTCAATGCAAAAAAATAATATTTTTGACCATTTCTATTGGTCAATTGATCTTAAGATTTTGACACATTGTAAAGAATAACAGCCACATTCACAATATATCAAAAAGTAAAAATGCAAAAATGTAGATACAAGAATTTGCAGAACACTCTTTGATCATTTTCACTAATAGAATTTTATATATTTCTATTGTTCCATCTCTCATAAACGTTTCATACAATGTGAAGAACAAATACCAGATACTAACTATATCAAAAAGTAAAAATGCAAAAATGGAGATTGGGTAAATTTAGCCGGAAATTGATAAATGATTGTCATTCTTGATCCCACTGTGAACATTTTCACCAATGTGAGTGAACAAATTGAATGTGAGCAGTGGTAATGTAGTGTCAGGCCTATTTATAGCTCTACTATGTTTTAACTTTGTAGACTTTGACTTGCTACAACCTCTTTCAACTGAGTAATATTTGCAGGCAGCTGTCTTTTTCATTACTTTCATTGAAAGTCAATGTAAATATATTTTATATTTCAAGTAATTTTGGACCATTTCTATTGGCCAATTTATCTTAAGATTTTGACTTTGACACAATGTAAAGAATGACTGCCAGATTCACAATATATCAAAAAGTAAAATGTAAAAATGGATTTTGCAGAAAGATGATAGAATTGTTGACATTCTTGATTTATTTTTTTATCAGTTTCCCCAATGGAATTTAATATATATATATATGTATCAAAAAGTAAAAATGCAAAAATAGAGACAGAAGAGAATTTTGCAGGATATCAATAAAGGATTGTCATTCTTGGTCACACTGTGAACATTTTCACCAATTGAATTGAACTGATCTTATATATTTCTATTGTGGAATAAAACAGATTGAATGTGAGCAGTGGTAATGTAGTGTCAGGTCCATGTATAGCTCTACTGTGTTTTATTTATTTATTTTTTAACATCACATCAAGAGAACAACCTTCATCTGGATTAGCTTTGTGTTTTTATTCTTTATTTACTTCATTGGAAGTCAATATAAAAATATTATATTTCTTTGACTGTTTCTATTGGTCCATTTGTCTTAAGATTTTGACACAATGTAAAGAACTACTGCCAGATTCATAATATATCAAAAAGAAAAAAAATGCAAAAATGGATATTGAAGAGAATTTTGCAGGAAATCGATAACTGATTGTCATTCTTGGTCACACTGTGAACATTTTCACCAGTGGAAGTGAACAGATTGAATGTGAGCAGTGGTAATGTAGTGTCAGGTCTATGTATAGCTCTACTATGTTTTGACTTTGACTCGCTACAACCTCTTTCAACCGAGTAATATTTGCAGCCGGCTGTCTTTTTTTTTGACATCATATGAAGAGAACGGTGGCACACATACCGCAATAACGTGGGGAAAGCCGAATGGCTGGGTAGACACGGGGGATCCGGCATTATACAACTGGATGCCCTTCATCCTCCTCTCTTTTACAGACCAAAGTCAATTTCTGCTCTCAGTGTGCTCCTCTTCTGACCTGAGACTCCAGCAAATCCAATCAACTGCCTGTGGAACTGGAAGCAGTGTGTGTGTGTGAGAGAGTGTGTGTGTATGTGTGAGTGTGTGTCATGGATGATGGGGGGCTTCTCTATGCTACTTCATGTTTTATAATTTTTTTAATAACACATTACACTTTAAGATCTTGCCAAAGTCATATTTATCTCTTAAAGCTAATTAAGCCTGAGTAATTAATGCACATCTGTAAACATTTCCCGCCATTATGGATAACACCACCATTTACCAGCATGGTTTTACATCAATTACTCATCAGCAGACCCACTGCCTCTCACACACACCCACTCAGTCACTCACTCTCACACTCTCACACACAGTTACTCACTAACACACTCCGATATGACAGCATTATGTGAGAATCTTGGCAGTGAAGCAGCAATCTGGCTCTTCTCCTGGAGCCACCTGACTTTACCAGGGTACCCTCATTAAACCTCCATACAGGCTCCTCCATCGCTCACGCTACCTGGGTCTACCTCCATTTACAGGAGGCTCCGGCGCAGCAGACTCATCCACCACGGCGATTCTGAGCCGCCAAGCCAGCAAATTAAGACATCGCCTCGCTTTCTGAAGATTTACGTGCACTTCCAAGGCCGCGAGTGGGTTTTGATAGGGCGCGTTATGGTGGCGGTAGGGGGCTGGGGGTTTTAGCCGATCAGCAAAGAGGTGGTTATTTATGTCCCCCCGTGTCATATTTTCAGTAGGGCCACCAGGGCGACAGGCTCTAAATTCAGCCGGGCATAGCTGGAGTGCTTTGGCACTCCGGTCCAGTGTAAACCCTCTTAACCGCTGCGGTTGCCAGACCCCAAATCAAGACCCCCCCTTCTGAGTCAGTGACAGAGGATAGGACACCTACTGTACTGTGTACCCACAAAATGTTTCAACTCAAATAAATTAAGTTTGATGTATGTAAAACTGGATATTTCCAAATTCCAAATTTTACTCAACTACTTTGAGTTAGGTGAACATATGTGGTCTTAAATATGGAGTCGAATTAAGTATGTAAAGTTGAGTCTGTTAAGTTGAGTCCGAATTGAGACCAACACCAGGAAAACCGAGACCAGATTAAGATAAAAAAAAAAAATCAAATTCCATTATTTTTTATCCTAAAATGTAAAAAAAACAATCACAATTTGCCCTCAAACAGCTTAACACAAAGGTTAGCTAGCTCATGGTAGTCGCTAATGGTAGTTCTCACCTTGGTAGCATTAGTATTTTAGCTAGCTTGTTGCTAAGGTTAGCTAGCTCGTCTCTAAGGTTAGCTAGCTTGTTGCTAATAGTAGTTCTCTCCTTGATAGCATTAGTATTTCAGCTAGCTTGTCACTAAGGTTAGCTGGCTCATTATTAATGGTAGTTCTCTCCCGGTAGCATTAGTATTTCAGATAGCTTGTCACTAAGGTTAGCTATCTCGTCGCTAAGGTTAGCTAGCTCTTCTCTAGCTTCAGTACACTTCCCAGTAACATTAGTGTGTAATTTAGCGCATTGCTAAGGTTATCCAGCTCTTCACTAGCTTAAATACTATCCCAGGTAACATTAGTATTTTAGCTAACTCATCAATAAGGTTAGCTAGCTTGTCACTAGCTTTAGTTCTTCATGTTATGAACTGTGAAAGCAGGTTTTGCGAAGCTTTTCTACACTGCTATTTTACAGCTATAGCATTTTCTGTGTAATTGGTGTATAGTTTTAAATATTAATACATTAAAGAAGTAAACTAGATTTAAACATGCGGTTAGGTTTCAGTAATCAAAATTCAATATTCCCTTAGCATATAGTATTTTGTGCTTCAAGTGAATATTTAAAATCAATGTATTATTATATATAAATAAAAAAAAACTAAATACAAATTAATTTGACTCTCAATAAAATATAAAATCCAAATTTTACTCAACTACTTTGAGTAAGGTGAATGTATGCGGTCTTTGAGTCGAATTAACTAGTAAAAGTTAAGTCTGTTACTATCGGTAACTTGTTTTCCATTGGCTCATGGCACCATCTGTTTGCACATTGGGTGTTTCCTCCAGTCACCATCTATGTGTAGTCATTCCCTGCCTTGAGCAAACTCGTACATTGATTAACTGCTTGGTCTTCATGTTATTAACTGTAAAAGAAGGTTTTTCCAAGCTTTTCTAAACTGCTATTTTATAGCTATAGCATTTCCCAATAAATAATCAAATAAAGAAGTATCTGTCACGCCTAATACAGACTGTGTTGTCCAAAACCCGAACTCCTCCGTTTCTGTCAATGGAAAATCTCCACCTTAGGACTCCAACCCCCAGCGTGCATCTGTCTCTAACATGTGTCTGGACTCCACCAATCAGCTCGCTTACTCACTCTCATCATCGCTGGAATACTAGCTGTTTGCAGCTGTGTGTAATTATCTTTATGTATATAAGCCTGTCTATTTTGTATGTTTTCTGTAAAGTTATTCAGCAACATACTGAGCATTCTGTCTATGTGTATGACCCGTTTTTTCCAATGTGACCATGTCTTTTCTCTCTGTTTCTTCTGCATTTTCCATCTGTAACAGTCCATGAACTACATTTAAAAATGCAGTTATGGTTCAGTAAACAATATTCAGTGTTCCCTTAGCATATATTTTGGCCATGTTTTATTATTATATATAAATCTAAAAGAAAACTAAATACAAATCAATGTTATTTACCATAAAATCTGATATTACACATGCATTTAATTTGCTTTTCAGTCAACATTACTTTTTTACATTTATAAGACAACCCATTTCTTCAAATATTCAAGTAAATTTAACTTATTCAAGCCTAGAATGTACAGTTAGACTGCCTATTACTAATTCATCAAATTCAAATTAAATCAAATTAGTTATATAACACATTTTACCACTTTTTTTCGTAGCAGAACAGAGAGAATCAAACAAAACATTGAACAAACAGCACAGAACTCTAATACTGCCTTCCAAGCATTCCCTGTCGAGCGTCCACCTCCCAACCTCTCCAGCATCCACTGATTGGCTTGATTCCACCCTCATTAGCATGTCCCATTATCGTCAGAATATTCAGGAGACTCTCGCTGGTTCCTGCCATTCCAATTATTGTAATAGACAACATGGTTTATGACTTTCAAGTTTCTGGAAGAGCTTCAGGTTTTTACTCAAGGTCCTCAGTCACATGTGGGCTGGTGTGGGCTTTTCTTTTCTTTTTTTTTTTTTTGTTCAAGGGCGTCTGGTTCAGGCCATTCCGAAGGGAAGGGAGGGCAGTGTTTTGGGAGAGTGGAGGGAAAAACCTGGAAAGATCCACCCAGCATTTGTTGAATCAAATTCCTGCACCTGGATATAATTGTAGCGCTGCTGTGCTGGGATTTGGTGCAGTTACGTGCTTACCAGGAGAGCAAATTAGTGAAACAGAACCATGTCCTCCAGTACTGAGACACAACCTCACCTGGCATCATGTTTCACCCAGGAAAAAGAGGAAAGAAAGAAGGGAAGAGGCTCTGGTTAAAAAGGATTTTTTACACTGTTTAAGTTAAAGTGGCAGTCTGTCTTATTTTGTTGTTTCTAAACTGAAAAACTGAGAAGTGGAGAAGCATTTCTGAGTGGAGAAGAATATGGATGAGATATTGTGTTTAATGGTACCAGTGTGCTGGAACCACCATTCCTGCTAAGTATATTTATTCTAAAACTGGGGTTTTGGGTCACTTTACGCAGGAGTTTTTCTGGCCACGTCACGCATCTTTATGTACTTACATCACACGTACAGCCTCTAAAAGAGGATCCGGCTCAGTTTTACTGAACGCGAGCAGCTGGTGGAGCAGTGGAGACTTCAGAAGAGGAACCTCAGAGCTCAGTAGATCATCCACTCATAGTAAAAACAAAGTGTGTAGTTGAAGTGAAATTTCTGACTGAACATAACCTGGAATTGGATTCATCCGTTCTAAAAAAGGAGACCACATCACACCCTCCCAGTTTAAAATGATTCTTCTGCATGCTCTGTGCTATTGCCCACTCTTACCAGAGAGGGCCCTAAATCCCAAAAACTTATGAACACCAGCTGTAAGAAATATATATATATATTTTGCTTTTAAACTGAATTTGACTAGTTCTAATTTTTTACAGAAGTCTGTGCTTTACATTGTCCCAACATTTTATGAAGAATGGAAGAATAGAAATGTAAGAACATTTTTACGTTGTATTATGTATTATGTATTATGTAATGGCATACATATTTTAAATTTAATGCATTTAAACCCTTTCAGACCTGAATTATGTTCCAGTGATATATAAGAATTCTGTTGTCTGTCTGTAATGCACACAAAATAAGACACAGCTATCCTAAAATTAAATCTATATTAAAACATTTAATAGATATTAAGTAAAATTAACTAAAGTTTTTATTCTTAAGCATGATAAAAAGTGTTATAAATCACAGATCAGAGTTAGTAACAATGGGCTTTGTATTACTTTGCCCTATTTGTTCTGTAGTGCTGACATGCCCTGATGACCGACTTGCTGATTTTCTTTTCTAGCGCAGTTGGCGTGGCTAAGCTACTGTTTCATTGGCTGATTTATGATCTCTTCTGATGGACAACAACAGGTCTCAGTTAGTTTTCTGTGCAACTAAACATTAGAAAAACAGACACTATCAGACCACACTCTTCTCAACTACTATAATTCACACTGCCTTGCCATGAGCACACTGGCCAGTGTTAGCAGGTAACACCACACAACTTATAGAGGTACAGTATGGGCGTTCCCAAGCTGTCCCCTAAGGATGAATAATCATAGAGGTTTGGGTATATTGCCTGAAATATGTTGTACAGTAACTTACAATATATCAAGAGTCACTGACTGGATTTAAAGTTTACAGTCGCAAGAAAATGTATGTGAACCCTTTTGGGATTACTTGGATTTCTGCATAAATTGGTCATTTTATAGGGCAGGGCAGCTTTAACCAAAACATCCAATCTTTTTTCACATTCTGGCTCCAATTAGCTTTTAAAAAGGTCACTAGCCTGGGGGTTCACTTACTTTTTCCACACTTACTGTGAATGTTAACATGTTGTGTTTAATAAAACCATGCAATAGCATATAATGTGTCATTTTTGTGTAGTATTAGTTTAAGCAAACTGTGTTTATTGTGTCTATTGTTGTGACTTAGATAAAGATCAGAACACATTTAATGACCAATTTATACAGAAATCCAAGTAATTCCAAAGGGTTCAGATATTTTTTTTTTGTATGCATAATATCATAATAGTTTTATGCACTTGTTTTTTATACTGTCACTATCCTGCACAAAAAAATAGATATCAATTCTTTTTTTTTTTTGCTTTTTGGCATGATGTTTATTTGCCAGTTTTTCATAGTTACTTAGAATAAAACGCTTTTTCAGTTTACTTCTATTGAAATGAAAGACATGTTTCAGTTCAGTATCTTAAAATACAATGCATTTTTTCTATTTGATGCATTACTGAAGTGAAATACTCCAAGTAAAATAAAATAAATGGTGGTGAAGACTTTTGGATGTCATGACGAAGACGAGATCAATGTGCATTCTTTTCAATCGCATTCCCGAGACAATTCTAGCACTTCATGAAGACATCACAGACAGAGGAAAATGATCTAAATCAATTGACGTTTCTAGGAATTCGGGAATTTGAAAGCACGGTTCTTGGACACTCCGTTTCGTTCTCAGTTCAGCAGTGTGAAAGTGGGCCAAAGCTCTGGCAGACAGAACCGTGGAGTGCACATTACACACAGAACAGACCGGTGGCACAGTGCAGCAGCGGAAATTCAATCCTCAAGAAGCCAGGCCCTAATCTCTCCACGTCTAAGATCAAGCGGCATGTTTCATCTGCGGTTTATTAATCTATAACCTAAACAGGCCAAGCCAAAAGCAGCCGTGCAAACGGTTATAGAGCAGCCTGACAGAGAACATTCTGTGTTCACATTTTTATCGTCTCTCTGCGTTTAACGGCTTGTGTAGAGAAAAAAAGAATTACGCCTTCTTAAATAAATAACACAGTTTACACAGTTTATACTCTAGTACAGATTACAAATAGCGCATTTTAGTACTTAAGTACAGTAGTTAGTGAAGTAAAAATAATACTCCAGTAAATAAAGATACAGCATTTTAGTACTTAAGTACAGTAATAAAATAAAAATAATACTCCAGTAGAAACAGATACAGCATTTTAGTACTTAAGAACAGTAGTAAAATAAAAATAATACTCCAGTACAGATTACAAATAGCGCATTTAAGTACTTAAGTACAGTAATAAAATAAAAATAATACTCCAGTAGAAACAGATACAGCATTTTAGTACTTAAGTACAGTAATAAAATAAAAATAATACTCCAGTACAGATTACAAATAGCGCATTTAAGTACTTAAGTACAGTAATAAAATAAAAATAATACTCCAGTAGAAACAGATACAGCATTGTAGTACTTAAGTACAGTAGTAAAATAAAATATAAAACTCCAGTACAGATTACAGATACAGCATTTTAGTACTTAAGTACTGTAGTAAAATACTGTGATAGAGCACATTCTGTGTTCACATTTTTATCGTCTCTCTGCGTTTCTACACAGCTCATGTAGAAAAAAAAGAATTATGCCTTCTTAACTAAATAACACAGTTTACACAGTTTACCAAATGACAAGGAAAACAGATTATAGCTTGGAAATGGGGTGAAAAAAGGGGGGTTTCAGGAATATGCTCCAACATTGTGGAATATCATGCAAAGTTGCACAATGGCTCTGAATTTTTATTATTATTTTTTTCTAATTTTGTTTCCATTTTCTCCCCAATTTACACGGCCAATTACCCAACCTACTCATTAGGACTCCCCCTATGACTATGAAATGCTCCAATGCCCCAAGGGTGAAGACTAGCACATGCCTCCTCCGATACATCTGAAGTCAGCCACCACCTCTTTTTAAACTGCTTCTGATGCAGCGTTGCCGAGTAGCATCACAGCGCTAACGCTCGGAGGAAAGCGCAGTGATCGGTTCAGATACATCAGCTCACAGACGCAGTTGTGAGTTGTGTTGATCGACATCACCCTTTGTAGTGATAAGGGGAGAAGAGTGCCATCTACCCACCCAGAGAGAGCAAAGCCAATTGTGCTCTCTCAGGACTCCAGCAGCCGATGGCAAGCTACATGAACAGGATTCGAAACAGCAACCTCCCGATCATTTAATAAAACTGATCGTTCACACTGGATTATTGTAAACATAAATAAACTGAAGAGCCATTGATTGCATACAGTATATATGCGTGACCTACAACCATCAAGCATAACATTATGATCATTATGAACATTATGATTCTATACCCATTATCCATTTTTTACAATTACTTCTATAAAGACTATAGTACTTTATCTGTTTTTCTGCACATTTTATTAAGTTCTTATAAGATCAGCTTGGTTTTACAAGATACCGCTCTGGCTTTAATGATAATGTGGGTTTAGAATGATTTCAACATTTTTACAGTCGTAACAAGTAACATTACAGCACATAAACAATGTATCAGAGTAACAGAACTAAACTCATCTAAAATATGTCATGAAGTAAAAGTGGAAGTAGGAGAAAAATACAATACTCCAGTACAGATTACAGATACACCATTGTAGTACTTAGTACTTTAGTACAGTAGTTTAACTAGCTCTACTTCATTACTATACATCTCTACATCTATAACCTAAACAGGTCAAGCCAAAGCCCAAAGCCGCCACCGAGTCAGTGTGATAGAGAACAGTCTGTGTACCATCTCTCGGCTCATTTTTTATTAATTTTTTTCTGTCTCTCTGCGTTTAACAGCTCGTGTAGAGAAAACAGAATTACGCCTTCTTAACTAAATAACACAGTTTACACAGTTTACCAAGATGACAAGGAAAACAGATTATAGCCTGGAAATGGGGTGAACAAGGGGGGGGTGTTGGGAATATGTTTCAACATCGCGGAATATCATGCAAAGTTGCACAACGGCTCTGAATTTAATAAACTGAGCATTCACGCTGAATCTCTGTGTATTCAAGGAATAATGCTTCATCACTCCACCTACTGATTATATGAGTTTATTATTAGTCGTCGTAGTCGAGTCATAATTGAGCTCTGGCTGTATTCTCTGGTAATTACATGGATTGATTCGCTTTTTAACCATTACGCTTGGATTAAATTAAGAAGTGTAGAGGGGGTATTGTATTGATGGACAGGCGCTGCGGTCCCCCGGTCGGCAGCGATAGGGTACGCCAGGTTCTAGCGTGTATGTGTGCCATTGGGGGTAGAGGCTGTGGGCCGTGGTGAGCTTGGCAGAGGTTGCCTTGAGCGAGGGCTTTGTTTCACTGAGTGCTGAGCATTAGACCTCTGGGGAAGGCACACAGCGGGGGATGGATTAGCCCCTAGTTTACTACAGCACGTGCTTCTCAGTGCATGGCAAACTTGCTCTCGCTTCTCTACCCTCTTATTAGAGAGAGAGAGAGAAACTGGAAGAGAGAGAGAGAGAGAGAGGGAGAGAGAGACAGACCTCCTGGGACCGCCGATTCCAACTCCACTTCCTTTTACTCATTCGCTTCACACACTTGTCCCATTAACCATCACTCACCTGCGATTTGCATAATTGAGTCGAGTTGGGCTTTGAAAAATTAAAAAAATTAAATGGCAAATTCTTACAAAACCTGTGAAACGCTCAGTGAAATATCCAGGTGCTTTGCCTTTCTCCCTCTTTTTTTCTTTTTCTCCTTCTTCTCCTCGCTCTCGAACGAATGAATGAATAGACGAGCTAAAGAAGAACCTGTCTTTTCAGGTTTTTCTCGCTGCTCTCTGATTTCACCCCTCTCTTTAACCTTATTTAAGTCTCACTTTTACAAAAAACTACCCTAAAAAAACGAATACGCTTTACACATCGAGCGAGCATGAGCAAAAAAAAACAGGCAGCGAGCAGCAGTTTGAGTTCACGTCTGTTCCTTTTACACCTGAGCACCTGGAAGTTGCTTGGGGACCGGGATGTCTGACCCAGGTGCTGGTTAGACTCAGAGAGATTGGTGCTCTCTCTCGTAGGCTGGTCCCAAGACATCGCCACGCTAAGCAGCTGCCAGGTGTTCCTGGGAACCCTCTCCCTCTGCCAGGTTGTGTATATTTATTGTTTGGGCTGCTGGGATGCCCTGTAGTACACTCTTTAAAAAAAAAAATTAAAGCTTTCTACTAAATGGCTTTTGACTTGGATGTACAGGTATGGATCAGGTAAGAGAAAGTTGTAGTCGGCAAGTTTTAATAACATTATTATGTTATGGAAATGTTTCCTTGTACTTTAAACTTTAAAGGAGGGGTCCTACTTTATAATAAGTGTCTAAAAGTGTAATAACTGTGTAGTTACACATTAACAAATCCATGTAATAACATTATACTACATTACATTACATCACAAAGCATTAAACCAAGGCTTTTTTACAAAATGAGTTACGCCTCAAATGAAGGCTCTGCAAAGAAGAGAATGAAGGTGCAAATGTGAGAATGGCAGAGAAACAATGAGACATGGGGAGAATAGAAGAGAAAAGAAGGCAAAATAAGAATAGAGGAGATAAAATGAGAACAGGAGAGAGAATAAGAGACAAACTGAGAAAATATGAAAAGAGATAAGGGAGGAAAAGGGAAGAGACATCTCTGCAAAGAAGAGAATAAAAGAAAACATATATGAGAATAGACGCGGAATAATGAGACATGGGGAGAATAGAAGACAAAATAAGCGAAAATAAGAAAAGAGAAGATAAAATGAGAACAGGAGAGAAAATAATAGAGAAACTGAGAAAAGAAGAAAAATTAAGTGAAGCGAAGAAAAGCCACATCTCCCAATGAAGGCTCTGCAAAGAAGAGAAAGAATGAGCAAATATGAGCATAGAAGAGAAATAATAAGACATAAGGAGAAGAGAAGAGAAGAGAAAAGAATGCAAAATAAAAATAGAAGAGATACAATTACAACAGGAGAGAAAATAAAAATCCAAGCCGTAAACATTTTTGACAGGGCCTAAAGGAGACTAAAAAGGAATTGAGTTAGTTTGTGAGAGCACATGAAGAGCACGTCAAATAAAGCAAATTAGCCATGTATATATTAGGTAGGTTGCAGACAGACTCAGGAGGTCCTTTGTTATCCTTTGATTCTTATATACTTTATAAATTACAGCCTTTTTTATCTGTATTGTAATCATTATAACAACAAAACAAATAACAAAAAATAGAACAATTCTGCTTCCTTTTACATTGTAAATGATTATATTTTTGAGCAGCTGTATGTCTTCTGGAGTAAAAGAGATCAGATCATGTGACTGTCTGATATAATTACTGTGTTATAAGACCTGAAAGAGGAACTGACAAAAACTGAAAAAAAAAAAAAAATACACCAAAACAGGCTAGGGTTCTAAGGGTTAAATAATCATATTTGTTACAGAGTGTGGCTGTGTAGCCTTTTACAAGGTTCTTCACAATCAACCCTTTTTTTCACTCTATTCACAAATACACTCTTTTTTTTTTGCTTTAGTTATTAAAATGATCATTTAAACAGTGTTTTTTTTATATTTACTCATGTTATCTTTTTCTGATATTAAAGTTTGTTTGATAATCTGAAAAATATCAGTATGACAAAAAAGCAAAAGAAATCTGAAATACTTTTTCACGCCACTGTAGCTACAGAATAATATGCTGTAGGTGCATATAGTAAGGCGGTGAATGAAATGACTTAAGTATGTGTATAAACACATATACAGCACATGTTCCACATCACCTAAATAGCTGCACTGCTGAAATTCCCCAGAGCTCCACACTTCACACGTGCTGTCACTAACTGCGCTGGCTGTGGTTCAGAGCCCGTGCAGGTAGCACTAAATGCTCTCGGGGGGTTTGTTGCATATCACCCCCCCACACACACACACGTCCCTGTAGACTCGTAGGCCAGGTCCCTCGCCGCCCAGCGTCCAGCCAGAGAGGGTGATTTGATTTGTGGAATGGGGGGTGCTGGGGTAGAGTGAAGGCCATGCTCTAATGGGGCAGAGACAATAGGCCATCACTAATCAGGGACCTCAAGGTTGCCATGAGGTTAATTGTAATGCAGGTGGCACTTGGGGAGGGGGTGAAAAAGAAGTGTTGACTGCTTTACTGCCCTAGCGCACATTGTGTTTTTAACGTCGAGCCCCCAGGCCAGGATTTGCCTTTGTCTCCCCCTCTCTCCCCTGTGTCCCCTTCACCTTTTAATCTCTTATTATTCTGCCATTCTCATTCGTCCCTCCACGAGTTAAAGAAAACCTTTCACCAATCGTCAAAAAGGAAATGTAAATATTGAGCCTGTCCTGCTTCGCAATGGCTGTTGTGATGCAAGCAGAAGCCATTGTCGAGCCCATGTGGGCCTCAGCGCCGCATTTTACATTTGCTGGAAGTGACCCTTTGTATCATTGTTATTTGTTTAAATTGACAGAGTTTGCGTGTCTTTGTGGAACTCTGAAAGAGCATCTCCAAATAAGAAGCCTCCGCTCAAAAGAAGATGGCACCACTCACCTCGGTCGTTTACATTAGCTTTGTTAGATGTCTTAACATCAATCTCTACTTAGTTTGCTTTAGTCTCCATAGGCCGTAAGGATTTATCCTAATTAGGGAGCTGTGAATATTTAAAGTAAAGAAATCTGCAGAATGCTCTCTCCACAGGACTGTTCTTAACAATGTTAATGTTAACAACGTTGCGGAAGATACAAAATGAGAATAGATGAGAAAAAATAGAAGCAGAGAAGAGGCATAATAAGCCAAACATATGTAAAATGAGATTAGAAGAGAAATTAAGAGATACAATGAGAATAGAAGATGAATAAAGTTGAAAAAATGAAAGTAGAAGAGAACAAGAGAATCGAAGAAAAGAAGAGTTAAAAAAAACGAGAATCAGTGAGAAAAGATAACCAGAGCAAAAGAGATATTATGAAAAAAGAAAAGACATGAAGAGAATAGAAAGATGAAGATGCATATCCAAATAAGAAGGCTCTGCAAAAAAAAGATTTAAAGACAAAACATGAGAAAAGAAGAGAAATAATGAGACATATGGATAAGAAAATAATGCAATGCAAGGAGAGAAGAGGTAAAATGAGAACAGGAGAGAAAAAAGAGGCAAACTGAGAAGAGAAGAGACATCTCTAAATGAGAAATATTAAGACATAAGGAGAATAAAATAGAAAAGAAGCCAAAATAAGAATAGAAAATAGAAAATGAGAACAGGAGAGAAAATAACAAATAAACTGAGAAGAAGAAAAGGGAAAAGAAGAGATGAGAAGAAAGAGCTCCAAATTAAAGCCCTGCAAAGAGGAGAATGAAGGTGCAAATGTGAGAATGGAAGAGAACTATTGAGACATAAAGAGAATAGAAGAGAAAAGAAGGTGAAATGAGAATAGAAGAGATAAAATGAGAACAGGAGTGAACATAAAATGCAAACAAAGAGAAGAGAAGACAAGAGAAGATAAGATAAGATAAGAGATATCTCCAAATGAAAGCCCTGCAAAGAAAATAATGGATGAGAAGATATTTGAATAGAAGAAAAATAATGAGACAGAGAAAAGAAGGCAAAATAAGAATAGAGGAGAGAACGTGAGAGAAAAGAAAAGAAGAGAAGAGACATTTTCAAATGAAAGATCTGTGCTTTCAAAGAACAGAAGTGATTAAACAGGAGAGAACAGGAGAGAAAATAAAAGGCAAACTGAGAAAAGAAGAAAACAGAAGAGAAGAGACATCTCTTAATGAAAGCTCTGCAAAAAAAGAGAATGAATGAGAAGAAATGAGATTAGAAATGAAATAATGAGACATAAGGAGAATAAAAGAGAAAAGAGGGCAAAATAAGAATAGAAGAGATAAAATGAGAACAGGAGAGAAAATAAGAGACAAACTGAGAAGAGAACAGAACAGAACAGACCAGAACTGACCAGAATCTCCAAAAAAAGGTTCTGCAGAGAATAATATGGCGTGACGTATCTTGGTGGTTTACATTAGCTATCTGAACTCTCTACTTAGTTTGCTTTAGTCTCTATAGGTTGTAAGGATTTATCCTAATTAGGGAGCTGTGAATATTTAAAGTATAGAAATCTCCAGAATGCTCTCTCCACAGGACTGTTCTTAACAATGTTCAGATTTAGTAACAACAGCAGTACAGTAACTGAAATATACAGTAAAAAGTTTATGTCCTGTTGTGTTTGTGTAATGTTCTATTGAGTGAATGTATCACTCCATTTTATCCTCACTTTTTCATGCCAGTCTGTAGATGTTAGTTCTTATTGTTCTAATGCTGTAAATTGTATGCACTGCAGGCTATGTGTGAAGTAGGGCCGGATGATATGGCCAAAATGCTGGTCAATATCAATACTAATATAATTCAGAGCCACAAAACCATTAAATCTGCAAAGAATGACCACAACAGCTGTTGATAAATGGCTATAAATCTCAGAAATGTGTTTTAAAATAATCAGTTAAACCATTTCTGGTAACACTTTACGGCTAGCACTTTTCTATTGACGTGGAATCAGCACCATTCTGGTTCACAAACCTAATTTTAAACAGATTCAATGTGTTTTCCACCAACAAAAAAATAGATTCCGGAACCAGGAACGTTCGTTCACAGTGGGAAAGGAAGAAAACTTGGTTCTTCAGCGTGGACCATGTTCACTGCCTTTGTGCTACACCCTCTGTTGATGACATATTATGTGACATATTGATGGTTCCACCAAAACTGGTGAAAACTAGGGCTGGTTTGCTGAAATAACCAATTTAACTGGTTCAAGAACCAGAGTTCTTTTGGTGGAAAAGCGCTGAGTTAGGGTACATCAATTAACAGTACTTATGACAGTATTAAACAATGTTAAATGTTTAACTAATGTCTCCACTTATTATCAATGGATAAGAGATAAGACATTTTTAAACATTACTAAATTTCTAATGCCTAATAATGTTGTAATATTAATGAATTGAGACATTTAATAATGAATAATGAATAATCATTCTGTAAGAAGTACTGTTAAGTAATATTATCTTACTGTAAAGATAGATAGATAGATAGATAGATAGATAGATAGATAGATAGATAGATAGATAGATAGATAGATAGATTTGATTAAGTAAGATAGATTTTCCAGGCCTAGATTAGAACCAGTGTTAAAGACATATCCAAATGAAAGCCTTGCAAAGAAGAAAATGAATGAGCAAATATGTGAATAGAAGAGAAATAATGAGACATAAGGAGAAATTAATAGAAAAGAAGGCAAAATAAGAATAGAAGAGATAAAATGAGAACAGGAGGGAAATTTCAATTTAGTTGTATTGATTTATTTGCTAAAGTCAGTGTTTCAGGCACTTTTCCAGGTCTAGATTAGAACCAGTGTTAAATTAAACTGAAGCACTGAGTCCTGAGCACTTCTTCACATGCTCAGTGTGATTAGCCTCAGTGTGTGTTTAGCCCATTGATTAGCATTTATTTGACTAACACTCTAAAGCAAAGATAGAAACAGATAGTTGACCATCTTCCCTTAATTGGTGGCTCTTCATGCCTGTTAAGTGACCTGTGTCACCCCTTCTCCTCATCTTCCCCCGAGTTCCCCTTCAGTAGCTTATTCTCAGTCAGTAAATACTGTGACCACACTTCAAAGCCCTCCGTTAGCATGCCCTTTAATGCTGATGATGTTTGACTAAGGCCGGGTCGTTTGTGATCTTATACAGTTGAAGGAAACTGAAGCTAACTGGCTAAAAGTGCAAGCTATTGTGATCACCTCAGCCCTGTGGACGAAGAGAAGAGAAGATAGACAAGATAAAACATGAAAAGAAAAGAAGACACAACAAGAAAAACAAAGTAAGGCATGAAATGAAAGGAGGAGAGTGATATGAGAAAACTAGTAAGGAATACTCTAAATGTCAAAGAAAAGAAAGGAGAAGGAGAATGTATGAAAGATGAGAGCAAAGAAGAAGACATGACTAAAGATACATAAATACACAAGAGAAGAAAATATATGAGAAAACAATAAATTAAATTAAAGAAGGAGATGAAGAGAAAACACACAAGAAAAGAGAGAAAAGAAGAAAAGAGAATACAGCAAACAAGAAAATGCATAAAAAAGAAATGACACAATACGAAAATAGGAAATATTAAACAAAAGAAGAAGAAAGGTGAACAGACATAGTAAGAACAGAAGAGCTAAAGAAGCAGATAAAAGAAAAAAATAGACAAAATGACAGTAGATTACATCAGAAAATAACAAGAGATAAGAAGAGACAAAATTAGAATAGAAGAGCAGATATAAAATGATGACATATAAGTAAAAAGACAAAATGATAATAGAAGAGAACAGCAAAAAAAAGAAAATAGATATAAAAATAGGAAAAGAGACAAGATGAACAGAAAAAATAAAATAAAAAAATAGAATAGACAACATTTACCTTCAAAGATAAAATAAGAAAAGAAAAAAAGACAAAACAAGAATATAAGAGTAAATGCAAAATGAGAATAGAAAAGAACATGGGAGAAAATAAGAATGGATGATTAAAGAAAACACCAAATAAGAACAGAAGTGAAAAATTAAAAAGTAAAACTAGGAGACCAAATGAGTGTAAGAAAGACAATACTATTTAAGAGAAAAGAAGAGAGAAAATGAGAATAATTGAGAATTGAACTACGAAACTAAACAAAACCAGAAGAGAAAAGAAAAGACTAAATGCGTACAGGAGAGACAAATAGAGAATATAATAAGAGAAAAGAAAAACGGAAACAGTAGAGAAAAAAATGACAAGAGAGAAGAGAACAGAGAAGAAGAAAAGGGAAGAGAAGAGAAGAGAGGAGAAGAGAAGAGAAAAGACTAAATGCGTACAGGAGAGACAAATAGAGAATATAATAAGAGAAAAGAAAAACGGAAACAGAGAAAAAAATGACAAGAGAGAAGAGAACAGAAAAGAAGAAAAGGGAAGAGAAGAGAGGAGAAGAGAAGAGAAAAGAAGAAAATGGAAGAGAAGAGAGGAGAAGAGAAGAGAAAAGAAGATGTGGGGGAAAAGGGTCTAAAAGACAAACATGGCTGTGTCTGCCAACCTGATCGGGCAAATGCTCTCTCTCTCTCTCTCTCTCTCTCTCTCTCTCTCTCTCTCTCTCTCTCTCTCTCTCAGTCTCTCTCTCTCTGTTTATTCAGCTGAGAATTGGACAGTGTCCAGAGCATCTCAGTCTCAGGCCTTGGTCCTGCGCGGCAGCATATGTGAGCAAAATACTTATACGTTTGCATTTGATAACATGACAAATGAGATGGCACGGAGCTGCGGGGCGGGATTGTGATGTTGGCGGTCCAGCGGAGGGAGAGGAGCGGAGCGGGAGGACGGAGTGCCACTTTATTCCGAGCCGAGCCCTTTTTTCCCTGTCAGGCCCGGCGCTTTGAGAGAGGCCATTTCACATTCAAGTCACTGTTGTTTCTTTCATAAAATGTTCTGGGAGAAAGACATGCTCAAAAAAAGAAAGCAGCAGGGAGAGAGGGGTGGGGGAGCGAAGGAGGCGGGGAAAAAATGCTGTTACAATGTTTTTTCTCTCCGCCAAAGAGCAGAACAAAGGCACTGTAGAGTGAATTGTAGCAGACAAAAGGTGAGTTCCACTATGTCAGGGAGTCAGTGAAGACACAGAGGGGATCTTGTGACTGAGCTTAAACTCTCCGGAGCTTTTTGCGGCGGCTCGAGTGGGCCGCATTGCTCACGACCTTCTTCTCCGGCTCCTAGTGACCGCATCCTGCTCTGGAAGAGCGCGTGGAGCCGCCTCCTGCCGGCGCGGGGACGAGAAATGCTAATTACCCATGAAGCAGCTCTTTCATTTTGGGTCGACTGCCGTAACGTTGCACTTGGGGGGAAAAAACACGCATATTTTAGTCCTCCTTTCAGCTTAATTTTAATCCAAGAGTTGCAAACTTGCACCGTCCAAATAGTATTAACACAGCGATTTGATGCGCTAGACTTTGAGACCTGGAGATATCATCCGCAGCTTTCATGTCGGCGTGACCAGGACCGGGGGTAAAGACGATAAAAGCCGCACTGTTTTAGCCATCATCCCGTGTTTACCATATTAAAGTGGATCTGTGACAGGGAGCGGGATGGGCACGACCAACCGTCTGATGATTAAGGTGCCCGTCATTACCTGTGCGCTCCGAGACATCCGTTTTCGAGACTCCCCTCGGCGTATCCGACTCAGTTCAGACGTGGGCAGGAAATCCGTCTCTCTTTTGACTTCTTAAACGTCTCCCGAACATCTCCAGGCCTTAACGTGTCACCGCACGAGCCACGCCTGGAGAAATAGGTGGCACAGGTGCCGCTCACCTGAGTGGATCAGGTTGTGACAGGTAAGGGATTGGTGTTGCGGAGCTGACACGCTAAAAAAGCCAGGGGTTTTGAGGACGTTTCACAGCGACATGCCTTCACTCTTCGCCTTCTAATCAATACCAGCATTAGCTCACAGCTCCACCAATGCTGAGATGCACTCGCTTTATTAATATTCATATGTTCATTAGCATAAGGCTGACGCCGGAGCCGGCGAGCTCTATGGCGCGTGCTAATGTAACCACTCGATGCAAACATTGTTTCTAGGGAAACGGGCTTAATGAGTTAAGGGTGAGACCGTAAACTGATAACACCTCCTCTCAAAGCTTCGCTTACCTGTGCGCACACACTCATACACACACACACATACGCTCGTACACTCATACACTTTCCCAGCCTCTTGAGAGCTGCAAGGTGCAAGCTAACGGGAGTTCAAGTTAAGAGTGTGAAATCCTTCTGAATGTAAACTCTCTTTTTTGTATTTTTTTGGGAGCCACCAAAGAAAAGGATTAGCTATTAATAATTAATAGTCTTATTTAAGCAAAGCAAATGAAAAAAAAAATCATCTTTAAATGCATGTAAACTCAATTAGGCTTAAATAAAGGTCTGCACAATATTGGGGGAAAAAATAGTGCAATATATCCTTTAAGGAAAGACAACACAAGACATGATAGAACAGAAATGCCATACTTGTGCTGGGCGCACATGGAATTTGGCCTCCTCCTTTAACCCATCCAAACAGTGAATACACCCATGCACACTCAGAAGACACACACCTTAAGACAGTGTGCACACATGCCCAGAGTGGAGGGCAGCCACTGCTCTGGTGCCCAATGTGCGGTAAGAGTTAAGGGCCTTGGTGAAAGGCCCCTACACTCAAAGGTCAAATAAAGGACAGTGCTTAGTTGCTTTGCTCACAGTAAATAATTAATATTCTACCTTCAGTAGTACCCTCAGCAGTGGTAGGACTCTACACTTTCTTAACACTGGTAAAACTCTCACAAAGAACTGGACTCAGGAAACTGAGGAATCTGTGATCATGATTAGGGTGCATTCATTGATAGGGACCTTCTTTGATAGGGACCAGGAACCATGATCAGAAAATGACACAAAAGCTTTAATTTAATAATAACTCTTTATTTATTGCAGCTAAAGGTTCTTTTATCTCTACCTGATTAGAATAACAATGCTAAAACTTCCAGCATTGGTCAGAAACAAGCAGTGACTGATGCTATTAATAGTAAACCAGAATGCTTACCATCCACTTAGATGAATTAAATAGACAGTGTAGTCACAAGCCTTAAAAATATAATTTCCATGCAGTGCTTTTTAGTGCAGATGTAAGCTGAAAATAAACATTGTAATTTCAGTTGTAAAGTTAAATGAAGTTAAAGCACCACAAGGTAGGATTGAGATTTTGTGCTCGCTGGCTCCCCCTACAGGGCGGATTAGTTTCTCTTTCTCGTTTTCTGGCTTTCACAGACATATTCAGTTTCTTTCCAGCTTCTGCCAGAGTGTCTGATTTCGAATTTGTAAAGAATGAACCAGTAGTTCTTGTAGAACTGTTAGAACTAAAGGTCGGAAAGCAGGTCGCAGTTCTCACAAGCGTTGCTCACGGCCGCCTCAGAAAACTTACAGAGTCTGGTTTGAGCTCAGAGGAGCTCCGGCACAGACACGAGAGCATCGCTATTCCTCCCATTACACCTCAATGCAGCGCTGCAGTGAGTTTCAAGCTGAATTTTACTTCTTTAAATAGTTAAAAAATCAAGGAAATCCTACCTAGTGCTGCTTTAAATGAATTCTCTGTTAAAGCATGTTATAAGTTTAACTGTACATTCTGATCCAATGTACTACAGGTCAGTTTTTTGAGTGAGGGAGATACAGGACATTAAACAATGCATTCCTGTGGATCCATTAGATGGCAAGCCAAGCCTAGAGACGTGAACCTGGAAACTTTTCTGCATCCAGGGAACTAAAGGCTTCAATTCTGGAACTTGTGCACCACAGACACTGAGACAATTTGCTTTAAAGAACAGTCAGCTAAACACTGGTAAACTCTCACTAAGAACTGGACTCAATTGATCATGTTTAGGGTGCATTCATGCCTACCTTCTTTGATAGGGGATAGAAACCATGATCAGAAATTACACATAAGCTTTACTTGGACAATGAAACTGAAACATCTGTTATTTTAGTGTGGGAGGTTTCATGGCTAAATTGGAGCAGCCTGGTGGCCAATCTTCATTAATTGCACATTGCACCAATAAGAGCAGAGTGTGAAGGTTCACTTAGCAGGGTAAGAGCACAGTTCTGCTCTAAATATTGCAATGCACACAACATTATGGGAGACATACCAGAGTTCAAAAGAGGACAAATTGTTGTTGCACGTTTTGCTGGCACATCTGTGACAAAGACAGCAAGTCTTTGTGATGCATCAAGAGCCACGGTATCCAGGGTAATGTCAGCATGCCACCAAGAAGGACCAACCACATCCAGCAGGATTAACTGTGGACGCTGTAAGAGGAAGCTGTCTGAAAGGGATGTTCGGGTGCTAACCCGGATTGTATCCAAAAAACATAAAACCACGGCTGATCAAATCACGCAGAATTCAATGTGCACCTCAACTCTCCTGTTTCCACCAGAAATGTCCGTCACCACAATAAATTATTGTGCGCTAAAACCAGGTGTTTCAGTTTCATTGTCCAACCCCTGTATATCAGGGGTTTTAGTTCCAGTGAAATCCTCATCTCCAAAGTTGGAGCAGTTTCTGATTCTAACAGTTCAAGTGATTCTGAACACATTCAATAATGTTGAGGTCTGGACTCTGGCTTAAAGGAGAATTTCGGTGTAAAATGGACTTTTCTTGGTGATTTTATTGCGTACGATATGATATGGCACACCCCTACAAAACAAGCTTACATTAGCAGTCTTTTCTCTAAATCATTCATTTACACAAATTAGTTATAGAGTGAACAGTATTGAGAGCACAGCCAACAGAGCCACTACAGCAGCTCAGAAAATGATGCTTGTTCTTACAGCCTACAACACAGAGGCCAATCAGCTAATCAGCATAAAATATGATCTTTGATGATGAAGTTTACCTAAGATAGCATGGGGGGAAACACTACACACTGATGGTGAGTGTCAGAAACTGGAGGACACACCCAGAACCTAGTAACTTAAAATAGTTGAGTATTGTTTAGAAATATGAAGTTTTATGTAAAACAGAAATAAATTCTTTTTACAATGACTTCCATTGAAACTTTACAAGGTTTTTTCTCTCTCCTTTTTTCTCTCTACAGCTGTTTCAGAGATAAGTGTTTTTTCATTGGACAGCGACGACATGTTCAAATAAAGCACAGTGATTTTCTTCTTTGCTTCTTTTATGTTATTAAATAAAATATGAATTTGACTTACAGTATAATAAAAAGTGCCAGTTTAACATTCAAAAAATATAATAAACTTACCTACTCACCTAAAAAACTGAAATAATCAATATCATGTCAGTATAGTTGTATAAGGCCACCCTTCCCTGAATATGAAGTGACTGTAAGAAGGCTTGCCAACAGAAATAATAGGCTAAAGGAGACAGAAGCACAATGCCTTACCTCAGCGGCCCAGACGAGGAGGGGTGCAGGCAAAGTGGAGGCGTGGAAACGCTGTAGGTTGGGCTGGATAATTGTGTCTGCTTAGCAGATAAACGATGTAGTAAAAGCCATCTGGCATACAGCATCCAGGGATTAAAAAGAAGAGAGGGAGAATTGATCCAGACGAAAAGCGCGTCCGGCTCTGAAAGGAGGAAAAAAAGAGAAGCGCTGAATGGAGGTAGAGATGTAGGTGTGTAAATATAATCCTCTATGAATAAAGGCTGCATTACAGACAACTGTATTTAAATTTCTGTTTGTTGCTGCACTCTAGGAATGAGGGATGAGGCGTGTATTTGTGTACCTAGATTACCGAATTCAGCAGCACATCCTGAGAGACTGAGAAATTCTTCATGAAAAGGGAAAATTAAACTGTATACCTTCCAGTCTTGCTTTAATGAGACGTACTGTGTATATATATATATATATATATATATATATATATATATATATATATATATATATATATACATATAAAAATATATAATTACGCACTCCGTACCCTTCTGCTGGATTCATTACCTCAGATACACACTGTGAGGACAAAGGCTGAATACTGGTCAGTGCTTAAGTGGTTTATTGGCTTGTTAATCAGTGGGCTTCATTAACCAATAAGAAACCCTAACAATTAGGGAAAATTTGCACATACAGTAACAACAGTCAAAGGTTTGGACACACCTCTTCTCATTCAATGTGTTTTCTTTCTTTTATGATTTTTTTTACATGGTAAATGTAGCATTAAAAACTATATTAAGGCTATAAAGGAACACACACGGAATTAAAGTGTTAAACAAAAATATAAAACAGAATTTGATTTATACTTTACATTCTTCTAAGTAATTCTTCTGATTACTCTTGATATTTTAATCTCAGTGTCTTCATGAGGGAGTGTCACCTGGAATAGTTTTCTCAGCGTCTTGAAGGAAGGAGTTCCTGAAGGTGTTGAACAATAGTTGCAGCTCCTCCCAAATAAACTCAAATCCCCATCTCAGTTCATCAGGTTTAGATCAGGGGATTAATATTAATATTAATCTACAGTGTAAAAAATGTAAATAAATATATTTTAAGAAAAATGATTGAATGAGAATGAGAATCAGAGCGTGTCCAAACTTTTGACTGGTACAGTATATGACTACAAGTGAATGTGTAGTAAAATGTGACGTAAAGAAATGTTCTAACATTCGCAGAAATATATTCTCCACACATTTTACTATTACACTACAGCTCCAGTCCACTGGTGGCGCTGTTTTGCCAAACACACACAAACCTTTCTGCCATTTCTCAAAGAACACCTGAGTCAACTGAGTCAACACTGTAGCTTCATCTACCTTTTTGGAGCTTCTAAAAAGGAATGAATGGGAAGAAATTCATCCAGAAATGGTAAGAATTTAACGTTCTAATATTAGGGTCAGGGAAAGTTTAGGCCATGTTATAGACTGTTTCAATGAGGAAAACAATAACAAAGCTACTGCGCATGTCTGTTCCTTCGACGCTTCCGGTGGCGCTATTTTCAACTATACAGCTGTCAAAATGAGAGCTCATATTTCGCTCCCGAACACATTTCAAACATGCTATAGTGTTAGTAAAAAGTGATCAAACCTCTTCTCCTGATCCTTTTGATAAGGATTTAAGAGGGAAGTTTTTTTCCTCTGATTTAAAACGCTTGCCAGAGGTGACCTACCCAGATGTGATCACTACTTTGTTGAAACGGAGGCAGTGAAAGCGCACTGCAGTTTGACGCATATAATTACTTTCTCAGTGGAAAAGTTGGAAATATTTGTTCCTGTAGTAGAGAAGGCATCACTATAGTGTATGGTGAGGTTGGAGCAAGTCAAACACTATCCAACACGTACTCTGCATGATTTGTAGCTAAGAAGGAGGGAGGAGTTGTGAGCGGACACTGTAACTGTATTTATTTATATATATATATATATATATATATATATTTATTTATTCATTTATATGTGCATTTATTTATATATTTATTCATTTCAACATTAATTTATTTATTCATTTATTTATTTATTTATATATACATTTATATGTGTATTTATTTATACTTATGTCATTTTTGGTCCTCCATAGTTTACTTGTTTAAAGAACAATTTGACCTGATTTTCAATGTTTGTGACTCTCAGATTAGGTGAAGTTTGCATTCATGTTAAATTAAAAAGTTACGTCCACTGTTTTGAACGCTGTTTACCGCTGAATGGAAGTGTCCTAGTAACAGCTACGTCACTTCCTACACTCATGAATATTCCTCTGAAACGGTCTATAGTTACATATAAGCTTAGGTGATTGTAGTTTCATGGTGTGATATATGTGGTTTATGTTGAATTTTAAGTTTAGGTTTAAGGTGAGCTGCAAGTTATGTTAAAACATTTGTCAAAAAGTTTAAACTTTTTGTGCAAAGCTTTTTTTAATGACCTACACACAGACTTTTAAACCCAACTTAACATAAACATAACCCTAAACATAACTCTAAACCTAAACCCTAAACCTAATGAAAAAAAAAAAAACACTTCATTTTCTGAATCAGTATCTCTGATTTTGCTGTTTATAGGTATATGTTTGAGTAAAATGAACCTTGTTGTTTTATTCTATGAAATTTTTTCCCAAATTCCCCCCCAAAAATTGTAATTTAGAGCATTTATTTGCGGAAAATAGGAAATGGTCAACATAATGAAAAAGGTACAGTGATTATAAACCTTAAATAATGCAAAGAAAACAAGATCATATTCATAAGGTTTAAATAGTTCAGAATTCAATATTTGGTGGAATAACCCTGGTTTTTAATCACAGTTTTCATGCATCTTGGCATGTTCTCCTCCACCAGTTTTACACACTGCTTTTGAGTAACTTTATGCAATTCCTGGTGCAAAAAAATAAACAGTTCAGTTTGGTTTGATGGCTTGTGATCTTTCATCTTCCTCTGGATTATATTCTACAGGTTTTCAATTTGGTAAAATCAAAGAATAATTTTTAAATGACCCCTTATTTTTCCCAGAGCTGTATGTTATGTTGTGTATTTTTAGGTTAAGGTAATAATACTGCACTGGTTGTTTTGTAACATTTATTGTTTAAATCATTTTCACAGTGTGGGTGGTAATGATTGTGAACGGCAGCTCACACACAAGCAGGTGAGCGGCAGAAATCCCATCCACAGGTCAGTGCAACATTATTTTGCTTTCATGAGACATAGCATGATGCTACTTCCTGTCCCATGACTTGTGCACATGTCTGTGTACTGCCAGTATAGTGTATTAGCCTATCATATCATATCTGAAGTGACTGTAAGAAGGCTTTGCAACATTAATAACATAATGAATGAAAGTCAGTGGTCGACTGTATGAAAAATCAGATTTTATTCTGGATAAAAATGTAATAAGATATTACTGTAGAAGGGATCTGATACTTTGTCATTTTTTTATTGTCCCATTTATCTGTTATTTTTTTATTGATTTAAAGCTAATGTGTGTACGTTTTGGGATTTAGGGCCCTCTCTGGTGAGAATGGGTAATTGCACAGAGCATGCAGAGGAATCATTTTAAACTGGGAGGGTGTGATGCGGTCTCCTTTCAGTGCGGATGAATCCGATTCCAGGTTATGTTTAGTCAGAGAGAGAAAGAGAGAGAGAGAGAGAGCTCAGTCAGAAACCTCACTCCTACGTTTCTTTGGTTTTACTATGAGTGAATGAGCTACTGAGCTCTGAGTTTCCTCTTCTGAAGTCTTCATTGCTCCACCAGCCGCTCGCATTTAGTAAAATTGTCGTCAGAATCACAGGAGCTTTCGAGGAGTTTCAGTTGCAGACAGCTGGGCATACCACAAAGTTTGCGTCAAACTAATGGTATTAAAGGCATGTTATTTGGCCACGCCCCCTTTGGTTGTTTAATTTGTCCTCTGGCCGCATTTGGCTATTAAATTAAAAAGACAGAAGGGTTTCATCACAAGGAAATCCCACCACTGAAACCCTCATTCACTGCTGTTGTCCATTTCCCACCTACTTATGTTCATTTTACCTTTTCCACACAGCCTCATCAGTTTCCTCATCAGTTATTTTACATCACTATCTCACCACTGAAACGCTTACTCACTGCTGTCGTCCATTTCCCACCTACTAATATACATTTTAGACACAGATTTTAAAACCACATTTAGAAATGGCCAAGCAAATTTACTTTAGAAAGACAGAGGCTTCTAATATTATTGAATCAGTTATGCTACCTCACTGTTTCACTACGGAAACCCTCACTCACTGCTGTGATCCATTTTACCATCTACTAATAAACATTTTACCTTTTCCACACAGCCTTATCAGTTTCCTTATCAATTCTATTACCTTACTATCTCACAACTGAAACCCTCACTCACCACTGTCATCCATTTCCCATCTACTAATATCCATTTTTCCTTTTCCTTATAGCCTTTTTTCCTTTTCCTCACAGCCTTTTTTCCATTTCCTTGACGTAAAAGATTGCCGCTAATCAGATATGATACAGATTTCAGAACCACATATTGAAATGGTTTGATGAAACAGATTGGATTTGGTCAACATTTACCTGCTGTGAGAATTTGGGTCCATTAATGACATCATTCAGCCTTTCATTTGCATCCTATAATTCAGGCCAAGCAAATTTACTTTAGACAGACAGAGTGGTTGCAACACAAGGCTTCTAATATTACTGAATCTGTTCTGTTACCTCACTGTTCCACCACTGAAACCCTCACTCACCCCTGTCATCCATTTTCCAATTTACTTATGTCAATTTCCCTTTTCCTCACAGCCTTTTTTTCCTTTTCCTCAGACTTTTTTCCATTTCCTTGATGTAAAAGATGTATTATTCCAAATCTGGCTGTCTGCATTGCCACTAATCAGATATGACACAGATTTCAGAAACCACAGATCAGATATGGTCAACATTTACCTGCTGTGAGAATGCAGCGATTGTCTGCTGAACCTCTTAGAGCCCCAATAAGCAGCGTTTTCGGGTCCATTAATGACATCATTCAGCCTTTCATTTGCATCCTCTAACCCAGGCCAAGCAAATTTACTTTTGGTTGCTTAATTGAAAGTGATTTTTCTTTTTTCTTGGGCCGCACTCGGACATGACAGAGCGGGGCCTGGTGACAGATGTAGAGCTCAGCGCAAACAGTTTGAGGGAGTCAGTCCGTGATTGATCAGTGCCCTCTGGGAGAGAGGGAGAGAGAGGGAGCGAGAGACGGAGAGAAAGAGAGAAGATTGGATTTGGCCTCTTCAGCTCCAAGATTAAAGCCTTAACAACTCGGCAGCCTGTCGTCCTCTTGTTCTTCTCTCTCTCTCTCTGTCTCTCTCGCTCTCTAATGACGGATCCAGCATGTGTGTGTATGTGTGTAGCATCCAGGCTGGCGATGGATGAGGGACTGTCCTGCAAATTGTCACCACGTCTTTCATGAACTTCCCTCGGTGGCGTTTTTGGAGCGGCGCTATTGGGCCGTCCGTCTGTTTGATTTAAAAAGCGGGCGATTTATTAGCGTAGCCCGCGGAGCCCTTCTGTAATCCCAGAGGACATTTTTGTACGGGCTTAGTAGTGGCCTTAGTGATGCCACAGTGCGATACTGTAAACCCACTTCAAAGAGTGCATTATTCTCCAACGCGGATGGCATAGAGAGCGTAATGACTTCACAGGGGTGAAGGAGCGAAAGGTTGGCCAGCTGGACCGCCTTTGTCTCACATTTGCAACTTCGCTCTATCCTTCTGTATGGATTTCCTGAAATGCTAGGCTCTGGCATACTGTAGGCGTAGTGTGGGAACGTGTGTATGTGTGAATGTGTGTGTGTGTGTGTGTGTGTGTGTGTCGTCTGTGTGTGTCTGTTGGAAAAAAAACATGCTATTAACATAATAATGTGCTATGCTCCAAGTCATGCAAAGGTCACCGTCTGTGTGTCTGACCCCACTTTGAAGCACCGTTGGGCAATTTGTTATGATGATTCCTAAAAACATACATATACATGTTCACTGGTAGCTTGACCCACACTCGTTTTTTTAACCACTGTTTCATCCCTAATTCCTCCCATTTATTCATAATATTTTGATTGATAGAAAGAATGATACTTAGTTGATTCAAAAGGAAAAAAAAAAATTCTAATCCAGATTCAAACTGACCCAAGCTCCTCCATTTGTTCTTTCCTCATCCCTTGTTCCACACTTTTACTCGTGTAACATTACATGTGAAGTTCAGGATTCTTCTCAAGAGTTAATTTTCTTAAATTTCTCATCTTCTTAATGTGTTTGAGAGCATCAGTTGTAAAGTAGTGAAGAGGTAGAGTTACAGGTATACAGCGAATAGCTCTATTTGAGTTATGTTCTAATCCAGATTATGAGAAGCAAGAACTACTCAACTGATTAAAGAAGAAATTACTTTAAAAAATGAAGGTCATTCAATGTGAAAAGTTTCCTCAAGCACAGTCACAAAGACCATCAAAAAGGATATGATGAAACTAGCACTCATCAGGACCACCCCAGGAAAGGAAGACCAAAAGTTACCTCTGTTACACAAGGTAAGGTAATCAGAGTTACCAGCCTCAGAAACACTAGATAGGAGCACCTAAATTTTTCACGTATTTTCTTCGTATTTTACGACAAAGTTACGACATGATTCCTTATGTGTTCCGTCATAGTTTGGGTGACTTTAGCATCCAAAAGTGTCCAAACTTTTGACTGGTACTGTAATTTCACACAATAAGTAATTTTTATCACTGATCTTTATTTAAATCAACAATTCCTGCATGTTCCAACCAGTGTCTGTTTATGTAATACACTGAAGAGACAGTGGTGGCTCAGTGTTTAGAGAGCTGGGCTATTGATTACAGGGTTGTGGGTTCGATTCCCGGGTTCACCAACCTGCCTTAAATGCCTGATTCTCAATGTACCTTAAAACAACTCAAAACCACTGAAGGAAGAATGGATTTCTGTGAGATCTCTAAAAGGGCTGTGTTGTAAAAAAGGCCTTTATTGTAATGTTTTTCCAACGATATCTAATGTTCCTTTTTAAAACGTATTTTATATGTTTATACATGTGTATGAAGCCTTATTTAGGGATCTCATAGCAGATGTATGTCTCCATGATTGCATGGACCCAGGGGTTTAAAGCAGAAAATTGTCCAGAAGAGTGCCACAGTCCTTTCCTTATCGTGTATACACCCTAAATTAATTATTGTGGGCATCAGTTCCCAGGTAAATGATGCCCACATCTGCCCAACCATGTATATATTATATATATATATATATATATATATATATATATATATATATATATATATATATATATATATATATATATAAACAAGGATCATTTGAGAGTAGAAAGGGGTTAACATAGATACAGTAACCATCTGTAACCATAATCCAAGCCATAATTAATGTCACTTCGGAGCAGATGGGATCGTCTCCTCTATGATTGAACCCTCTAATGCAGGCTAATTCATACAGTTTGTGGATTCTTGTTACATTGCAGTCTCTTGAGGGAACCTGAAATTCTACAAAGCTGCTGCTGTTGTTAGGTAGTTGAACCTCACTGATTTTGATGGACATTTTGACTGCATTCGAGGATACTTTCTTGAAATTATTTGGATTGCCTGATCTTTCCTTTACTTAGTTGAGTAGTTCTTGCTTCTCATAATATGGATTAGAATATTACTTAAATAGAGCTATTTATTCACTGTATACCTGTAACTCTACCTCTTCACTACTTTACAACTGATGCTCTCAAACACTTTATTAAGAGACAAGAAATTCAAGTAATTAACTCTTGATGAGTTCAGCACAGCTGTTAACTGTTTACCTTAAAAAAAAAAATTGCCAAGATGTGCTAAATTGTGCTAACTTTAAAGAATGTAAAACATATTCTGGTTTGTTTAGCAATTTCTTTTGTTTACTAAATACTTTCATATATTTTTTCATAGTTTAGATCTTTTTGTCAAGATGGTGAGAATATAAATAGCAATAGCTGCAGCATATAGCGGTTTGGCAGTTGCATAGTTACATAAAGGTTTAGGATAATATGGCCATTAAAGTAAAAGCAAATATCTGTTTTAAATGGCAGTATTGGTCTGTTTTTTTTTTTTTTTTTTTAGTTAGGTGCCCCCAGAGGCAAGATCTGCTGAATTAGAAGGGAAACATGGCGACACTCCTGTTCCTTACTATTGTCGCTTAAAATGCGCCTTATAATCCAGTACCAGAACGACCAGAAAATAGACGTTCAGTTCAGAGAGTGTGCCTTATAGTCCATAAAATACGGTAAATACAAACCATGTTCAATTCGCCTTAAAGGCTCAATAAGTGCAGGATATGCATGTGAGGCCTTTTGCCCTGAATGTGGATGTGATTTCTGACAGTTCTATCCAAACACCACAGCTCACAATGATGACCACCCACTGATGTGCTGTCCACTGTGCCTTCTAATAATTTGAACCATAGACTGTGTATAGCTGGACAGAGCATCGTCTCTCAAAAGTGAAGCCACCACAGGTCGGGCGCAGGTTTCAGAAAGCTGTGTAACCCCACCCCTCCCCATAGGTTTCAATGGCAAAACAGAAAACTTTTTTAATCACGTTTTTTTTCTAATATACTGTAATTCTACCTCCTTTATTTAAATGTAACAGCTAGTGTAACCTCTGCTTATATTGTCAAATTTTTATATCCCCACAGAATTCGTTTTTTAAAACGTTATTGAGCTCTATTCCAAAAAGGTGTGGTTATTGTAAAAGGGCTGGTTATGGGCGGGACCAATAATAGACCGTCAGCTCCGCTCTGTTCCGCTCTGCAGCCTGTGACCTCGAGGCAGCCCTCAGGGGTGGGGTTATTTAAATGAGTAGGCTGCTCTCCACAGTCTTTCTCCCTCCTCTGGTCTCTACTGTGCAGACTCGGGTATCGGGATCGCCAACATGGCAGAAGATTTTGGCTTCATTTTCACTGAATGAGTGGGAACGGAGACACAGTGTCCATCTTTTTTTACAGTCTCTGATTTGAACAAAGGTGTATTTCTGGTAGACATGTGGCACCCACTATTAGGCCTTGCTCCAACTCCAATAAATCCCATGATATGAGCACACTGGCTCATCATTCAGTATATTCAGGTCGTCAGCTGACCTCATTCTTTCAGCACATACTGTTGTTGAACCTAGGAATTAAATTAGCCAGTGACAGAACCTGTTGCATAACATTTTACACTGTTATATTTAAATGTGATGATTAAGGTAATTTTGTGTACTGAATTGACTATAAATGTCAATGTGTACCCTTACACAATGCTGCCTGGTTAAGATGCATGATTCTGGTTACATTTTTTAATATCTCAGTTATTCATTTTGCTTTTTTTAGGAAAAAATACAAATTTAACCATGTCCAAGAATTTCCTGTCCATCCGGTCCTTTAAAAAAGGAACCTTCAGTCCTCAGTGACATCACAAAATAAAATTTATTTTAAATAGTGATTAAGTTTTTAGTCTGAAGTTTTATAAATACAATGTAGTCCAAATATTTTTTTAGAAAAAGTTATTTAATGGGAAAAAACAACAGTATTCTGGTATTCTATTCTTTTATGTAAAAAAAAAAAAAGATCAAAAGATCACTGAGTGAGGATGAATCACACAAATGTTCATATTTCTAAAATCTACATAAAACAAATCATTGCTTTTTTATTTAATCAGAACAGAGGGATCTAATATATTCAACACTATATAGTGGGCGGGGTTTAAACACAGCACTTAATAAATCACTTATCACTTGTCTTTACATGTAAACTAATTAAAATTAATTAATTAAAACTGATTAAAAATCAATACTGTGTTTTTGAAAATGTATTCAGTATTGCAACACCAACAAAATGCAATATTAATATTTTACACACCTAAAAAATTTGTACATTAAACATTAGGATAATCAGAGCAGTATATTGTGAAATGATGAGAGAAAGAGAGAGAGAGAGAGAGAGAGAGAGAGAGAGAGAGGATGGTAATGCATATCAAAAAGAAAGAAAAAACAACAACAAATGGGGGAAAATCCTTCGTTCAAAAGACATAAAAATAGCTGTGTCCACCACTCTGTGTCAAAGTTAGGTCACTCAGTGGGGTGTAGACTTCAAAGCAGGCAGGGAATTCTCCAAAAACAACTGCCTGCAACTTCAGATCAACACACGTCGTTTCTCCTCCCAGACCTCAAGCCCAATATTCCCTCCATCAGTGATGCTAAACATAGAATCGCAGATCATTTATCAGAATATCTCTATCTTTAGTTTAACTCTGTAATTTTGTGTTGTATTTTTATTCTTGAGAAAACAGGAAAGAAGTTAGAATAAATAGAGTGTAACATTTGTGTTTATGCTTAGCATATTTGTTTACATTTCATACAAACACTGTGAATAAACACATTATGCATATTACAAGTATAGAGGAATGTTAACTTTCACTTTAAATAATGTTTTGCACATTTTGTACAGTTGTCTTTGATGTGGAGGTGGGTTTTGGTGGGTTTCTTGCCACCTACAGAGTGCTGCCTGATTAAGATGCATGTTACATTTTTGAAAATAATTTCAAAATTTCAGTTAATAATTTATTTAGCTTTTTTCATAAAAAAAATATCAATAGCAATTTCACCGTGTCTGAGAATTTCCTGTCCACCCTGTCATCCTGGGAAAAACCCCGGCCCTTTAAGAAAGTAACCAGTGACATCACAACAAGGAACTGAAGACTGCTGCTGCTGGTATTCATATTTTAATTAAATAATATTAATTTCTCTTAATATTTCTCATATTGTCTCCATTCTCAGCTGAAATAAAACTTGTCCACAATGTTATATTAAAATATAATGCAAAATCAAAATGTATATTTAAAACAGAACAAGAACAGTTACCATAAAAAATTCACCATGTTTGCAGCTGTGTGGATCTGGAAAATATGATTACTTTGTAGATTGAAGTTTTCTAAATATAATATAATATAATATAAATAATATAAAGTATTGTAACAATACAATAATAATGTTTTAACACACCTAATAAATGCATTTCACATCAGAATAATCAGAGCAGTCTATTGTGAAATGATCATAGAGGAAAGAGAGGATGAGAGAAAGAAAGAGAGAAAGTCAGAAACGGATTAAAAGAGTGAGATAGGAAAAACGCCAGAGAAAGAGAGGGAGAGATAGAGAGAGAGAGAAATGAGAGAGAGGGTAAGAGAGAATGGGAATGAGAGTAGGAAAAGGAGAGAGAGAGAGAGAGAAAGGGAGAGTCCAAAAGAGATTGAAAGAGACAGGAAAAGTGAGAGAGAAAAGGAGAAAAAATTGTGACGGAAAGAGAAAAAATAGAGACAGTGAGAGAGGGAAGGAGAGGTAGGGAGGGAGAGAGAGGGAAATGGGGAGAGAAAAAGAGATTGAAGGAGAGAGAGAGGGAGAGAGAAAATATGAGAATGAGTAAAAGAAAAGGAGAGGAGGAAAGAGAATGATAGAAAAAGAGTGACAAAGAGAGAGGGAAGGAGAGAGAGAGAGAAAGGGAAGGAGAGGAAAGAAGAGAGAGAGAGAGAGAGGGAGGGGGAAGGAGAGGTAGGGAGGGAGAGAAGGAAATAGAGAGAGAAAAAGAGATTGAAGGAGAGAGAGAGGGAGAAAGAAAATATGAGAATGAGTAAAAGAAAAGAAGAGAAGGAAAGAGTGATGGAAAAAGAGAGACAGTCAAACAGAGAGAGTGGGAAGGAGAGGTAGGGAGGGAGGGAGAGAGAGGGAGATGGAGAGAAAATATGAGAAAGAGGGTGAGAGAGGGAAAGAGAAAAGGAGATTGGAGAAGATATGAGAATGAGTAAAAGAAAAGGAGAGAAGGAAAGAGATTTATAGAGAATGATAGAAAAAGAGAGACAGTCTGAGAGAGAGAGGGGGAAGGAGAGGTAGGGAGGGAGAGAGAGGGAGATGGCGAGAGAAAATATGAGAATGAGTGAGAGGAAAAGAAAGAAAGAATTTGAAAGAGAATGATTGGAAAAGAAAGAGAGAGAGAGGGACAGAGAGAGGGAGAGCTACAGTGGACCTGGCTATTTTGCTTAACAGTATGTGGGAAATGAAAGTGACCCAGCGGGTTAAAGGCCAAAAAACATGTCAAGAATTTCCCAGGATACATTTCAAGGGCGAGTCGGACGACAAAAAGAAGGTTTGCTTTTATTCAGCGGCTCACGCTCCGACATGCGCTCTCCTCCGTCCGCGTAATGAGGAGGGAAAGAGGGCGAGGAAAAGCGCAGGAAGAAGAAGAAGAAGATTACGCTGCATCAATAGAGACGCGAGGAGACGCCGTCATTGTGTGGAGCTGATGGGCTTGGCCTGTGTTGCATTGTGGGTAAGCGGGTCTCGCTCTGGCCTCAGCAGGATGCTGGCTGCTCTGGCCGGTCCTCAGGTGCTGTCACTCTTCCCCTCCACCATATTAATTATGGGATAAAGACTCTAATCCCTCGCCTTTGAAGCACCAGCCTGGTTTTCAGAGCTCCACTTTGGAATATAAAAAAGAGCGAGAGAGGAAAGGAGAGAAGGAGAAATCCTATATGGCCTCTACATGAATAAAATGACACCGGTCTGTTTTCTCCTTAATTCCTTACATGAATAAAAGACCATTGTTTCTCTTTTGATCATTGACATGAATACAAAAAAATACATAAATAACATAAAACTGACACTAGTCTTACTTGTTGTTACTCCTAATATAAATACAAAATCTAGTTTTTCCTACTAATGTCATAAAATGTCACAAAATGGATTAAAAGAAAGCAAAAGTTTTAATTCGTAATGTAAATACAAAAACAGTACTCTCACTTGTAGTGAAGCAATAAAAATACATTGGTCTACATATTTTGATAAAAAGACAATATTTCACATGTTTTTATTTCAAATTCTTTGTTAACCTTACTCGTTTTTACTTTTAACTTAAAGGATTTTGCTTCTAATATAAAGAAAAATGACACAAATCCTACTAGTTTTGACTCCACAATGTTTTGAACCCAGATTAAAATAATAATAATAATAATAATAATAATAATAATAATAATAATAAAAAAAATGTTTTGGATTGTAATGTGATAAAATACATTATTTTTACATGTTTTTATTCCTGATGTAAATAAGAAAGACAAGTACCATAATAGATTTGACTCCAAATTTCAATAAAAAGGCCAAGTTTTTATTAATAATGTTAAAAAGGCTATAATAGTATAAAAATTTAAAATTATTATAATTTTTGTCTTGTCAGTTAACTGACATTACTAATATAAAAAGACACTTTTGTTACTTATCAATGCCTGTTGTAAATAGAAAGATAACATTCTTGCTGGCTGACAAACATAGTCTTACCAGTTATGACTTCTAAGTCTTGCTAGTTTTGATTTTTAATGTGATAAAAAGACACAGGTCTTACTTATCTTGAATCCTAAGCTGTCAAAAAGACAATAGTCAGTAGAAGACACTAGTCATACTTATTTTAACCAATTTAACTAATTTTTTAAATAAAAGGGCTCTAGTTTTAATTGTTTGACTTCTAGTGTAAATATAAAGATGCTAATCTTACATGTTTTCATTCTAATGTAAATAAAAGGACAATAGTCTTTCTCGTTGTGACTTCTAACAGAAATAAAATAAAAATAGTCTTATTTTACTTGTTTTCTATCCTAATGTAAATACGACAATAATAGTGTTATATTGATTCGTAATGTTAAAAAAACAGTTTTGACTTTTAAGCTAAAAGAAAGAAAAAAGGACAATAGTGTTCCTTGTTTTGACTCCTAATGTAAATAAAAAAGACAATAGCCTCATATGTGCTCATTTACAATGTAATCAAAATGACAATAGTCTTTCCTTTTGTGATTTGTAAGGTAAACAGACACGGGTTTTACTAGTTTCAACACCTAAAGGGATAAGGGACTTTTATTTTCATACAAAAATACCAGTGTTTCATAATGTAATGTAAGTAAAAATATATTATCGTACTAGTTTTGATTTCACACAACCACTAGTGTTTCTTGTTTTGATTTCTAATGTAAATACAAAGATATTAGTGCTAAATATATTAATTCCTACTGTAAATAAAAAGACAATAGTCTTATCAGTTTTGACTTCAAATCTAAAGACAAAGACACTAGTCTTACTTCTTTAGAATCCTAATGTAAATAAGAAGACAATAGTCTTACGTTCCCATTTGAAATGTAAATTAAAGGACAATAGTCTTTCTTGTTTTGACTTCTAACAGAATAAAAAGACACTAGTTTTATTTGTTTTCACTCCTAAAGTGACAAACATTTGACTTTTTCTACTTCCTAATGTAAATACAAAGCTAACAGTGTTACATGTATTGATTCTTAATGTAAATAGAAATACAATTGTCTTATCAGTTTTGACTTCTAATCTAAAGACAAAGACTTAGTCTTACTTCTTTAGATTCCCAATGTAAATAAAAACACAATAGTCTTACATTTTTTATTTGAAATGTAAATTAAAGGACAAAAGTATTTCTTGTTTTGACTTCTAACAGAATAAAAAGACACTAGTCTTTGTTTTTACTCCTAAAGTGATAGACATTTACTTTTTCTACTTCCTAATGTAAATACAAAACTAACAGTGTTACATGTATTGATTCTTAATGTAAATAAAAATACAATAGTCTTAACAGTTTGACTTCTTAACTGGAGAAAAAGACAATATCCTCACATGTTTTCATTTATAATGTAAACAAAATGACAATAGTCCTTGTCTGTTTTGATTCGTAGAGTAAATAAACCTAAGACATTATTAATATTAGTTGTTTTAGCTCCTAAAGTGATAATGATATTTGACGTCCTACTTTTAATTCTTAAAATAAATACAAAGTCACTGCTGTTATTAATGTAAATGACATGAATCTATCCAGATTAATTATGGTTTTAGATATGGTTTGACTTCTTACGTTATATAAAATATGCAAGTATTAATCATTTTGATTTCTCAACTGACAATTTTTTAATGCAAACACCTTTTTAATTTTGTATTTAAAAAAAGAGTTTTTTTTAAACATATACCTCCATGAAAAAATTTAGATGACACTTAAACCACAAATAAAAGTAAGCAAATGTTTACAAAGTTACATAATAACCTTTAATATGGTGAAAACGTTAATCTGCTGAAAATAATATGCTTACCTTTTGAAAATGACCCGAAACAATTCACATGTTTGATTTATGGATGAGCACTTAAAAGCATAATACCAAAAATACAGCAAGTTGTAGTTAATTGTATTAGTGTTACGGGATAGGGTGGTGTTGGATCCAAGTGCAGAGCAAAATGGTTGTTTGTTTTGGGATGTATTTAATAACAGAACAAAGGAAATGCCACAAAATGGCATGTACAACTGAAACACAGCTTTTTAGCTTCAAATAACTCAAACCAAAACACAATCAAACTCAAAACGGACTGAGCACAGCTCAGACCTCTACTTTTACTTTCTTTTGAGATCTTTTATATCTTTTTTGTGCGACTTTCTTTTCTTTTCTTTTCTTTTCTTCTTTCTTTCTTTTATTTTCTTCTGTCTTTCTTTCTTTCTTTTATTTTATTTTCTTACACCCTCTGTTACCGGTCACCCCTCTTTAAAGGTGCAACGAGAATGAGTGGTTTGACTGGGCTTTATATAGAGTGCTGCACAGGTGTTGCTGGTTGCCACTGATCACCGCTGGGGATTCTGGGAGTTTCGGGACCCAATGCCACTTCTTTTTCCCCTCTGTTGCCCAGCTCCCCTGCTGGTGGCCAGTGGTGCAGCACTGCCCATCACAATTAGCCTAAAATCAGAGCAAACAGAAAACAATACACAAACTTTTAAAAAGGTTACACATAGGTTGTTCTTTGTAAATTTTTTAGAATTTTTAGAAGATTATTAGAACATCTATCACATGGTGTTCCAAGCTAGACTAATACTAACATTATGGAATGTAGCTAAAGTAGCTAACTTATAAACACAAAAAAACACATTCAGACAGCTTGACATATTGAACAGTCTAAGAACATTAGTTGTAATGTTCAAATAACATTCTAAAAAACATAAATTATGTGGGATTCCTCTGTCAATTAGTAGAGATGGCACAGTTCAGTTCAATACCTTCTTTTATAAAACATAGAGGAAAATTTTCAGACATAGATTAAGCCTAGTCTTGAACTACACAGCGTTTTAAATGTAGATTTTCTCACTTTTAGTATTTATTTTATTTTGTTTTGATTTCTAACATTAATGTTTTTTCTGTATTTGTAGAAGGTAAAACATTCATTGCATTGTGTTTTTTATGACTGATGTTAATACCAGCATGGTGTGTTTTTGCTGCTGAGATAAAATTATTCAAAGAATTGATGCTTTTTAGAAGCGCTAAAATCCATATATAATTTAATCTTGGGATTAGTTCCCCCACATGCTTTAGATGAAGCATCATTAGCATTCTGCTGCAGCACATGCGTACTGTAAAACCATGAATGAACTGCTTCAAAACTGATTTATTTTTTGCTTTTAAATATTCTGGATTCTGGATTGTGTTACACACAAAGGCACACAGACACACCCATAAAAATATACAACATGCATACACACACACAATTAACCATTCATTTGTCAGTGCTTAATCATGTGGGCCATTACTTTATTAATAGCTTGAGATATCATTCATATTCATCACTCAATTAATCTGTGTCATTATATTGACATTTCTTATGAATTAATTTGCTCAATTTAGGGTAGATTTGCAGAGACTTACACGCACCCTCTCTCTCTCTATATAAATATAAATACAGCTCCTCTGTGGTTTGCCCTGATAGATAAAAGGCAGAGCTACTCCTGATTGGTTGTGGCGCAGTGGATAACACCACTCCCTACCAGTGAGCTACCACATCATGTGGGAGACTGCGGTTCAATTCCTGGACTGGGTGACTGAGTGCTGTGCTACACCAATGAGAGTCCCTGGGCTAGACTCCCAACACTACATTGGCCCAATTCTGTTAAAAAAATAAGAACAACAGCTACATTCCTTAAATGTAAATATACTTGAGGCAACATTAGAGACAAGACCCAATCCAAACCAAGGCTTTCCCAGCCCATGACCCTAGCCCAGCTCTCTAGAGCTGTGGAACAGCATCTTGACTTTTTGTTCCTTGAGGATAATCTTAAATATAAAGGTTACTTTGTGGTTTTGAGCTGGTTTTATGCTTCTAACGTGGCTTTTAGACTTAAACAAAAGTTCCTTACAATTGTACATCTCATTTACACAAATACACTTACACTAAATTTCCAAAAGTAATCGTTAACCCATTTAAATAATTAAACTCAGGTGCTATTAATCACTTCCATGGCCACAAGTGTACAATAAAACCAAACACCTAGGCAAACAGACTGCTTCTATACACATTACTGAAAGAATGGGTAATACAGTTAGCATCACTAGTTATACATTAGCCATCTCTATTGACACCAGCAGTTTGTTAGCCTAGCTAGCATTGAGCCACTTGCTGGATTCCGGTGTTGTGAGGGTAATAACTAATGGCTTAAGTAAACTAGAGCCATAATCCACAAATCATATCAAACCACAGAACCTACTAATCTAAACAGCACAATGACAGCAATCTGTTATTAATAAGCAGTGCTTAATTAAGAGTGTTATCATTGCCAATAAGTTGTTAGCCACTTTGACCAGTCTGCTTTCTGGCTTCATAATAAAGGTCCTTAGGCCAGTTTGTATACTTATATTCCAAGAATAATTAAGAACAAAATTTAATACAACACATCAGCTATCATTGTATATATCTATATATCAAAAAGTCTGAAATAATAAAAAAGATACAGAGCTTTCAGACCTTAAATAATGCAAAGAAAACAAGTTCATATTCATAAAGTTTAAGAGTTCAGAAATCAATATTCTGAACTCTATTCTGAATATATTAATCACAGTTTTCACGCATCTTGGCATCATGTTCTCCTCCACCAGTCTTACACACTGCTTTTGGATAACTTTATGCTGCTTTACTCCTGGTGCAAAAATTCAAGCAGTTCAGTTTGGTTTGATGGTTTGTGATCATCCATCTTCCTCTTGATTATATTCCAGAGGTTTTCAATTTGGTAAAATCAAAGAAACTCATAATTTTTAAGTGGTCTTTTAATTTTCTTTCAATTGTGTATATATTATTTGTCATTTTTAAGGTGAATAAAGCCACATAAATCTATAAACTGCGTTTAAGCCGAGCAGAAATGGCAGAAAACTATAGGCTTCTACAGCCTGCCAATTAAATTATATCGCATTGACCGAAATATATTGTGATATAATTTTTGTCTATATCGTATAGCACTAATATTAACTATGTAACTATTATAGGAGAAGAACCAGCTATATAAAGGTTCTGTTCTTCTTCTATGGCATTATGATTCCCCTTTTGGCACCTTTATTTTGAACCGTGTGTGTGTGTGTGTGTGTGTGTGTGTGTGCTTGGAGGGGGGTTGTGTCATGGCTCCCTGTGAGAGTCAGAGACCTGCTGGCTGCAAGTGGTTTTTATGGCTGTTGTTTCAGGTGGAGGCAGAGCTGCTGGAGTCAGTCCACCCTGAACTGACTGTAGGCTTGAATGCTGCCCTCTTGTGCTGATTCATACACTCACTGTAACAGCTGAAGTGTGTTCATAGTGTTCATCATGTTCTTAGGTGTATATTTTGGTTTCAGTGTTCAGATTTATACTATAGAACTGCTATATGTGAGCATTGCTTAGCTGGACATCACATGTTTAATTATGTATGACTGCAATACACTCATATGTATATAATAAATCTAAAAAATAAATAATCAGAACATACAGAAAGGTGGCTTTGTTTTAGTATCATACATTTCACTACAGTTTCACTGTACAATGACATGTTAAACGCCATGGGAGAGGAACTAGTACCGTGTCCCATGACTTTTGCCATCTCCAATGGAAGCTAAAGAACATTACAGTGAACTCTTTGATGTGTCTGTGGGGTCTCCAGTATTAAATATGGATGATTCTGAGATCCAGAGACACTTATCTGTTCAAGCAATTTAAATTAAATACCCACACAAATCATGGCACCCAACGTTAGGCCTCATTTCAACTCCCATAATTTAGCTTCACACACAAGATAACACCTCACAACATGTACATGTGGACACACAGTGCTATCCCATGACTTTTGGAATATTTATATATACAATGCATATGAATAGTGCATTGTAGATGCCTCATAGATGTTCAACTAACATTCATTTGCATGTATTAAATGTAACTCAACTCTAAAGTGAAAGTAAATTATTCTCTATTAAATGCAACATTTTAAGGCTAGGTTTAGGCTTATATTTAAGGTTAAGAATAGTTTTAGGTTTTAGAGTTAGGTTCTGTGTAGAATCAGTTACATTCAATTTAGGCTTAAGTTGCATTTAATAGACATTTAGTTGAATGTTAGTTGAGCATGTATGAGGCATCTCTAATGGGCCATCCATTAAAATAAGAATAAAGTTTTACCTCTGTTTCTTTTTAAATACCATTGCTTTAAAAAAAAAACATCCTAAATATCAGTAAATGGAAGTCTATGTAAAATTAATTTATTCCAGTTAATTCTGGAGCATTTTTATTTGTCAATTTGTCATGAATTTGTGACACAATGTAAAGAATAACTGCCATATTTACAGTATTCCAAAAAGTAAAAATAATCCCAGTTTATAGCAACCAGTAAGGTTGATATATGCCAGTAAGGTAGGTTCTGATTGGCTGAATTGCATAAGCCTACAGCTCTCAAAAAAGGCCACTTCAATTTCTGAATCAGTTTCTCTGATTTTGCTATTTATAGGTTTATGTTTGAGTAAAATGAACATTGTTATTTTATTCTATAAACTACAAACAACATTTATCCCAAATTCCAAATAAAAATATTTAGAGCATTTATTTGCTAAAACAAAATGAGAAATGGCTGATATAACAAAAAAGATGCAGAGCTTTCAGACCTCAAATAATGCAAGTTCAGAAATCAATCTTTGGTGAAATAACCCTGTTTTTTAATCACATTGTTCATACAACTTGTCATGTTCTCCTCCACCAGTCTTACACACTGCTTTTGGATAATGTCAGGGCACTCCTTGTGCAAAAATTGAAGCATACTGATATGTATGGCTCATTTTCTATATATCATATATATATATATATATATATATATATATATATATATATATATATATATATATATATGTGCTGACAACTATTATGAAGATGCGGATTTCATTTTCCAGCAGGGCTTGGCACACTGCCCACACTGCCAAAAGTACAGATTGGTCTTATGTAATATTCTAGTGAGATATTGATTTTTGGGTTTTTCATTGGCTGTAAGCCATAATCATCAACAATAACATAATATATGTTACATTTTGAAACCCTTTTATATATACACATATATAATGAAAAATGATTGTTCTGCTCTGAGCCACGCTACTGCAAGCCACGCTACCCTTTATCATTTCCCATGACACAGGCCCTTTAATTAACATGCCCCATAATGAATACGGCATTATAGTAACATGTGGCTTTTGTCTGATCAGCCAGGCCATACGTTGCAGCGCTACAATTCTACGCTACGTGATGCCGCGGCACAATGCCATTTACGCTATATTCTGCCACGCTTGACTCGAGCGCCATTGTTTTGACATCAAGAAATGGTTCGGCGGGAGCGGCGCAATCGACACAGCCCTACAAAACCTAAGCAACACCAAAGATTCTTTCGACTTTAAGAGAAAATATAGAAAATCTGGAGACAGAGACAGACTAAGAGGAGAAAAAAAATGACCTGCCTCTTTCGTAAGGCCAAGAAAAGAACAGGTGGAAGAGGGGGAAATAATTGTTTGATCTGTCCTTTGCCTGTCGCTGCCCTAATCACTCAAGACTGATTCAGAAAATGCAGGCTTGAATGTCAGAGGGCCACCTGCAGAGAGCTAGTCCGTTTCCCCCGGCCTTTATGTGCGCATAGCCCTGTAATCACCACTCTCGGCAGCGGCTTGGCACTCCAGCACTGCCTTGATTGAGCACCTCAATCTAACAAGGTATCCACCAGTCCTGCCAACCTCTATTGGACGATTGAAGATGCCCCTGATGATCTCAGTGCATTGCCCTTTACAGTCAGTCCTGTGCTCTTGCACCTTTAAGGCCAAACACATAGCTTGTTCTAATGGACAGAAACGCCAAAATGTCCGGGGGAATAAATTGGGTCATTAGAATAGAAAGCAGGTATGTTTTGCAATAAGGGTCTGAGGTGAGGGTCCAATATGCATATAGCGGCTTCTGTTTGTGCAGACAAAATATAGCTGGAAAAACAACAGAAAAAACAATTGCAACCCTGTTTTTTTTGTATTATTAAAAAGAACAGATGTCTTCACCCATGGAAAGGAATATTGCATGCAGCCTGTGCAAAACGTAACAGCACCCTAAATCCTGTGTTATTTTTTTCTCATATGTTAATTTAATACAACAGATTTGTTTGCTTGTTTTTATGTAGAAAATCAACAAAATGTGTTTTTCAAACATGATCACGTTTATGTTCATGTAAGACTGCTTGCAGTTTATTAAAATTAATCTTTGTACCTTTAAGCTTTGCTTTTTGTTGATTGATGCATTGTTCCTATTTTCTGTGCTGTACAGTACCAGTCATAAGTTTCGACACACCTTCTCATTCATTATGTGAAGGAACACATAAGGAATCATGTAGTAACTTAAAAGTGTTAAACAACCAAAACTAAACTGTGAAGAAGCATTTAGGTGCTCTTATCTGTGGTGCTGTTGTGGTTTCTGAGGCTGAAAACTCATGTGCTTCTTTTTACTGTGGTGGTCCTGATGAGTGCCAGTTTTATCATTGGAATGTTTTTGATGGTCTTTGCAGTGATTGCACTTGAGGATACTTTCAAAATTCTTGCTATGTTTCAGATTTACTCACCTTCATTGCTTAAAATAATATATTTTTCTTTATTAGTTCTTGCATAATCTGGATTAGAACATTACTCAAATATTCACTATTCACTGTATACCTGTAACTCTACCTCTTCACTACTTTACAACTGATGCTCTCAAACACTTTATTAAGAGACAATAAATTCAATTAATTAACTCTTGATGTGTTCAGCACAGCTGTTAACTGAAAGCCTGAATTCTAGGTGACTCTACCTCATAACGATGACTGAGAAAATCCAGCCAAGATGTGCAAAGCTGTCATCTTTTCTTTATTAAATAATCTGTATGTTTTTCTTAATAGTTTGGATGACTTATATTATTATATTAGATATTAGTAAATTAAATAATTTCAAATTGATTATACTTGAAGATTGCAATTAGCTCTTTTTCTACATGTATGTTTCTTACATAACATTATATTTAATGTTATATATAATCTATGTAATAGTATTAAAGTATTAATCATTATATATAAGTTATGTAATAGTATTAAATAATTTGTACAAATATATTATAAATAATATAACAATGCCTATTATTTAATATGAGGGACCCCAAAATATGCATAGTTTTGTTTTCCCTATAGCTTTCATGACTTATTTAGCTTATTGACAAGCAAATAACAAGATGCTTTTATGCTGGATTAAAGAAGATGAAAGCATGAACATCCTCAGAAATGCTGTTGGCCTCCTTTAAAATCTGCACATTTATGAAAGCTAAGTTTCAAAGCATGTTCAAACCACCTTCTGCCTTGTTAATAGAGGCATACGGCCACACAGTATCTACAGTATCTACAGTAAATAAGGGTTTTAGTTGACCACCACTGCTTATAAGAAATTAGAAAATGTTCTAAACAAAGGAAACTCTGATTAATCTTCAGTGGTTTTTGGCTTTTTACTTCACTGCTATAACCAAGGAACAACTCAGGAACAGCCAGTTTGCATAGCTTTGCATACAGTACATTTACCAATTAGTAATCCTCAGGGATTTGCAATACAAATCAATACAAATCATGGAGTGTTTAGGAATGTTTTTAAGGCAGTTGATATTTCAGGGTTATCTGGATATTTAACATTGAACTGAACGCTATTTTATTCTATTTTCACAGCCTATATTTAAATAACGTAATTTTAGCTTTTATCTCTCCCCAGTGCACTGTTTACTCCTCTAGAGGCGGCGTAAATGACACTCGTGCCAACAGGCACTTGTGAGGCATGGCACTCACTCCAAATTTATGATCAATTACGGCTTGTTTCTAAAGCCGGGTTTAACGTGTGACGTGCGTCTCTTGCTTCTCCGGGATGTAATGGCTTGGAATGGATTTGAGAAAGTTGAAATTTATCCTCGCATCGCCGCCGGTTCCTTTAACCCCACATCCGTTTCCAGCTTAATATAATATTGTTGATTTAACAATGATGTATTTCAGCCCGCAGGCGGTTTCTCCTCCGTTTTGAGATTAATAAATGACTTCGCGGGGCACGTAGGGGTGGTACATTATTCTGCCGGGCTTTGACGGAGAGCTTGGGCCGGGACGTGGCGGCCAGTCCATCAATGGTAGTTATATTCAATTTCTGAGGGGAGCATTTGTCAGAGGGGACAGGTAGTATTAACCCAATGAAAGAGTCTTAAGTCGTTGTAAGAGCAGCCCTGCAACCGCATAATCACCCACCGCCACAGCCCCTCTCGCGCTCTCTCTCTACCTCTCTCTCTCTCGCGCGCCAAGCGGGCCGCACTAGCTCCGGCACCCCTCATAATCTGATGGAGGATTGATTAATTGTACATTTAGCTGGATGCATGGCCCTCTTCTCTGTAATAAATTATGGTCATTAATCAATAAAGCGCTGCGTAATTCGAGGAGTTGGGGGACATGCTGTTTCCTAATAGAAAAACTCAAGCGCGAGGCTGCTCTTCTGCTGCCAGTGACCACTCCGGATGAGCTGTTCCACATGTGCCTCTGTCCAATTAGATGACATAATTAATGGACCTCCTTTATCCCGATAATGGGATTTGTCATTTCGCTATCCTGCCCATAAATTTTTGATGGCTGGCAATTTAGCAACCTTTACCAACTTCAAAAGTTTTCCCCGAGCATCAAACATCTCGGAAATGCCACGACAAGACCAGACTTAAACTTTCTTTAAAAAAAAAAAAAAAAAAAAAAGAAAGAAAACCCAACGTCACATGGGGCGTTTCTCGTTTTTTCGTTTTTTTTTTTTTTCTCTCTCTCTCAGTCGTGATATATGGCGGTAAATGCGACGGGCAGATGTTTCGTGGTAAACAGCAACAATGGTGCCGAATAAATGTTTAAGCTCTCTCGGTGGTCCCTCTCAGATGAGGAGGCAGCAGGATAAGGCTGATGCAGATGGCGCTCTCCAGAAACACAGCAGGTATGGAAAGATACGACACGGATCTGGAAAAAAATAAAAATAAAACGGCTATGACTTTTATCGCTAAAGCTAAAAGAATAAAAAAGTGTAGAAAACATGAAAACATGAACTTATCAAAAAGCTACAAACCAGATCACTGATCTCACTGATCTCAATCAATTCATTTGGAAGATCTCACATGATTAAAACCCTAAAACCCTAATATGAATAAGTGAAGCCTGTACTTTAAACTACGTATACTGAGGCCAGCTCTGCAGAGAAGAAGCAAAAGGAGGTTTTCAATTTAGTAAAATCAAAGAAACTCATCATTTTTAAGTGGTCTCTTTTTTTCTTTAGATGTAAAAATCTGAATGATGCAATGAAGCTAATTATCCAAAAATATTGTAAATAAATAACTAAAATACTCACAATATGAATCTGCAAATTGGTTTTGCATTCAAATTTGTGTTCAGTGCTCCAAAATGATTTGGTTTTAGTGATCAATAGGCAAGCTTTCAAGCATGCAGATTGGTTTAAGGCATGTCGGGTTGTCTTTGCTGTCGTAATGACAGGAAAAGTACACCTAGTCTGGCTTGAAACATGTATGTAAAAGGCATGTACTAATTCTCTTAAATAATTAATGAGGGGTAGGTTTTGGGACTACCATGAAATAAATCAATCGATGTGTCACTTGCCGTTGCCTTCAAGAGACAGGTGGATTGCTATTTTAACAGTGTAGCTCCCTGGACGTGTTCATCGTTTCTCAGTGAAGGTGCATAAGCAGCTCATTTTTATAGGGTAACAGTAATGCACTTGTGTTTTCCACTGCCGAGATAGCAATACACCAGAAATTAATTCTGAAAGTGCCTCACTTCCAGTTGGCAGGGTGTAAGAGAGCAATTAACATCACCCTGCACATTTTTTTACTTTAACAATTCTAGCCAGATGTCACCAGTCAAAATCATTACGCCCCCAGTTTACTGTCCACTGTGGGTGGTAATGCCTTCTACAATGTATTCCTGGTACACACATAACACATGGCATCCACTATCAGCCCTTCCTCAAACTTGCAATTCAGTTGCAAGCTCACACATGATTAAAACCCTAATACGAATGAGTGAAAGCTGTAGTATTAACTACGTGTTCTCAGGCCAGCTCTGCAGAGAAGAAGAAAAAAAAGAGGGAAAAAAGAAGGAAAGGAAATAGATAAATAAGTAATAATACAGGGGGGGAGGAAGACAATTAAGTACTACGGTTGTGGATAAATGACTTAAAAGGTTTGCCCGGCTACCTGAAAGGCACTTTCCCCATCTGAAGCTGTCACCATGTCTGAAGCTAACCCGGCTTGATGGATGGTAAGCTGAGGGGCACAGCTAGGAGCTAAAGTCTCAATTATGGAAAGCCAGTAACTAGTGCAGTGTTGCTGATGCCCTTATTGCACTGACACTGGTGAAAAATCGCAATATTTCTAATCAGAGCCGCAGCATTAATCATTCGTTTATTGGCGTTTTCTAACCTGCCCCTGTGTGACCGCCTGCTCGCCTCTCGCCTCTTCCTCCTGACTCCCGTTCTGGAAATCCTCCAGGCCAACGCTCTCCATCCTCTCATTCTGACCAAAGTCATTGAAGTTCACTTAATAATTTATTTGCAGGTCGTGACCCTCTCGCTATGCCTCTACAGCTTAGGTGAAAAAAAAAAAAATGAGAAAAGAATGAAGCGTACACTCTTAAAAAAAATAATGCCTCTACAGCTGTAAACTAGAGCTCTGAAAAAAAAATAAGTCCACCTAAAACTGACGAGTTTCTTTGATTTTGCCAAATTGAAAACCTCTGGAATATAATCAAGAGGAAGATGGATGATCACAATCCATCAAACCAAGCTAAACCGCTTGAATTGTATTTTTGCACCAGGAGTGCCAGCATAAAGTTATCCAAAAGCAGTGTGTAAGACTGGTGGAGGAGAACATGATGCCAAGATGCATGAAAAAAACTGTGATTAAAAAACTTGTTTGCTTTGCATTATTTGAGGTCTGAGAGTTCTGCATTTCTTTGTTATTTCAGCCATTTATCAAAAAACTTAAAATGACAATATTTCTATTTGGAATTTGTGAGAAATGTTGTCTGTAGTTTATAGAATAAATCATCAATGTTAATTTTACTCAAACATAAACCTATAAATAGCAAAATCAGAGAAACTAATTTAGAAACTGAAGTGGTTATTTATTTTATCTTTAATGCATCACAAAAGAAAACAATGCGATATATTGCCGTATTAATATTTTATCCCACTTGTACTTGATAGTCAAATGCATATCTGGTAAGTAGGACTGAAATTCTGATTTCTGAATTTTTACTTTCCTGACCTGGACTACCCACCTTTGTGTGTTTATATAGGTTTAAATAGGATCTCCGGTGAATTTTGCGTTTTACAGAGACTTGTAAGACTAGGTCAGTGGCTGAACTGCACTTAGCAGGGCATTACACATGTTGTAAAGTAACATATGACATTGCAAAGACTGATATTAGTGTAAAATGTCTTTTTTACACTTTTTTAAAGTGTCTCTAACTGTTTCTAACTAATTCTATCTTTTCTCCCTCCATTCACACTCCTCCACTGGACTAAAGCAGCGTTATGCCAGATCACCAGAACCCTTTTTTTTTTTTTTTTTTTTTTTACAAAAAAACAGCTCACATGGCATTCCTTCATACTAGAGACCACAACTAGACGTTTCAAAATGAATGAAAAAAAATCAGATATGTACATGTTATTGATATGTCAAGTGAATAAAAATATCTCTCACCTAAAGTTAATACATCGCTTCTTGTTGGTTCGCCATTAGTTTGCCATAATTGTACATATACTTTATCTCTGTTGGAAACAGAAAAACAGAAGTAAACAAGAAAAAAAAACCTTTCTTTTCGTACTTATGAGTTGTAAAAAAAAGTTGTAAGCTTTTAGTGTGGACTTAAAGGCAGCATTAGAGAGTGTGATGTGTTTACACTGCTGTAATGTGTTTTAGACCAGCTCCTGAAGTGGTTTGTTTGAGTGATTGTTTTTGTATCTGTATTAAATGCATATAGAGTGAATGTACACATATATTTTATGTGGTTTGGCCTTATTTAGATACTCAAGATGCCTTTTTAGCACCTTTATTTGTGTAGAACAGTCTAAAACCGTACTTTTGTTCTTCCAAACATATATTTGAAAGGGTTGATCAGTGTAATTTTTTTTAATAGGTCTGTGTTTTTGTGTGTGCCACTTAGTCTAATGTGTACTAAAAATAAAGAAAAGCGTCTGTTTGCCCAAGACCAGCCAATACATTTGCTGGAAATGGGGCAGTTAACCATATTCCTTCATTACGTTCTGTAAGGGTTATGGTGAGTTTGTACGAAAAGATAAGTGAGTTTAATATGCACTGGAGGGTAAAGAAAGAATTCTATTACTGCGCATAAAAATTACCTCATAAAACAACTAATATGGCAATTCGGGGAGCAATTTTAATGACGTCCATGATGCACAGTTGTAGTTATGCTAATGAAGTTGTCGTTTTACTCATATTCCGCCCGTAATGCCAGCCTTATATTTCAATTTCAGCAGATTAGTGCTAGCTAACTGTTACTAATGAATTTCATTAATATAATGAACAAGAAGGCATGTTATCCAGTTCTGGATCGCTCCTTTCTCTCCTCCATCCCTCGTTCCGAGGCCATGTGCAGATATAGCCATGTTTATGAGATTATAAACTTCAGTGCGGTGTGCTGTTACAGTGGGGGTGCTCGCTTGGAGATGGGACTTTTCCCAATCCAAAAACAGCAGGCAGCGCTGCAGTGCTTGCTTTATGGCAGAGCGCTGGAAATGGCTTATCCTCCATTCATCTCAGATTGGCGTTCTAGACGTGTTCATAAAGCTCAGGGCACTGGCACCAAGTGAACATCCATTCCTTTGCAGCGGAAGTTTTGCCAAATGGATACGTGTGCTCTTTTTTCCATACGAATGTGTTTCTTGCAGAGAGATTTCATTCGCAGGCCCCCTCTTGCTTTCCACCGAAGGCAACTTGAGAAAGTTGTCGGGAGAACTTCAAACTTTTTACAAAGAATCGAAGCCTGAACAGGAATTTGCTTTATGCTTTTACTGAAGATTCCTGCCTTTAACTTGTGGATTAATAAATGTGGTGGTGTACTTACTGTAGTATATTTGTGCATTACAACATAATGATGGGTAACCTAAAAAGAATGCTACAAATAGCGAGATACAAATCTTTGGGAAATGTGTATGAGAAGAAAAAACCTCCATAACCTCCTGAAATAGGCGCAGAGTGGTGCTGGTTCGAATCCCGGTGATGCAGCTTGCCATCAACTGCCGGAGTCCTGAGAGAGCACAATTGTTCTTGCTCCAAAGGGTGATGTCGATCAGCACAAGGCTGCATCTGTGAGCTGATGTATCGGAACCGTGTCCCTGCGCTTTCTTCCGAGTGTTATTGCTGTGATGCTACTCGGTAATGCTACATCAGCAGCAGTTCAAAGAAAGAGGTGGTGGCTGACTTCACATGTATCGAAGGAGGCATTTGCTAGTCTTCACCCTCACTAGTGATGGGGGATATACAGCTGAGTAGCAGCTAAATGGTTGGCACAATGGGCCTAGTAACCCAAATGCACACGTTTTAATTGATTTACGAGCTGTTCTTCTACAACAACCCCTAGAAGCACTAGATTAGCACACTAATGTGTCAACTTTAAACCCTACCTACCTGTATGTTAAATGTGTAGTCAAAATTCATAAATATGCAACTAAAAGACCCTTTCAAGATTAAAACATCATTAATAGTGCACAGTAATAAACATATTTGGACCTGATTTACTAACTCAACCCAGACAAGCAAAAATCCAACAATTTGATGAGAGAACACAGCTAAATCCAATGTATAAATAAATCTACAACTTAAACCAAATCATTAAACAAATAAACCTACATTTAATCCAAACCTCAACCTGAGCTCAACCAGTAAATAAAAGCTATTTTTGATATCAAAACAACAGGAAAAATATGCCAAACAAGCAGCGATTCTCTCAGAAAAAAAAGGTGACTTCACTGACTGAGACCCTTATCCTCCCTCCACCCCAACACCAACACAAACATCCCCCCCTCTCCAAAAACACCATAAATCCCCCGAGCATCTGCAACAAAAGAGAAAGGCGGATACAGTGCATGCTGAGGTCCTACTGCCTATCTTTTATTCTGTGTCACAATAATAATTTCTATAAAGAAAATTGCTTTTACATTGATAAATGTACCAATAGCAAAAGTCTTTAAAATAATTTTGTTGCATTCCTTTAAAATCATCTTCCTGAAAAATTATCATTTTAGAGGTGCAACCTTTTGGTTAAGGAATAATAAAGTGTAAATCATGCTCTTTCTGAAGTCTAAGACTATATATATATATATATATATATATATATATATATATATATATATATATATATATATATATATATATATATATATATATATATACAAATATATAATATCAGTGGTATGCAGTGAGGCCCTTCTAACCAAGGGGTGACAATAAATGCATGTAAATAATTACATAATTTTTTATCAGTAAATATATATCATAGCTATTGTAAGTGTAAGAATTTATTTTATAAATTAACTAAAATAAAAAAAACAGCATCTAATTCAAAGCATTAGTCTGTGTTTTAGTTGCTACAGGACTCTTATCTGACTGACAGCGGTTTTAACCAATCAAAGCTTTTTAAAATGGGTTCTGCCCCAGCGTGACTGCGTGCCCCTTCTCCTGATTTTGAGAAGGGTGTAGTAATGTATCTATTAGCAAAGTCGAAGGACAGTCTAACCAATCAGATTCATGATTTTCACTCAGGGGGCGGGGCCATGGCTGTCTAACCACTTCTCAGCACTGTGTTGAAGGTGTTGCGCATTTCTTAGTCATAAACGGAGCTCATGCTGGATTAGTTCAATAGTTAGCGAACTATCATGGAATTGCGGCTGCAAATCAGACAGATACTGTGTCACATCATATTAAAAAGCCTTTTTAAAGCCTGTCCTTCTATGTGAAACTAGGGGATGTGTTTGCAGAAGGGGTACCCACTATAGTCACTGAACGCCACTGATAAATATATGACAAACAAGCAGTGATTCTCTCTGAAAATGATGACTCCCTGACTGAGACCCTTATCCTCCCTCCACCTCAACACCAAGAAACACATACCTCCTCTCCTAAAACAGCATAAATCCCCCTAATCATCTGCAACAAAAGAGAAAGGTGGACACAGTGCACGACAATCATTTATATAAAGCAGGGGTGTCCAAACTTTTTTTGTTGGGGGCCAGAAGGAGAAATATATTTGAAATCACGGGCCACACTCCGTAATAAAACAAATAATGAAATATACCACTTTAAATAATACATTTTTCCTGATTATTTCATTTACACACCATTTTACTTATTTAATACATTTATTATACATTTTACTTTATTTATTAACTATCTTTTTCTTTGACAGTGTTGTGTAAACTAAGATTTTTCAAATTGATGTTTAATTTCATGATGTCTCTTAATAAAAAACTCCTTAATTACGGCAACTTTTAGACTCTTTGGCCCGTTTGTGCTAGAAATGCACACTCTCTCTGCTTTTAGACTCTTTGGCCCGTTTTTCTGCGCTAGAAATGCACACTCTCTCTGCTTTTAGACTCTTTTGCCCCGTTTCTCTGCGCTAGAAATACACACTCTCTCTGCTTTTAGACTCTTTTGCCCCGTTTTTCTGCGCTAGAAATGCACACTCTCTCTGCTTTTAGACTCTTTGGCCCGTTTTTCTGCGCTAGAAATGCACACTCTCTCTGCTTTTAGACTCTTTGGCCCGTTTTTCTGCGCTAGAAATGCACACTCTCTCTGCTTTTAGACTCTTTTGCCCCGTTTCTCTGCGCTAGAAATACACACTCTCTCTGCTTTTAGACTCTTTTGCCCCGTTTTTCTGCGCTAGAAATGCACACTCTCTCTGCTTTTAGACTCTTTGGCCCGTTTTTCTGCGCTAGAAATGCACACTCTCTCTGCTTTTAGACTCTTTGGCCCGTTTTTCTGCGCTAGAAATGCACACTCTCTCTGCTTTTAGACTCTTTTGCCCCGTTTTTCTGCGCTAGAAATGCACACTCTCTCTGCTTTTAGACTCTTTTGCCCCGTTTTTCTGCGCTAGAAATGCACACTCTCTCTGCTTTTAGACTCTTTGGCCCATTTTTCTGCGCTAGAAATGCGCACCCTCTCCGTTTTTAGACTCTTTGGCCCGTTTTTCTGCGCTAGAAATGCGCACCCTCTCCGTTTTTAGACTCTTTGGCCCGTTTTTCTGCGCTAGAAATGCGCACTCTCTCTTTTTTAGACTCTTTGGCCCGTTTTTCTGCGCTAGAAATGCGCACTCTCTCTGCTTTTAGACTCTTTGGCCCGTTTTTCTGCTCTAGAAATGCGCACCCTCTCCGACTCTTTGGCCCGTTTCTGACACCTAGCGTTCAAACTTTGAATCTCACATTATAAAAACCTGCTTAACAGCGGGCCAACTTTCATTCTATTTCTAAAATACCTCGCGGGCCGCTCCAAAAAAGGAAACGGGCCGTAGTTTGGACACCCCTGATATAAAGAAAATGGCCTTTACATTGATGAATGGACAAATAGCCTAAAAGTCAGTTGTTGAAACCAGTATTGCTGCATTTGTTTATATTATACATTACTTTTCTCCCTGACTGTTTTAGATATGCAACCTTTAGTTCAAGGAATAATCATAAAGTGAAATCATCATGCTCTTTCTGAAGTCTGAGACTCCAAAATGGAATTCAGATGCATTCACCACGCCTGAGTGGCTTAACCAGTCCTGACCCCGCACTCGCTCCTCGTTGGCGTGAGATGCTGTGATTAAGTCAGAGCTCAGGCTGATCTGAGGCTGAGGAAACACACTCTTACGCCGCTCTGTTCAGCCGGAGACAATCGATGCTCAGTGTCAATATCAGGTGGACTAATTTGCTGTTGAATGTGCCCAGTCATTTCAGGGTGAGCACTCAATTTGGCCAGATGAGTACAATCCTTTAATCTGCTCCAGTCCCTCGAGTGCAGAACTACTAAACGTGCTAATAAGAGTAGACAGATGTTGGGGGGATCAGATTTGATTCTTTTAATTGCTATCTTCTCCTGTTTCCCCCTTTTGGACTTTAGTCCCTTAATGGTTTACAGTACTTTGTTAGTGTGTGTGTGTGTGTGTGTGTGTCTATGTGCTAGAGTGTGTGTTAGTGTGCATCTTTTTTTTTTTTTTTAATACTTATAATTGCTTACAATGGCTGTAAATGTGTTTGCTGTTACTCGGTAATCCTTCCCCTGTCAGCTAAGCATCAAAGCCCATGACAACCCATGAGTCCTCAAAATGATGGTTAAATAAAAAGCTTGAATGCAGCACTTTCTCCTCAAAAACATCCTCCTCCTCCTCCTCCTCTTCCTCCTCCCGTCTCCCGGCTAAACCGGAATACATCCTGCTTGGCAGAACAATCCGTGACACTTACTGTTGCGCGTTTTTGAAGGGTGTCTCTGGCGATTTATGAGTAGTTTGGCAAATGAATTCAAAATCACGGGATTAAAGCGCGTAAAAAATGTATTCTAGGACCCATCACAAGGGGGCTGACACTAAGCTGTCTCTCAATCTACCGAATGAAGCCCACCAGTTTAATGAGATCTTGAGCTCTGCCTAAAAAATATAATTAAAATCGTTGACATGGAGAGCAATAATAATGCACTCTGCTTCTCCATTACTCACAGGAGCGCGGGACTTTGGGTTTTGATGTATACTGTTAAAAAAAACATGCTGACAGGGTTGCCTAACAGCTCCTTCATTAGATCATCAAACCCAATAATAAGCACAAGTCTGCTGAGATTTATAGCGAGTCGCATTTCTGTATAAATCAACATACATGTGTTCAGATCATAGACTTGAGCACCTAGTATGCAAAACAACATGTTAAATATGAAGCTGAAATGAAAATGACTGGGCTAGCTAGGTTAGCATATTTTTTAGATTATAAGGCACATTAAGTGACACTAATAAGGATGCCTAAATCGAAATGAGCAAGGGTGTCGCCATGTTTCCCTTCTAATGGGAAAGCTGGGGGAAGCGCGTAAGTGAACAAAACTGTAATTCTTCTAAAAAAAAACATTTTTTTTCAATGTTAAAAACGAGCTCTGCATGTAAATCTACACAGATTTCTCTCCTCAAAACCATTTATTTGGGTGAGTAAAGTGCTTCTTTTATTTACAGTAAACTTAGATTTCCAATATTTTATCTAAAGATTAGTTTTCAGTGAAGTTTCCCCAGCACTAAGGCTAGGTGCAGCAGCATTAGCGTTAGCTGATAGATGCCGCCCAATAGCACTAGACTAACCAGGGTGTTACCAGCTAGTGGTTCATCCCATGTAGCTTGTTTTAACACAGCAAACATGCAGACTACAGTCCAGTATACTCGTCTCTGAGTGGCAAAAGAGCTAGTGGTTAGCAGCTAATGCTAATCCTGCTGCACCCAGCCTTAGTGCTGGAGAAACTTCACTGAAAGCTCATCCTTATAACACTTTACTGCTCCTTAATACCTGACTTCATACATAAGGAGCACTGGATTATAAGGCACACTGTTGATTTTCGGGAAAATTAAAGGATTTTAAATGCTCTTTATAGTCTGACAAATAATGTGGTAATATGGTAGTTTAGCCAGCCTTTATAATCATGGCTAAAAGTGCAGGCACTCCTGAAATGAATTTTACGTTTTGTTATACACATCTCTGTGTGTATTGGAACACCACAAAAATGCATAGAAAAAAGGCCAAATTTAAAATATTTTTATGCAAAACTCCTAAGTGGTAGAAACATATAAAAAATCTAATGTTTACAAGTTGATCTCCAGAGATCTTGATGATAACCTAGTGAGCAGTTTGCCAAAATGTTCATGAGTAAACCAAAATCTTTTTGGTAAAGTATATCATTTTACCATTTACCAAAGAAAAGCACAGTACCTACAGTCAAATTTGGTGGGGGTTCAAAGGTGTTTTAGGATTGTTTTGCTCCATCTGGCACTGAGTGTCTTGGCTGTGTGCAAACAGATTTTGGGTCACAGTTTGCAAAGTTATGGGAACGATATTTATAGGAAGCGATTGATTTTTTTTTTCCTGAGGGTGTGCAAGAGTCACTGGGCAAGACTCCTAACTTTACATTCTCCTACTAGAATTAGAATTCAATTGGAATTGCATTTAATTTAGGTTGATATTGGAAAATGAAAATGAAAAATGAAAATGACAAAGTACACTAAAGCTTGAAGCAATCGGCTGTAGAACAAATGAAGAGATCCAGCAGATGTGGATATCCATAGTCTGTGTAAAAAGTTTAGCTTTTAGCTTAGTAAAAATAGCCTCTTGGATAGAATAGCTGCTGTATCCACTGCTATATACAAAGACAAGAAGGAGGAGATGTGCTTGATGTTCACCACAATGGCCACCACATAAAACATTAAAATAGAGAATTATTTTACCATACACTAAATCAGCACTGTGATTCCTTAGACAATACTAGTAAAAGCTGTCCAGCTCCAACATACAACTACAAAGTTTTTACCCTTAAGGTCATTGTGTTGTTTTCGTCGTCTCCATGGCACTATGGCCCTCGAGCCATTTGATCCGAGGGCCGATATTAAGATATATATGGCGAAGTTTCACGGTGTAGTCTGGTCTCCATTTCAGTGGGCGAGTGCCAGTACTTTTTGTGTGAGCACAGACATAAAGAGAATTGATAAATCATTTGTACACAGGCACCTCAGAGTCGCATCCAAGTCCATAAATCTCCGGGCCTTCGCTCTATTTTCATTTTAATCGTATCGCGTTCGAGATTCTGTGTCCAGGACTCTGACGCAGGAAGTCCAGGCCACTTCCTTCACGTGTGCAGTTCGCCTGCCATCTCAGAAAAAGGGAATATCATGTTTTTGCCAGTTTCTTTTCTTTTTATTCCCAAAGTAATCACATTTCCGACCTGACCTGAACGACAGGAACTTAATCATCTTAATTTTTTATGTAAAACAAGAAGGATTCTTTGGAACTTTTGATAATGTAGACTTTGAAAATAAAGTCATGATATTTTTTTAGTTTAAAAACTGCACAGTATGGCATTCTAACAATGTATAAATAATTTTTAGAGAATAAAGTCAGATTTTTGAGAATTAATTTTTTTTTTCCGCCATTTTCCCCCCTTTAATTTACATGGTTAATTACCCAACCCGCTATTGGGACTCCCCCTATCACTAGTGATGCCCCAACACACCAGGAGGGTAAAGACTAGCACATGCCTCCTCCGATACATGTGAAGTCAGCCACTGCCTCTTTACTCTTAACTGCGGCTTTCCTGGCTCTAATACCAGTAAATAAAAAATTTGCTGCTCGTTTATGCTGTGAAGAAACACCAGCAGCTCATTTAAAGGAACAGCAATGTTATTTTATTCTTTATTCTGTTTGTTGTTGAGTTAAAAGTCATGGGTTTAATGAGCAGGGGTGTATGAGCTCTGGGAGCACCTATAGGAATGGACTCTAACGATTGTCAGGGTTTTAATCAGTCAGTAGCGCACCTAAGTTTTTTACAGCCAACGAAAATTTACCTGAACACACCTCACTTCCAGACCACTACGCCCATTAGTGTAGATTTGTTCCTATATTCCTATACGCTATGTTAACGGGTCAGGCACAAGGCTCTAAAATAAACTGTTTACAGGGTGTAAGATAGCAATGAGCAATGCGAAGTACTATGAATTCATTCTCAATATGCAATACGGTAATCTTTTATTATCTTACATTTTCTGAAATATTAAATTGCCATACTATACAACATTTCATCATCTCTGTAAAATACTATGCATTTGTTCCTCCAAGCTTCTGACGTAGGGTTCCTTGACCACTTCCCCCACATCTCAGAAAAAGGGAATATCATGTTTTCGCCAGTTTTCTTTTCCTTTTATTTCTACAGTAATCACATTTCCGGCTTGGCCTGACCGGCAGAGACTCAATCATCTTTATTATTCTTTTCCTTTTTTGTCCTGGCCACTTCAGAGGCCATGTGAACCTTTTCTTGGCATATTTAGTGTCGTATATTTAGAAAAGGCCACTCCAGCAGCCTTGTTAGTGGGCAGTGGCAGTCGTTCTCTCTCTCTCTCTCTCTCTCTCTCTCTAAATCTCGCCCTCTCCTGCTCTCAGGCACGGCGGCGGTTTGCAGGACCCAGCGGGCGAGTGGGTGATGACAGGTCCTGGTGGCCGGCCAAAGCGAGCCTGGCGCTCAGAGTGCCATCACCCAGTCGCCTCCTGCCACCACCACCAGCCCATATGGGCAGAGAGATTGCTCTCCACTGGCGCTCCCCCAGTCATCCATCACCTCGGTCCACATGCCCAGCACGCCGGCCCTGGCACCACGCTGACTCCGATCCATCAGGATTTACTGTGAGTGACGGGGAGAGAGGAGACGAGCTCTCAGTTTATCATCTCATACAAAACAAACCCCGAAAAAACGCAGCCACTGTCACTGTGAGATCACATACACAGCGGCTGCCCGACTGCCTCACTGCTCATCTATATCATACAGTACAATTCAGTACAGTACCTCTTCATTACTGCATTTAGATTCGTCAGAAATTATCCCTACCTTCTCATCCTGGTGCTTTACTTCCACTTTCACTAAAATAGAAGTATATACAAACACTGATATACGGCTCTGGAGAAAATTAAGAGACCACTTCAGTTTCTGAATCAGTTTCTCTAACACTGCTGTTTGATTCTTTACAGACTACAGACAACATTTCTCCTAAATTCCAAATAAAAATATTGTCATTTAGAGCATTAAACTGCAGAAAATGAGAAATGGCTGAAAAAAACTGTTTTCATGCACCTTGGCATGTTCTCCTCCACCAGTCTTACACACTGCTTTTGGATAACTTTATGCCTTTACTCCTGGTGCAAGAATTTAAGCAAGCTTCAGCTTGGTTTTATGGCTTGTAATCATCCATCTTCCTCTCGATTATATTCCAGAGGTTTTCAATTAGGTAAAATAATAAAACAAACTCATAATTTTTAAGTGGTCTCTTATTTTTTTCCAGAGGGGTATATAAATAATGAAAGCATTCAGTTGTTCCAGTGTGCAATACATTCAACAGGAGCATCTACCAAAGAAGAGACCACTTCAGTTTCTGAATCAGTTTCTCTGATTTGGCTATTTATAGGTTTATGTTTGAGTAAAATAAACATAGTTGTTTTATTCTATAAACTAGGAACAACATTTCTCCCAAATTCCAAAAAAAAAATAATGCAAAGAAAACAAGTTCATATTCATGAAGTTTTAAGAGTTCAGAAATCAATATTTGGTGGAATAACCCTGTTTTTTTTATCACAGTTAGATAGATAGATAGATAGATAGATAGATAGATAGATAGATACATAGATACATAGATACATAGATAGATACATAGATACTTTATTTATTCAGAAGGAAATTTAGGGATATTTAATTTAGTTTTCACGCATCTTGGCATCATGTTCTCCTCCACCAGTCTTACACACCGCTTTTTTTTTAAATAACATTATGCCACTCCTGTTGCAAAAAGTCAAGCAGTTCAGTTTGGTTTGATGGCTTGTGATCATCCATCTTCCTCTTGATTATATTCCAGAGGTTTTCCATTTGGTAAAATAAAACAAAAAACGTATCATTTTTAAGTGGTCTCTATTTTTTTCCCAGAGCTGTATATAAATAAGGAACGCATTCAGTTGTTCCAGTGTACATTCAAAACAGGAACATCTACCATACCATAATACCATAAATAACAACCATTAATAACACTGCACAGAGCTCTGCAGTCTCAAAGGGCCTAATCACACCACCGTTTATGATATAAACCGCTCGCTGAGCAGTCTGCTCCCTTAAGAACTACAGAGAGATACAGTATATATATACAAATCACGAGAATTCAATTTACTATAGAATGTTTCTGCTATGATGGAAAACTTCTATGTATGCATGGTTCTTCCAGTGATTTTTCAGAAGTATAAGCTGAACCAAAAGTCGTAGAACAGCCTTTTATATCAGATAAGAAAGGGAAACCAAACCAAAGGGAAAATGACGTATTGTTACATATACTCTTAAAATCTACCAGTTTTACCTCAAAGTCTACCACAGGTCCTACTTCCACTGCTATAAAAATCCAAACAACATTTTCCTTCTATTATATAAAAGCCTTTTTGCTTGGGGTTTAATATAGGACTCTGTATGATAAATGATGGTCTGTTTAACCCGGTTGGATCTGCTGAAATTACAATTATACTGAGACACCCTTATGATGACTTCTTTTATATATTTTCAAACTCTAGGATAAGTTTAACTTTTTTCCATACTATATTACTTTTGTATTAATATTCTTTTAAATATTTTTTTATTCTCAATATATTATGACTTTTTCCTGTAAAGCCATACTGTACAATGTTTTATCTCAAAATAGTATCACTTAATCCTAAAATATTAATATTTGCTAACTTAAAATCATCTTAAAATAGGAATATATATATTTTTTTATATTATGACTGTATTCTATAAACACCAGACCATATGAGATTTTATCTCAGAATATAATGACTTTATTCTCAAAGTCTATAATTTTCTTTTTTATTTTAACTCATAGTTCCACTACTATAGTAAGTCAAACAGAATTTTACATTTTTATTTTTCTTTCTTTTTTGCTTAGAGTGTACTGAATAGAGTATATGATGGTCTGTTTAACCTTGTTGGATCTGCTGAGATCTAAAGTATACTGGCCATTTTCTGTCACGCTGGCCAGACACACAACAGACACAAGCAGATACAAATCACAGTATTTATTTAAGGGCAAAAATAAGAGTTATAAAAAGGCAAAAAGGTTCGGCAACTAGGCAATCTATAGAATAGGCGAGGCAAATGAGTAATCATAGACGAAAACAGGTTAGTAATAGAATAAACAACCCAGGGAAACATACTGTAAGTGAGCTAGGTAACCTAGTTGCAATACTTGAACAAAAAAGAGGGGTGTGTATATATATATACAAGTAAGTAAGTGAAGGCAATCAGTAGCTTGGAGAGCGGGAACTCTGAGAGGATCCGGACTGACAGAGCTTATACGCCTATAATGATTATAAATGCTCACAATCTAGGATACCTTACTTTATTTTTTTTATTATATAAGCACTATTTGGTAACAACTGTACAATAACAGGACTTACAACAGAAATAAAGATTGTTAAATGGTTAAGTAGAGTTGTGTCTCAACTTTACAAGAATTATTAATTAACACTAATTGAGACATTATTCAACATTACTAAATGTCAGTGCTTAAGAACGTTATAAATACAGTTATAATGAACTGAAATATTAGTTTACACATGTTTTAATGATAAGTAATGTCTTAAGTAGTGTCAATTAATATAGCTATTTGAGACATTCTATTACACTAAGTGTAGTAATACAGTACAGTTTAAACTAAGTGAGTAATTCTTGAAAAAGTCTGGAATTGCCAGTTGCCAGTTCTGTGAAGTTTAAATATGGACGCTTTGACTTTGTGTGTTCTTTTGGACTTCTAGTTCTTTTTTTTTTGTACTAATTGGACCCATCATTTGGACAACGTGTTCATATCAGAATCACGGTGCGTAATTCATTTTCCATCCCGGACTTTCCATCCCCTTGCTCTACCTTCAGAGATGATTAATTTGAGTTGGCCGCCGATCACTTAAACGAAGGCCTTAATGCTTCTTTCCCCTGATCTGAGCCAGACGAGCTCTGAACCCAAGCTGCTCTCGCCTTGTTTTCCACTGTCTACATTAATATTTGTTAAATAACAGATTGAGAAAACAACATATGGCGTAAACATTCAGATTTTCCACTCAAGGTTGTCTCTACGTCGTCTTTCGGCATGTTCCGTTGGCCTCGCCTGCCAAGGCGCTTTCCTTTTTTTGTCCTTTTTCCTCCCAGCAGTGGATTGTGACTAAGCCTGTACGGAGGAGGGAGTGGAAATACGGAGAGGCACAATCCCCGCCCCCCAGCCCAACACACACTCGCTTGCACACACTCGCTCGCACACATGCACACGTACCCACCCATAGCCCCTCGGTGGACCGGCGGCCCCTCGCTCTCCCCCGTTTGAGCGAGCTGTCAGTTTGGATCGCTGGTAGTCACTGAGGCTGAAGCTTCCCCACTGACTGGAGAGGAGTCGTTGGCCAGGCTTTCCTTGTCACTGGAAGTTAAAGCAGTCACTGATCCTAATGCTTACACTGTTGTTGCAGCATTCCGATTTTTAATCGCTGCGTGACTTGTCAGCTTTAATGAGGGCAGCGGGGATAGAATTATCAGCATACCGATAACGAGGGTGTCACAAGCTGCCAATTATTTCCTGTTTCAGAACATTATTTCCACAACTCTTGTTTTTTTCACACCAGCTGACCTAATGAGGGGAAATGTCTCAAACCCAAACTGTTTGGGTTCTGCGGCCTGAATTAGCTCGGGCCAGAAAGGCTCAGGCTAACTTGGTGCTTTTCAGAGGTGTAATCAGTGAAGTATAAAACCCAAGCATGGAGTATACCCATGAGAAAAACCCACAACTTTCTCAAAAATTGAAGAAAATTACAGTACCAGTCTTTTCATTCACTTTGCCTTTTTGCTTCATATGATTGTTAAAGCTATAAATAAAGCTATACAAATACACATGCGGAATTATTCTGTTAAAGAAGTGTTAAACAAAACAAAAGAATATGTTTTAATACATTTAGTTTTAAGTGACAGATCTGCACACTCTTGGTGTTTTAATCTCAGTGTCTTTATAAGGTAGAGTCACCTGGAATAGTTTTCTCAGCGTCTTGAAGGAAAGAAGGAGTTTCTGGAGGTGCTGAACAATAGTTGCTGAATTAGCTCAGGTCAGAAAGGCTCAGGCTAACTTAGTGCTTTTCAGAGGTGTAATCAGTGAAGCATAAAACCCAGGCATGTGGAGTATACCCATGAGAAAAACCTACAAGGACGTTTTAAAAGAACTTTCTCAAAAAATTCTCAAAAATGGAAGAAAATTACAGTACCAGTCAAAATCTCAGACACAGCTATTCTCAATCTCTTCTCATTCTCTGTGTTTAATTTATTTTTATGATTGTTAAAGCTATAAATAAAGCTATACAGGAACACATGCGAAATTATGTTTAAAAAAAAAAAAGACATTTGGTTTTAAGGCACAGATCTGCACACTCTTGGTGTTTTAATCTCAGTGTCTTCATGAGGTAGAGTCACCTGGAATAGTTTTCTCAGCGTCTTGAAGGAAGGAGTTGCTGAACAAAAGCTCCAGCTCATCGCAAATAAATCACCTCAAATCACCAACTCAGTTGGGTTAAGGGGATTGTGAAGGACAAACACATTGTTTTTGTATGTGTACTATGTAATTCCATATGTGTCCCTTAATAGTTTTCATGTCTTTAATAATAATCTACAGTAAAGAAAATAAATAAAATAAAATAAATATTTTACAATGATCAAATTTTCACTGGTACTGTATATGGAAGGGAAAAAAGATAGCAGAAAGAGAATATTTTTATTGCCTTTGCATGTCAGCATGATGGAATTCAACCTATCTTGGAAAGTGAACAGGGAGAACAGCAGTGAGAACCCCCCTCAGCCATATCAGCACCCAAGAAGCCACGGGAGATTAGGTGTCCGGCTTAAAACCATGGGATGGGATTGGAGGACAAAATTCTTCACTTGCCCTTTTGCTACTTCCAAGTCCCAAGCTAATCTGTTTTTGGCTGATTTAACTGGTACATTTAATACAATAAAAATGAGCTCCTATGAAAAAAACACACTTTTATTTACGAGCTTATTGGAGAATTGAACACAAGTCCTCTACATCACTTTACTTGGATGGTCCATTATGGATGCCCCATAGATGATCACCTAACATGCAACGGAAAATCTATAAAATGTAACTGAACCTTCAGTTGAATGTTAATGACTCTCTGTAGAATCTAACCCTACATCTAACCCCAATGCTTTCCTTAAGCCAAACCCCACATCAACATTAGCCTATAACTTAGATATAACCAATAACTTAACTCTTAAACGTTAAGGATATGGTTTAGGGTTAGGGGTAGGTATATGGTTACATTTAATAAAGATTCATTTTCGTTCAACATTCAGATTTCAGTTGCATTTAATCTACAATAATAGTAGATTGTTAGTTGAGCATCAACAAGGCATCAACACTGGACCATCCAAGTAAAGTCTTTCTGTTCTTGAGTCACATGGTTACAGTGGCATAATCAGTGATATATGTATATAAAATCGCTTGTTAATTCACTTTTTTAACTGTCTCGAACATGTCAGTGTTGTCAAGACAGGTCACTCCTCCCACGAACATCTAATTTAACCTAGTTAACCTAGTTTTTCTGAATCCTGGTCCTGAAAGCACTCTGTCCTGCACATTTTAGTGTATTCCCTGCTTTAACATACCCATGCAAGCCTGAAAGAACTTGTTCATTAGCTGATTCATTTAATCAGGTGTGTTTTGACAAGGTGAAAGCATTACATGTGCAAGGTAGGACTAAAAAAATACAGGTAGAGTGAGTTTCAAGAAAGCTTTAGAGGCCTACTAAACAAATTGGCACAGTAATGCATATGTTATGGGGATGCCCCATTGTTTATAAGCTCTGGTGTAAAGTCTTCTGTGCTAACAGCTTTAGATCTTCTGTTTCTCCTTTTCCAAATCTTTTGCTTCTTAACAAAGACTCCAAACTGCAGCTTCATGTTCCTTACAGCAGACTTATTCTCGCGGCTTTAACAGCCATTCTTCAAGCTTGGATTATTTCTGCTCTCTCGTTATGTGATGCCTGGATGTGCATCAGTTATTGAAAATATTAGAAATATTAGGAACCTTGTGGAATTTATGTTCTCCTTTTTTTCTTTGTTGTAATCCCTTTCTCCCCCAACTTGAATAAAATGTATTATTATTATTAAAAATAAAGAAGAGCCCTAGAAGCAAGGCTAAAAGCTAATCAGCTACAACATTTTCAGCTTGCTAATAAAACATTGTGCTGAGAGGACACAGCAAGATGAAGCAGCACTATCCTATCTGTAAAGGTTTGGGAGGAATAAACCCATGTTTTTGTTGCCGTGATACAACGTTACAATGTCATCATACACACTAAGAAAAGTAAGTACAGATTTGTACTTAAAAGAGTAGAAAGCTTGTCGCTGGGGCTGTACCTTATATTGAGGTAAAAAAAAAGTACCTTTTAGTGAAAGTCCTTTTTTGTACCCATGTTTTTTGTGCCAGTAAAGATTATAAACATTATAAACATCATCATCAACTAAATATGGCTCAAAAACTTGATGATCCAAAATTGTCTGGCTTTCAAATAAAAAATTTGAATGTAATTAAAATATATATTGTTTATTAGTGCAGTGATACAGAATACTGAATGTACCTTTTGGCTGCAGGTTAAATGGTACAAATTTGTACTTATTGCTGTTAGAAATGACTTTGTACTTCAGAGGGAACAAATCTGACCCCATAAAGACCAATATTGTACCTTTGAGGGTACAATTATGAAGAGTGTACCTTTGAGTACAAAAAAGTACTGATATCATACCTCTGTTTTTGGGTGTATGCAGGTTCTTTGGCGACATAAGCCATCCAATACAAGCATTTCGAATTACAGCATTTGAGCGGGAAAAATCCTGAAGTTGATAGACCTAACCTGGAAAGACAATGTGTTTGATTTTAATGGAAGAATGAAAGAAGGGCTGTAAAAAATGGTTGTAAACTGGGTCCTAAAATCTCCTCCAACCAGATTCACCAACTAAAAATTCTCAGTAAATGTATATAAATGTATAATCAATGGATAACACTTTGAATGTAGGGTTACATTCAATAGAGAATCATTTACTTTCACCTTATAGTTCAATTGCATTTAATAGACATGCACTTATTGTTGATTGAATGTCAGTTAAGCATCATCAAATGGACCATCCAAGTGTTACCAATAAATGTAGTAGTACTGTAGCATAGTTGCATATAAGAAGTGTACATTACTTATCAAATTGTTAGATTAGTCCTACTATGCAACAGTAAGTAACCAGTATCAGTATGTCTTCTTGCGAGACTCCAGCTCCGCTGCTTCTCTCTGCTCTAGACAGGAGAGGATGTGAGAGGATGTGATCTGATGCCGTCGAGCGGCTGAATGTTCTCAGTGCACAGGAAGAGCATGCTCTGAGACCATCACACGCAATCATGCTCTCATGAAGCAATCGCGTTTGAATGGTTCACCAAACCCACGGCTCAAACAATAACGGCGCTTCCGTTTCATCAGAGCCTGAAAAAAGAGAGAGAGAGAAAAAAAAAGGACAAGAAGTGCTCAAGCCAGTGTCAGGTGCTGTATTTAAAAAGGGTCAATGAATGAGGAGCGTTCATGGCTCGTTTCCATATTTTCTGCTCTGACGGCAATGGTGGAGGAATGCCATCCATTCTTCTATAATTGTAGACTAGATCTGATGTACGTTAATTGACGTAAAAGTGTTTATTTAAGAGCTGTTCTTCAAGTCATATTCCAAACCTGCTTGAGCTCTAAGCAATACTTATATCTATAGGTACTATTTGTAATGTATTTAATCTATGTTTTTGTGGCAAGAATGTGTAAATACATACATTTTCAAGAAGCTATGATAGTAGTCTACACTTCTAACCCATCCATAAATGTAAGGTTACTCTACTAAACACTGTTTAGAAGTGCAATGGAAAAAGCACAGTCTAATGTGAATAATGTACATATTTTGACTTGAGTTATCCAGTATAAACTGTGATTAGAGTAAATGGATAAATGGGAGTTTTTAATGGGAGTCTTTCTAAAGGTTGGTAGACCTTTCAGCAGTTCCTGTAAAAGGTCACAGAATGTGAAAGGTCAGTTTGGAAATCACGGCCCAAGTAGTGTATAAAGTATATGGATCATGCTGTATGTAATGGTGATGGTTAAATCTCAAAAGGACATGGCCGACTAAAAGACAGAGCTTTGATAGAGTTCCTATAGTGCAAATACTATAAAGCACAGGTACATCTATGATATTATTTATTTATCAGTTTTACTATTTACAGTGAAAAACTAGCCCTTTCAGACCTGAATTATTATAACCTAGTGATGGAAAAATGTAAAATGGTATTTTTTGCCTATGATGAACACAAAATAAGACTCTAATATGCTAATATAAACTGTATGTAAAATTAAATCAAATTAACTAAATATTGAAATTCTTTTTTCCACTGCATTGGAGGCCTGTGCTTACTTTTTTATATTTGATATTGTTATACCTTTTCATTTTAAAAATCACCCCGTATCATGATAAAAAAGTGTTCTAAATCACATAAAATTGGTAAAAAAGAAAAAAAATAGTATTTTTTTTAAGGAATAGCTTTTTTATACTCAATTTTATACTCAATGGTAATTAACATTCTTAATCAGACCCAGGAACCGTATCTATCTATCTATCTATCTATCTATCTATCTATCTATCTATCTATCTATCTATCTATCTATCTATCTATCTATCTATCTATCTATCTATCTATCCTTTTCTTTCCATTGCTGTGGCCTTCACACTGACTGAATAAGTGATCGACAACACAAGGTCAAAAATCGTACAGTATTTAATCTGTGGAAATTACAGACTCAACAGGATGCTTTACCAAAATATGATGCCATACAGACGATTCGTTAGTTACACACATTGTTTTTCTCTCTCTATGCGATCTCATTGGCTGTAGGTAGTCACTGCTCAGCTGACTGGTCCAGATACTTAACCTGCTAGATATTACATATAAATTGGTCCATAATAAATTGTTTTTTAATCAATGTTTTTGGGTAAAAATACATACATTTTCAAGAAGCTATAAATCTAGTCTACATTTCTAATGCTTCCAGAAATGCAGGGTTACTCTACTAAACATTGTTTTGAAGTGCAATGAAAAAATAAAGTGTCAAAGTGTCACTTTTTATGCTCAAGCTGTCTCCTCTGTGTCTCTGTTTTTTTCCTGCCCTACTATTTGTTTATTTAACTCAATTTTTCCTCTCTGCCTGTGTGTTCTTTCCCCATGTGCTCCCCTGCACATGGCCCTGTGGGTTGCTCCTCATCTCTGTGTCTCCCCTTGTGACTAACTGTAGCTCCGCCCCCTTGTTACCTGTTCTTAGGTGTGTCCTGTTTCTTCTCTCCATCTTGTGCATGTTTAATGCCAGTCAGGTTGCATGTTTGTTTGTTTTCTCAGACTTAAGTATTATATGTTTTTCTTTATTGTTTTCTAGTTTTGTTTTATTGTTTGTTTATTTGTTTTCTTTGTTTTCAATTAATATTACTTGCAATTATTCGCATTTGGGTCTGCCTCTAAGTCTCCCTGCAACACCCTGACATAATGTGAATAACGTACATATTTTGAGTTATTTGTCCTTTTATTCATCCTTCCATCCCTCCATCCATCCATCTATCCATACATTTCCTACAATAAAAATGCCCTGTGTAAGACATACATAACTACACTACATTTATTAAATTTCCTTTGGGATCAATAAAGCATCCATCCATCCAAGAGTTACAGAGGTTTTCCTTTCCTGGTGCAGTCCTGATGAGTGCCAGTTTCATCAGAACATTGCTGTTCTACTCTAATCAGTCTGTACTGTTTTATCGTACAACGCAAATACAGATAATCTTCTCAGCTTCTCTATTTATTATACTTTACATTTATATTTATTATACATTACTTTTCTCACTCTCTCAGTTTAATAACTGTAAATATCCTGTGTTTTGTGTTCTTGTCTGGTATTTTTGAATGTGTTACCTTGCATGCATGTGTGTCTCACCAAGACGAAATCCTTCTATGTATAAAATGTAAAAAATCAGTGATTCTGGTTCTGGTTCTGGTGCTGATAGACTTCCCCAGTCAAACGCAGATGCCTGTACAGACAGTGGTGGAGCCCCCTGCCTCTCCTCCCAGCCCTGCTTCCACTCTGCTGTCTATTAGCTGGTTGTCTGTCAGACGTTGAGCTTGCAGCTCCCTCTGGTCTTCACACTAGAAGCTTTCTTCCCAGCAGGCCTCTCTCCAGCACTGAGTAATGGCTGAGTTTATCCGAAGTGCGCAGAAATGAGACAGAAAAATAGTCCCCCTCTCGGCTCATTTTTCCCCCTCCGCGAGGAGCTTCAGGAGGAGCACAGGCTGCGTGTATTTTTAGGCGGGAGATCATCAGTCTCTGTGGCTCCATTTCGGAGTACTCAAGCAGGGGTTTGGCAAATTTACACATTTGCCCCTATCTGAACGCTCTGGATGTGCCGTGCCGTTTTTCACGTAAAATAAAAGTCCAGAGTCGTTCACAGCACAGGCGTAATGTTGGACACGCGCTGTGTTTTTGTTGGGAGATGCCTTGTTTTGCAACGCCTTTGATTAATTAGGTTATCTTGACTTGTTCAGCTCTGGACAAAAATAAGAGACACTTAAAAATGACGAGTTTCTTTGATTTTACCAACTTAAAAAACCTCTGGAATATAATCAAGAGGAAGATGGATGATCACAAGCCATCAAACCAAACTGAATTGCTTGAATTTTTGCACCAGGAGTGAGTAGCATAAAGTTACCCAAAAGCAGTGTGTAAGACTGGTGGAGGAGAACATGCCAAGATGCATGAAAACTGTGATTAAAAAACAGGGGTTTTCCACCAAATATTGATTTCTAAACTATTAATCTATTACTTTTTTGTTATTTCAGCCATTTCTCATTTTCTGCAAATAAATGCTCTTAATGACAATATTTTTATGTGGAATTTGGGAGAAATGTTGTTTGTAGTTTATAGAATAAAACAACAATGTTAATTTTACTTAAACATAAACCTATAAATAGCAAAATTAGAGAAACGAATTCAGAAACTGAGTTGGTTCAAATGATCAGTCACTGGATTTTGAGTTGCCAGTTAAGAGCATATTCAAATTTACAACAAAAAATCAGCTGTGCGCAATATTTTTTATGTTATACATAAATGTTGTTTCCCCTCCAAATTGAATCTCTGCCTTTAAGCTCTTTTGTGGGGGTTGATTTGGGTCTGTGCTCTGTTTTTTTTTTACTTTTACTACATAACACATAATTTTACTCTGAATAAAGATAATTTAATATAGAGTAACAGTTGAATAAGGATAATAAGGGCAATATCCCTGCAAATACACTGTAAGTGTACATATGGATCCACCGTTTACTCTGCACTTTTAGAATGATAGTAATAGCAATAGTAAGATTAAGATTAATCAGATTAAGAGAATGGAAGAACATTATGAAGCAATACAGTACCAGTCAAAAGTTTGTAAATGAATACTAAAGTGATCCAGATTATGAAGGAACACATAATGAATCATGTAGTATCTGGGTTGCTGTTAACTTGTGGTTTTTGAGGCTGGTAACTCTGATAAATTTAACCTGTACAACAGAGGAAACTCTTGCTCTTACTGATTAGTGCCAGCTTCATCATAATGTTTTTGAAGGGCGTTGCCACTGCACTTGTGGATACTTTCTTGAGGAAAAGTTCTTGAAGTGTTTTGGATTGACTGACCTCAATCCTTAGTTGAGTAGTTTTTGCTTCTCATAATCTGGATTAGAACATTACTCAAATATTCACTATTCACTGTATACATGTAACTCTACCTCTTCACTACTTTACACCTGATGCTCTCAAACACATAAAGAGAAACAAGACATTTAAGTTGAATTAACTCTTGATGAGTTCAGCACAGCTGTTAACTGAAAGCCTGAATTCCAGGTGACTCTACCTCATAAAACTGACTGAGAAAATCCAGCCAAGATGTGCAAAACTGTCTAATCTAAGAATCTAAAATATAAAACATATTCTGTTTATTTTAAGATCTAAATGATTCCAAGTTAGTGTCTCTTCATGTCAAACTTTCCTCTACTGGCAACTTGCGGATTTCATTTTCCAGCAGGAATTTGCGACAATTGGTCTTATGTAATATTCTAATTTTCTGACACATTGATTTTTGGGTTTTCATTGGCTGTAAGCCATAATCATCAACAATAAAAACAAAAAATAAACACTTAAAATAGATCACTCTGTGTGTGAGTAATACATCTATATAAGTTGAGTTATGAGTTTCACATTTTGAACTGAATTACTGAAATAAAGTAACTGTCCAATAATATTCAATTTAATTTTTTTAGAGATGCACTAGTGTATACACATCTACTGCTGTCTATCTAAAAATAAAGACAGTTAACATTAGTTAATGGATGTTAATGATTTTAATGTTAATGATTTTGAAGCTTCATAACTGTGTAAATGATATGTCTGAATGTTAAACCTATTAACATGCCTTGACGCAAATACAGGCTACATGTAGGTGATACAAAACCTTTTTTTCTGCTGTAAAATAACTTATTTATTTTGAAATCTCCTACATTTGGACACTTGGAGAAGCTGCCTGTCTGTTTTTCTCTCTACTTCACTTCTTCTCCAATTAAACCCAGATCAGTAACAGGAATCAAACCCAATTTCTGCAGGTTTGTAAATAGACATAAAAACTAGACTATTTAACTATAATGAAAAGAAAGGCTTGGAGGAGATGGACTGATTGATTTGTATTGAGGATTTGTATTGATTTTAAAATGAAGTTTAGGAAAAAGCCAATTTTATGATTTTATTCATTATATTTTAAAAGTTGCAGATTTACTTTGACTTTACTGACTACTTGTCTATACTTTCTATTACAATTGCAATTATGGTTGTCTTTAACTTTAATTTCTTATCAAACATGAAAGGTTTTTATGTAATGCTTAAATAGAACTTCTCAAGATTTAGGAGTGTAATATCAGGTAGAAAAATTGACAGAAATCCTGTGTTTCAGAGGCTATAATAGAAAAGCAAAGAGGCACTTGGGGTAGACTCTGAGAGGTGAAAGGTCAGATAGAGGCGTCAGAGTTGGAGCTGTCTGCCGTCTCTCTTTGTATTAATACACAAAATTCATTAAAGGAGGTCTGGGAGAGCCCCCCTTTGGCAGCATATTGCCCTGTCTCTTCCTGCCTTTGTGTGATCAGAAGAACCATGGTGATTCCTTGCTCGGCTCCCAAAGCTACAGGGGGAATTTCTCTCAGAACCTGCCCCTTCAGCTCGATTCCTCACCGCATTTCCGAAAGCTTTTCATTCGTATCCCCTGGAAACCGCTCTGCATTCTTTATACTCCCCTTCAAAAAAAAAAAGAGAAGGAGAAGTTGGGGGGGGGGGGGGGGGGTTAGCCCTTACACATTTGGCTATGCCCTTTGATCACTCGTTTATCTTTAAAACAGATGGTTGTCCACTGCGCTGTTTATGTCAACACATGCCCGTATGAAAGAGAGCAGGGCCGCGGCCGCGCGATGCCGCTCTCGAAAACCAACGAATCGCGGAACGCTCGGAAATAACGGCGCGAGCTCGCGTTCGTTAACAAAGCGATCCCCTGTTCTCGGAGCCCCGGGGCTGTTATTTGAAGCTCCTTTCCATAATATCCATGTCGGCAACCTGCTTCTTTACATAATATTTCTAAAACATTATACGCACCTCACAAGAATACAGTGAAGATTATCTGCTAATCTGATTATTGTTCAATTATGAAGGCTCTCTGGCCTGTAAATCCCCCCGAGATTTAGCGCTCACGTTTACAGTCGCCCCAAAACGATCTAATTTTGATAGCGCCTGGCAGCTCCTGAATGGCATGAAGTGAGTGTATTCTGCATTGCATATGAGCTGGAGGGTGTAATTCTACCTTAATAATAAAAAAGTGTCTGGGGAGTAAAGTGGGAAGTGGGAGGGAGGGAGGGAGGGTGGGAGTGTGATGGAGGGGGGAGGGGGGGTTAAGTTAGAAGGCAAGTGTAATCTCTCAATCCATATTTATCTGGGGAGACTAAAATGCTTGGCTGGAAGAAAGAAATCCACGTCAAAAGATTGTCAGGGGCCGTGAAAGAAAAAGACACTTTGATCCTTGATGTTATGCGAAGTGGTTATTATTATTTTTTATACAATTTTTATCAATCCTCGCAGGTCAGGGTTTTTTTTGCAAGTGATGATAAAATTGTGTCGTAATTTTATGTGATTTTTTTTTTCTCGTTCTTGAGAGAGCGCTGAAAGAGGTGAAAGAAGAGCAATTTTGCTAAATTGCACATTATACACGCTCAATATATATTATATGAATATATGTGTGCTTAGTAAAAGAGGTGTAAAAAAAAAATAATTACAATAAATAAATAAATGAACAAAAATTCTCGTGTGTCATAAAATCCATAAATCCATCAGTTTGACCTTTAACCTGTACATGTAGTTATGAAGTTATAATGCTAAACCTTAATAATGCAATTTGGGTATTAATTAATTTATAAAGCTAATCAAACCATATTAAGAAACATACAAAAATCCCTGGGTGATTATTATTTTTTATTCCATTTTTATCAATCCTCGGAGGTCAAAGTTTTTGTTTGCAGGTGATAAAAAAAAATTGTTGTAATTTTGTGTGATTTTTGTTCTTTCTCGCTTTTCTTCGAGCGTTGAAAAAAAAGTGAAATAAGAGAAATTCTGCTAAATTGCAGATCATACATGTTTTTATTAGATAGTATATGTATCTACAGTATGTGTCTCCAGCAAAAGGGGTGGTTACTTTTCATTGTGATTTGAATTTGTTGAAAGTATACACAGTATTTGCTTCTTTAACTTATCTACCTGTAAAAAAATAAAGAAATAAAAAAATATTGTGTAACATAAAATCCATAAATCCATATGTTTGACCTTTAACCTGTACATGTAGCTATGAAGTTATAATGCTAACTCTTAGTAGTGATGTTTGAGTATTCATTCATTTATAAAGCTAATCAAACATATATTAAGAAAGATACAGTATTTACACTTTAACCTTCAAATAAAAGAAAAAAGCGTTTTGTTTGTTTTTAGGCCTTTTTTCTGTATCGACTAACAGAAACTTCCAGTTGTCTCAATGCTGGCTGTAAATCAAATGGAATTAATTCTGTATCTGTGCAATATACAATTTAATTACATACTTACAGTGCATTTAAATAGTAATACAATATACAGGTATATACAGTAGCAATTATCAATTACTGTAGACTAACTGCTCCTTCATTTTGTGCTCATCACAGCAGATAATTCAATATAATTAGTTATAATTTGAAGAGGTTATTTCACTGGTGCAGTATGTTCTCTGCAGTAGATAGAGATAGTACTGATCCTCTGCTGACTGAACTGTTCCAGGTGTTTAAACCACCAAAGTAAGATTACTGTATGTTGATTACAGTATGTTTCAGGCCTTATACTGGACAGTATGTTGAGGTAACCCGTGCAAATTTCCATAAACTCTTCAATAAGTGTATTATTGTCTTTTTTCACACAGTAAAACACCAATAAATATCAGATTAAACACAAAATTTACACAACAAATCTGGAGAGCTAAGATTTCAGAGTTAAACAGTTGAGTCTTGATTTTCACTCTCAAAAGTTTTGAGTTGAATATTTCAGTGTTAACCCAAATAAACTCCCAAATCAATACTACCCACATACTACCCAGAGATTTAATTAAACTCAATATTTGCCTTACATAACATCAGTGTGTAGTCTTGCCCACTAGGCCTACTTTCCATTGGGTATTCTATTCTATTTTATATAATGGTTGGTTGTCTAGCTGGCATGTTGTAGGCTATAAGAGCAAGTTACCATATTTATTCTGTTCTGTAAATTGAGACAAAGTGTTGGCAATGCGCTGAAAACTTTTTAAAGTTCACATGCAATGGAAAAAAAACACTTGCTGAATATACACTGGGATGTTTATTCTGTATCAGGAACCAAAAACGCAAGACGTATCAATTGACTAATCTTCTTCTAGTGTATTTTTAACTGATTTTAGTGTTAGCATAACAATTTAGGGAGTTAAACAAATACAAATGTGAGGTAAAAAGAAACGCTGGCAAGGTGTTAAATGTTTTTTTTTTTTTTGTAAGTGATGATTTAACTCAAAAGAGTGTGGAGCTACAGTATATTAACACTGGAAAAGAGTTGAAATCAACTCTGTGGGAGTTAATTCAACCCTGGTTTTTAATCACAGTTTTCATGCATCTCGGCATCATGTTCTCCTCCACCAGTCTTACACACTGCTTTTGGATAACCTTATGCCTTACACTCCTGGTGCCAAAAAAAAACAAAACAAGCAGTTCAGTTTGGTCTGGTGGCTTGTGATCATCCATCTTCCTCTTGATTATATTCCAGAGGTTTTCAACTTGGTATCTTACTTTTTTCTTCTATTTTTTCCATTGTTTGAACCCTTTTAGCTGCTTTGTGCACTGTGTGCATTATTCGAAAATAACAGACTAATAGAAATGCTCTAATGTTACTTGAAAAAAACTCTTACTTTTATTGACTTACATTTAAAGTTGAGAACATTTTGTCTTCTTCTTTTTGGAAATACATGATTTGGTTCATTGAACGGGCAACATACTGTATATGTATATACTGTACATCATTTTTGATATAACAGGCCCACAGCTGATAGCATGCATACATCCAGCTCAACCCACCCATCCGACTGTCACTCCGTCTGATAGGATCAATGCGCTCTGGAAGAACGTTCGTCGAGGGTCATTAGTGCGTTGCACGTTTTGCTATGTCTTCTTGATTGACAGTGCAGCCCTGTCAAGGACAGCCACTCTACAGCCTGTTCCCTGGTTGCTATGGCAGAGGTGCAGGCAATTTAAGCAGCATCATATCCGCTGGGGGCGCGTTCCCGTCCGTAAGTGGCTTTGCGAAAGCTGACGCCTGCCAGCCTCGTCAAGGTTGTTGTCGCCGGTGACTCTTTAAGCGGTGACAGGAGGTGTCGGAGATGAAAGTTCCACTGCAAAGAGTGACAGGGGTAAGAAGAATTACGGCGGGATCGACTTCTACAAATGAGTTTTTAAAATGTTGCTTACACGAGAACATGCCGGAATATTACCTAATCAGTCAAATCCTCGCAAGCTGACACCTCCACCGAAGGCCTGACGAGTCCCCGTGCTCTCCTCTCAGCCTCGCCTCAGCCCTCAGGGAGCACGAGCGAGAGAGAGAACGAGAGAGAGAGAGAGAGAAAGAGAGAGGGAGAGAGATACCAAAAGAAAGACTGGGGTTCCGACTCCGGCTACTAAAAAAACCCCAAGGTCTTCCCGATAGCCCTCCTCAATTTCCCTCAGCCGCTTTAACTGACGCTCAAGCCCCGACTGTACCGGCACTCGCTCCCCTCAATTAACAGTGCGAGTGGAAATCTGCGTGTTTTGCATTTCGTAACAATATGTGTGTTAAACCGAAGGTGATTTTAATAGGATTTGCTTGCAGTTGGTAACCAGAGATTAGCAGCTTTACATTGCCGAGGCTCCTATCAACCCATGTTTTAATCTGGACCGGATTAGCCGGGAGTAGGCTGTGGAAAGTGAAAAGACAAGGAATACACCCCCCCCCACCCCCTTTCCAGGAAAAAAAAAAAAAAACGTGGCTCAAAACCCCATCGTTCAACTCTCAAACTACTCTCATAAAAAAAGATACCAGCCAAGAATTTTCTTTGAAGAAACGCAGTAGAAGAATCATCCCAGGCACTTTACAGAAGTAATAACCCCGTAAATGCCTTAATTCTGTAAACTAGTGTTGTAGTCAAGACTGCTAGAGCTAAGGCCAAGTCAAGACCAAGATTTAGTTGGCTAAGTACAAGTTAAGACCAAGACCAGAAGTGGCAGAGAATGAGTCAAAACAAAGACAAGAATATGTCGATATCAAGTCAAGACAAAGACCAGAATATTTTCATACCCCAAGTCAAGACAAAGACCAGAATATTTTCAAGCCCAAGTCAAGACAAAGACCAGGACATGTCAAGACCAAGTCAAGAAAAGACTAATTTATGTCAATATCAAGTCAAGACAAAGACCAGGACAGGGATTGGCCCAAAACCAGTCAAGAACAAGACCAGGACATGTCGAGACCATGTCAAGACCTAGACCAGTATATGTCAAGTCCAAGTCAAAACAAAGACCAGTACATGTTGATACCAAGACTTTTAGAAGCTGAATCCAAGTTAGGACCAAGACCAAGACAGATGATGGCTCAGAACAGGTCAAGACAAAGTCCAAGACATGTCAAGCCTACGTCAAGACCTAGACCAGGTCATATCTAAACCAAGACTTTTAGTCCAAGTCAAGACCAAGACATAGAGTCGCCCAGAACAAGTCAAGACAAAGAGTCAAAACAAAAGCCCAGGACATATTGTGACCAAGTCAAGACAAAGACTTAGTAGTCGGGTCCAAGTCAGTACTAAGACCTAGACAGGGAGTTGCCCTGAACAAGTCAAGACAAAGACCAGGACATTTAGAGACAAAGTCAAAACAAAAATCAGGACATGTTGAGACAAAGACTTATAGTAGTCGAGTTCAAGTCAGGATCAAGACCTAGACAGGGAGTTGCCCAGAACAAGTCAAGACAAAAACCAGGATATATTGATACCAAGTCAAGACAAAGACCAGGACATTTAGAGACAAAGTCAAAACAAAAATCAGGACATGTTGAGACAAATACTTATAGTAGTCGAGTCCAAGTCAGGATCAAGACCAAAACATATGATGGCCCAGAACAAGTCAAGACAAAGACCAGGACCTGTTGTGACCAAGTCAAGAACCATATCAAGACATTTCGAGACCAAGACAAGACAAAGACCAGGACATTTCGAAACAAAGATTTTGAGTAGCCGAGTGCAAGACAGGATCAAGACCAAAACACATGATGGCCCAGAACAAGTCAAGACAAAGACCAGGACATGTCGAGACCAAGTAAAGATAAAGAAAGTAAATAAATCAAGGATGTGGCTGTATAACATTTTCTTTTTATAGTAAACTGGAATGGATTCTCAGTTGCAACCACTGGAACCTATTGATGAAACCGAAACTTCATGTGAAGCATTGCTCAGATATTTGCAAGTTGAATAAAAATAAGTGTTAACAGCCTAAAATAAACATCAGTTAGTTAAAAAGAAACTCTAATGGTTTGATCCACTTTACCTGCTGTGTGTTTTTAGCACAAAGGCTAAATGTACCACAGGCATCTGTTCTTGTCGTGAGTCATGAGGTTCCAGAAGCTAGCAGTGGATCTAATGGCCTAAACCAGCTTTGGATTAGTTAGGCCTATCTCAGCCCTTCAGTGGTGCTTTTGACAGTACAATAGGCAGCTAAGAGAAGAGCGGATGGAGAGTTACCTCTTGAACGGTGTAATTTGCATCTCGGATCCCACTTCAGCCTGCCTTTTTTTGTGGCGGCTGAGATGCTGAAGCACCCTCAAAGTAAAACCTACGGGAAACAGTCGCACGTGGGCTCGCAGCTGACTGCAGCCTCAGCCGGGCGTCCGCCGTACCTGGAAATCAGCCGTGCTTTGGGGGAAATGATGGACGGATGGATGGTGGGCTTCTTTGACGTGTTCTGTATGTGCCGAACGCAGGCTGCTGATTTCGTCGTCTGCTGATTGGGTGTCTTTGCGTCTTCGAGGCAAAAACAAATCTGCAACAAACAAACAGTCGGTAAGCTTTCGATGAAGTAGGGAAATAAAAAACACTAAATAACACAAAATAAATAATGTCTCTTGGTGCTATAAAGAGCAGGAGATTCTGATTCTGTGCATGCAGTGCATTTGCTTTCACTGACAGGGATTTCCGAACAAATGTTTGGCAGGCTTGATTAAAAGGACATAATGTCAAGACAAAGACCAGGACATGTCAAGACCAAGTCAAGATAATGACCAGAACATGTTGAGACCAGGTAAAGATAAAGACCAGGACATGTTGAGACCAGGTAAAATTAATGACCAGGACATGTTGAGACCAGGTAAAGATAATGACCAGGACATGTCGAGACCAAGTCAAGATAATGACCAGAACATGTTGAGACCAGGTAAAGATAAAGACCAATCAAATCTTCAAATATGATTGCATGGGAGATTCTGATTTCGTGCATGCAGTGCATTTGCTTTCACTGACAGGGATTTCCGAACAAATGTTTGGCATGCTTAATTAACAGGACAAAATGCAAGACAAATACCAGGACATATCAAGACCAAGTCAAGCCAAAGACCAGGATATGTTGTGACCAACTAAAGATAAAAACCAGCACATTTTGAGACCAGGTAAAGATAAAGACCAGGACATGCCGAGACCAAGTCAAGCCATAGACCCGGATATGTCTTGACAATTCAAGACAATGACCAGAACATATTGAGACCAGGTACAGATAAAGACCAGGACATGTTGAGACCAGGTAAAGATAAAGAGAGGTCATATCATGACCAAGTCAGGCCAAAGACCAAGATATATTGTGACCAAGTCAAGACAAAGAACAGGACATGTTGTGATCAAGTAAAGATAATGACCAGGACATGTTGAGACCAGGTAAAGATAAAGACCAGGACATGTTGAGACCAGGTAAAGATAATGACCAGGACATGTTGAGACCAGGTAAAGATAAAGACCAGGACATGTTGAGACCAGGTAAAATTAATGACCAGGACATGTTGAGACCAGGTAAAGATAAAGACCAGGACATGTTGAGACCAGGTAAAATTAATGACCAGGACATGTTGAGACCAGGTAAAGATAATGACCAGGACATGTGGAGACTAGGTAAAGATAATGACCAGGACATGTGGAGACCAGGTAAAGATAATGACCAGGACATGTGGAGACCAGGTAAAGATAATGACCAGGACATGTTGAGACCAGGTAAAGATAAAGACCAGGACATGTTGAGACCAGGTAAAATTAATGACCAGGACATGTTGAGACCAGGTAAAGATAAAGACCAGGACATGTTGAGACCAGGTAAAGATAAAGACCAGGACATGTTGAGACCAGGTAAAGATAATGACCAGGACATGTTGTGACCAAGTCAAACCAGAGAACTGGATATGTCTTGACAAGTTAAGACAATTACCAGGACTTGTTGAGACCAGGTAGAGATAAAGACAGGTCATATCATGACCAAGTCAAGTCAAAGACCAAGATATATTGTGAACAGGTCAAGACAATGACCAGGACATGTTGAGACCAAGTCAAGACAAAGACCAGGACATGATGAGACCAAGACTTTTTGTAGTCGAGTCCAAGTCAGTACTAGGATCAAGACAGGGAGTGCAACAACCAAACAGCTGTGAAGCTTTCATTAAAGTAGGGAAATAAAAAAAACACAAAATAAATAATAAAAGTATATAATGTGCAGAAAATGTGTAATCAAATCTTCAAATATGATTTCATGGGAGATTCTGATTCCGTGCATGCCGTGCATTTGCTTTCACTGACAGGGATTTCCGAACAAACGTTTGGCAGGCTTGATTAAAAGCCCTAAAATCTTATTGCATATTTTTTCCGCAAGCTGAATCCGGATGGGGTCCTCTCACGGCTGTTAAATATATAATTCCTTCTGTAATCAAATTTCCACTTGTCACATAATGACAGGTAATCAAGTGTAGCCTTTTGCATTTTAGATGGTTGGACAGACTTATCTAACTATATTAAACTCCGCATAAAAGATTCATGATATTAATGATGTTTCGATAAAAAAAAAAGAAAAAAAAAATCTCCGCTCTCCCACAAATGATCTGGAACACCTACTGTTTATTTGTTTTTGGTGAGCTATAGATTGTTGCCTGGAGCGTTAAATAATTATGATTAGGGAGGGGAGGGCGAGGGGGAGGGGGTAGCGAATGGGGAGGAGGATAAAAATTTGATAGTATTAAGATCAGATAAATTAATTTGTAATGAAATGCGCTCGTTTTGCATGACAGCTGGCGAGGCCCATTCAGAGGCCATCGAGAGGGAAGCCTTGTGACGGCAGACAAAGGGGACTATCATCCGCAGCGTATACGCCGCTCACTCTCTCAGAGAAAGCCCAGAGCGTGCAAGTGACACGTCAACAAAACCCGGCGCGACCCACACTGCCTGGGTCAATTACCACTGATTACAAAGCCTGGGACATGTGTTCGGCCTTTTAACCGGGTTTTTACGGCCCTCTGTTCACCTGAATGCTCATATTGGACCACTTGACAACATCTTTTACATCCCTTAAATCCCTTACAGTTTCATATCTGCACTTTGAGTCATCTATAGAAGACCAATCAATGATTTCTGGTGCTCAGCAGTTCTTATGCATGTTTCATCTTGTGTGTGATAACATTATCTATTAAAAATAAAGCTTCTAACAAGGGAAGTTTGAAGTAATGCCGTTAAAAAAACCCACCTTTAATCACCTTTCTCCACATTTCATTTAAATCTGACAGTTCTCCTTCACATTGTTTTTTACAAATAGAAACGATTCAAAATTGAATAATTATTTTGTTAAATTTTTACCAAGCTAAACTTCCATCAAAAGTTGAGAGTTTTTTTCTTTCACCTATTAATTTCACTTTAATGGAGATTTAGAGGTGAAACTAAGCAATCCAAACTGTTCTCATACAGAGTTCCCCAATGTTGGAAAAAACTACCTTCTACTACCAGATCAGGAGAATCTCTCGCTATCTTTAAGAAACTCCTGAAGGCAGAGCTCTTCAAAGAGCATTTACTCTCCTAACACCTCTAACTAACTACCTTCTACTACCAGATCAGGAGAATCTCTCACTATCTTTAATAAACTCCTGAAGACAGAGCTCTTCAAAGAGCACTTACTCTCCTAACACCTCTAACTAACTACCTTCTACTACCAGATCAGGAGAATCTCTCACTATCTTTAATAAACTCCTGAAGACAGAGCTCTTCAAAGAGCACTTACTCTCCTAACACCTCTAACTAACTACCTTCTACTACCAGATCAGGAGAATCTCTCACTATCTTTAATAAACTCCTGAAGACTGAGCTCTTCAAAGAGCACTTACTCTCCTAACACCTCTAACTAACTACCTTCTACTACCAGATCAGGAGAATCTCTCACTATCTTTAATAAACTCCTGAAGACAGAGCTCTTCAAAGACCACTTACTCTCCTAACACCTCTAACTAACTACCTTCTACTACCAGATCAGGAGAATCTCTCACTATCTTTAATAAACTCCTGAAGACTGAGCTCTTCAAAGAGCACTTACTCTCCTAACACCTCTAACTAACTACCTTCTACTACCAGATCAGGAGAATCTCTCACTATCTTTAATAAACTCCTGAAGACAGAGCTCTTTAAGTAGCTCTTACTCTCCTAACACCTCTAACTAACTACCTTCTACTACCAGATCAGGAGAATCTCTCACTATCTTTAATAAACTCCTGAAGACAGAGCTCTTTAAGTAGCTCTTACTCTCCTAACACCTAACAAATATACACAACCTGTCTGCCATGTACTGGAAGAAGAACTGAGAAAACAGTGATGCTATAGCTGTAATTCATCTGGCTTTTCTGCATTATGAAGCTTTTAAAAGGAATTCATGGAAATGGAGAATCATGCAGCAAGGTAAGAATTTCATGTTGTACTATGGTTAAGTTTAGGGTTAGGTTACATTTGGTTTTAGGTTGGGACCTAAACTTAATCTGTCAATAGAATTGTATACGAAATTAACACAGTCCAGCCTCGTTTGCTAATATTCAGAGCTAAATTAATTCCTGATTTTTTTAAAGAAATCGTCATTGTGCTGATTGGTAGGTTCTGTCATTTGGTCATTTGATATAATGTTTGTGTATGATGTCTATATGTTATGTTACTCAGGTCTTCAGTTATAAAGCTTAATTCGAGTCCTGGGCGGACTCTGTGTGATATTAAAATATAGAAAATTCAACTACTTTTTTCAAACTATTGGGGACTATAATCCACAATAAATGAGACAGTATTTTTGGTTGATTTTTAACCACTTTGGGCCAAATATGATTTGTCCTCCAGAATGCTATGTATTTAAATTGCTACAGTTACATAACAAAGTTACATTGAGTTTGTATATTTGCAGAACACTGGACAGTTATTGGTGTTGAGGTCCTTATGTTTACTGTGTTTCTGACTGTGATGTTGTGTCGCATCATTATTTCAAACAGATAAAAGCTAAAATGGATCAAAAGTTAATTTTAGATTTGATAAAATAGATTTTCATCTAGGCTCAAAAACACTCAACACAATGACCAAACAAAGAAGTGCCACTGTCAATAAAGCAATAAAGCAGTAAAGCAAATTATCACAGATAATTAAAAGTTGGAGTGAAGGGCTTAGTACATGTTTAAGAAACAAAAACTTGTCATATATATTTTTTACATGTTTATAAAAAAAACTAAAGCATTATCGAGAGATTACTGATATGATTATCTGTTTAAATATTGTAGGATATCGAAATATATGTCTTAAAATAAAATATTGCCATTAATAAAATATTTTCTATTCTGATAAATATTGATATTGAATTATTGTCCAGCCCTACTAATCACCAATTTTCAAATAAGTTGAGTTTTTTTTTTAAGAAGCACAACTATACTTTTTTTTAAACCTGACTGTGTACTAAAGCGTCCCCATCGTTATCTAGTCCCGGGTTTCTGATATGATATGATGAACTATTTCATATATATATTGTGATAAATGTGTGGTGATTGGGAGGGATAGTTATGGGTAAGGTGAACTGGATGCAGTGGGTTAGGTGTAGGTGGGGTGGGATGAATGTGGGTGGTGTGGGATGGGATTTAAAAGAGATAAGAAAACATTGCCAGCTTTGTATTGCACTACATGTTGTTACATCTGTTGTCTACAAAACTTTCAATAAAAATTTGATTACAAAAAAAGAGAAGCAAAACTATACTTTTCATGAACCTGACTGTGTACTAAAGGTCCCTCATCGTAAACTAGTCCCGGGTTTCTGATATGATATATGATCTGACTGCTGACAGTAAAATGTAGGTTTTTTTATATATATATATGTAGTAGAGCAGTGCAGCTGTGACGACACGTTCACCGACTCATCTCCGCTCCTGCACGCTCTTTCCAGACGAATTTAGCACGAGCCGTGACCAGGAGCCTTCCTGACACTGCAAAGATAAGAAAAACAAAAGGCCTGGGATTGAAGTGACTCGTATCATTATTGTCCCTAATTCCTAGCCTCATCGCACCCCATCCTAATTCTGTCTGCGTCTGTGGCACAACCGCGTCCCCCCCCCTCCTTTACCAGTCATTTGGGGGCTTGAGCGTTTACCCGCTCTGACGAGATGGACCTTCCTGGTCTGTGCCCGGCAGAAAGGGCTTTCGCCTCGGCTCAGCGTCAAACCGTAACCTTTCTCAACTTGAATTACGGTGAGGAAGTTGGGAGTGTGTTGCGCCGCTGTCTCGCAGCTTCATGCCTCCACTGCCGCTGATGGGAAGACCACATGTGTGCCCAGTCCCCCGCTGACCGCTGCCACACACTGCACGCTACGCAGTGCTGACGTTCCTCTGCACACACACACACACATATACACATATGCAGATGTGCATAGACTCATGCATGCATGCACATAGACACACACACGTATATATATATACATATTCAGACACATACGGGCACGCAAACACATCACCAATTTAATAGTTTTTCACGTATACAAATATTTTTTTTATTTTGTTTTAACCAGGGCTATGTATTGGCAAGAATATGGCAATACAGTACATTAAATATCACATATATTGGGCTTATGATTCAATTTAATGAGGTACAGTATATTGCAATACTGTATGCATGATTCTATTTTGAAATCTTAGAAAGAAAAAATGTTATTAAAAACAAAAAAACACACCATTTGATACATCTACGTAAGAGGAAAGTTTACTATTTACTATTTACTATTTAATAGTAAAAATAATGGAATCTGAAGATACTTTATTGCTTATTTATATATTTTATTCCATTTATTATTAATAGTAATTCTCAGCAAATAATTGGATGTGAGCATTTCAAAATGTGTATATACGTGTATATATATATATATATATATATATATATATTTTTTTTTTTTTTTTAATGGAAAACATCCCTGTCTGAGCTAAACTGGATTTTTTCTTGTGTGAAAACAAACCAAACCTTTTGTTTTTTTTTTGTAGTATTTTTATCTTTTTTACACTAGTGCAAACTATTGGTGTGAAACACCATCAGTTCAGGGCACTAGAATCAATTATACAGCATTTTCCGTTGATTTTTGGCCAGTTTGGACTTGAAACATGATTTTTCCTTCTAATACAGTTACATAAAGTTACATTGAGTTTAAATAAAAGGTCTGTACATTTGCAGAGCGCTCGCCAAGCATTGACATATGTGTTCAGGTTTATTCGTTTACTGTGTTTCTTTTCGTTCTTGTGTTTGAGTGTGATTTTGTGTTGTTGCATCATTACTTCACGCAGATAAAAGCTAAACCGGGTCTAAATTTAATTCTAGATTTGATAGTATACATTTTTTATTTAGACTCATAAACATTCAACACAGTGGCCAAAGAAAGAAGTGCCACTGTCAAAAAAGCAGACTATCACAGATAATTCAAAGTTAGAATGAAGGGTTTAGTTTATGTTTAAAGTGATGTATAAAGTGGGCTGTGAGTCATTGTTTAATACCTTCTAGTTAAAACTGACATTCTGAACTTTAATCTCAGAATTTCACGTCAAATCCAATTTGCTTTGGAAAAGAGCAAAAACAGCAAAAACTGTGTTTTATAAATGCAGCATATGTTTATAAAATAATTAATCTTTTCTATGCCGTTCCAGCATTCATATAAAAATATAAAACACTCATATATAAGGCAGTAAATTAGAAACACCTACCAAAGGTTAACAAGACCTAGTGGGGAGAAATGATTGGCTCTATAACAATAACTTTACTTCATAGTGCCACGGGTGACCTTTTTAAGACAAGAAGGTATCTAAGCTACTGTGTATGTGTGTGTATGTATGTATATGTGCATTGTGGGATACATTTTCATTTGCAGATTATTTAGACTAACACATTTCCTCACTATACAGTAGCAGTTTATTACCAATGTGAGTTTTTCTTACTTTAATATAAAAAAAAAACTTATTTTATTATACACCGTAAACAGTGCATCAGTGCATTAAGCCAAAAATGTATATATAAAGAGTTTTAGCAAACCGCCAAGAAACAGGAGCTTCTGAATACATTTGAGTCATATAGGAACTCTTAGAGTTTTCTATGTTTAATAATTAACACTAACAGGTCTGTTGAAAGCTGTAGATTAAATCTGTGGAATTCCCTTAACTTGCTTTACAATGTTTAATCTTCAAAATCTCGAGCAGACAAAAATGTTTCAAATCCGTTATGCTAACTAACTTAAATTACTATAACCTGTTGGTGTCACAATTAAACTACAGCTCCTGTCCACAGGTGGCACTGCTTTGCCAAATACACAAATCCTGTCTGCCATGTACTAGAAGAAGAATTGAGAAAACAGTGCTGCTAGAACTAAGTGAAGCTCTGTAAAATGAATCATTGGATAAATCATTGATGGACATCAGAATCAAACTCCTGCAGAAAATATGGTTAAGTTTAGGATATGTTAGGACTATAATTTGAAACGAAAGCAATTAAATAATAATGTTAATGATTAGGGCTGCAACGATTAGTCAATATAAATGACAATGTCCTTTATACAGATTTTGTCAAATAGGAATTTAAGTATTGATTCAATATGTTATCAATATGTAACAAAAACAAGGACAAAATATAATAATAAACACATCAATAACATACAACATTCTTATACATACCCTTGTCTATTTAATTATTACCAAAAAATATATATATACATTTTTTACACATGGTCATGATACATCATACTATCAAAATATCCTAAGAGTTAAGCTGTTAAGGTGCTGTAAAACATGCTTTGGGGTGGGACAAAATGCCAATATTGCGATACAGCATGTAATTTGGTTTATGACATATTACTGAAATGTGGCATAAAATATGTTTATTATTATTCAATATAAGCCCTATCCGGACGGGATTAGTTTCTCAGGGGGATGTCTGTGAAAAATATTGCACACTTCTATGCAGTGATAAAACTCTTGCATCCAGATTACAATTAAAACCAGTGAGTTTTTGGCTTTTTCGCTTCACAACGTGAATGTGTCAATCTTCAAAATCTAGAGCAGCCAAAAATGTTTTAAATCCACGTTATGCTAACCTACTTCAATTACTATAATTGTTGGCATTACAATCAGACTACAGCTCCTGTCCACAGGTGGCGTTGCTTTGCCAAATACACACATCCTGTCTGCCATGTACTAGAAGAAGAATTGAGAAAACAGTGTTGCTAGAACTACATGAAGCTCTACAAAATGAATCATTGGATGGATCATTGAGGGACACCACAATCAATCTCTTGTGGAAACGGTAAGCATTTCTTTTATTTTACTATGGTTAGGATTATGGTGTGTTCAGGCTAGAATTTGGTTTAAGTTTAGGGTTGGGTTGAGGTGTAAATCAATGCTGCATTCCTTGTAAGTACCTTAAAAGTCCAATGTTGGAGTTGGGAATTACATCCTCTAATTTCATGGCATTATGGTTGAACATTCAGGTAATTTTACACTATTTCACAATATATTTAGCTACATATTTTCTAAAGAATATATTAAAACAAGTTATTATGACAGCCATTTTCTGGTCTTTTAAGATGAAGCCAACCTAACTGTGTTCCACTCTTCTTTGTGGTAAAATATTTAAAAACTCTCTGGGTAGTATATTTAGCATTATTCATTGTTATCAATTTAGCATTATTAATTATTTTGCCCATCTGGACACCATTAAGTCATGTTTAGAGATAGAACTGTGTGTCAGGTGTTTACTACTGTTGATGTGTGATGCGGCCATCTTGGATTCTGAACTTAGTGGGTTAGTGATGCTCTCACACCTTTTTGAGTAGGAATTATGAATTTATTGTGTTTTGAGACTTAAAGGAATAAGTTCTTTATTTGCAGCTGCACTTTCAAACACAGTGTTTATTTCTTTTATTGTTGATGATTATTAGGGCTTACAGCCAAATGAAACCCAAAAAATCAGTGTCTCAGAAAACTAGAATATTATATAAGACCATTTGGTACTTTTGGCAAGTGTGCCAAGTCCTGCTGGAAAATGAAATCCTCATCTCCATAAAAGTTGTCAACAGATGGAATCATGAATTGCTGTAAGATTTTGTGGGAAAAAAACTGCACTGATAAAACACAGTGGATCAACACCAGCAGATGACATGTCTCTCCAAACCATCACTGATTGGTGGAAACTTCACACTAGACCTCAAGCAGTTTGGACTGTGTGTCTCTCCACTCTTCCTCCAGAATCTGATCTCTTAATTTACAAATGAAATGTAAAATTTACTGATGATCAGTGATGGTTTGGAGAGACATGTCATCTGCTGGTGTTGATCCACTGTGTTTGATTATCAAGTCTAAAGTCAGTGCAGTGTTTTGTCGAAAAATCTTACAGCATCTCTGCTGACAACTTTAATGGAGATGCGGATTTAATTTTCCAGCAGGACTTGGCACACTGCCCACACTGCCCAAAGTATCAATTGGATTTTATATTGTACTTCAAATGGAACAGCATACATAAAATAGCACTGGTTGCTTTTTTGGTTGCTTTTGAAACATTTTCTGTTTAAATCATTTGATTTGTGCTTGTCTGTGTTGTGTCATATCTTTTAAGGGTAGTAGAAATCTTACAAATTCCAAAAAATACCCTTTTATTCATCAATGTACAAATATATATCTTGAGAATGGAATAGACATTTGAGTAGAATTTAGTGTTTTCTTTTTGAGAATTAAAGGAATACATTCTTTATTTCTGTTATTTGATGTATTGGCTGAGCTGAAGTTGCTTTATTGTGAGGTTATGAGTAGAATCTTGTGTTCAGGCAGTTCATGTCCACATCCACATTTATACCAATCCAGCCGCATTGATCTATTGGTCTGTGATGGCTCGTCTCTAATGGACCTCCTTTCCAACATCCTCATTTTGATGATGATGCATTAGATTTCCTAAAATTGAGTTACTCCAGTAACCACGTGGCCTGCCAATCACTTGCAATCAGCGTTTTTTTTTTCTTTTTCCTCCGCTCTCGTTCACTCATTGCTGGATGCGTGGAGATTAGGACCCTCACAGCAGGAGGGCACGGGGTACTCAGCGACAACCAAGAGCCTGGAGGAAGTTTTGCTTTCTTCTGTTTGGAAACTTCTTCACGTGCAGCCCATCACTTCTTCTAACGACTTGTTAAACACAGCTGAGATGAAAAACGGAAGCGTTTTAGCAATGAAAATCATAACGCTTAACAATTAGGCCTGCGATGTTCATTTTGTAGACTAGGAATTTCAGTGTTGATTCATCATTAATATGTTATAAAAACAAGGACGAAAAATACTAATAAACACACCAATAACGTACAACGTTTAAGAACATGAAGTACTTATACATACTCTTGTCAATTTAATTGTTACCAAAAAAAGAAATGAATTAAATTTTCAAATATGGTCACACATGGTCATGGTACATCAAACTATCAAAAATGTCCTAGGAGTTCAGCTGCATATAGCAGGTAATTTTTGCTTATGACATATTATTGATATGTGGGGTCAAATATGTATATTTTTGTATTTATATTTTATATTTAAGGCTCTCTAATCTCCATAAGATTCGATATTGATTGTTAATTTCTATGAACTAACACCAATAAAGCCATAATTCTTGTTTTTTGCTTATTTAGGAGTATTTTGTCCTCTTCACTAACACAATCATAACATATCATGATATTGTTACCGTAGCCAAAGAATTGTGAGATGCCTTGTGATTCCCACCCTAATTGACTGATCAAATAATGATTAAAAGGTTAGTCGACTGCTTAAATTATCATTAGTTGCAACCCCTTATAAACAATATATCATTATAAATACACAAAAGTGGCACAATGCTACTTTCTCCTGTTCAAAAGCGATACTGCGAACATGAGTATCTGTTTGAGTGTCTGATATATATATATATATATATATATATATATATATATATATATATATATATATATATATATACACACACACACACATATAATGCCCTGTATAAACAACTGTTACTGATACTATCACATTAGCACACCGCTAATAAATATTTATTTAATTTAGGCCCTGAGGTCAATCATTAATTATACCTTCTACATCCTACAATGATGAATGAACTATTAATGAATGAACTGTTCTTTTTTTTTTTTTTTTTTCGAGACCTGCCTTTGGTGTATTGCTGGATTCAGATCTTTCCACAAAACCACAAAAAAAACAAGTACTTTAGAAGAATAAATAATAAACAGGAACAAATAAATGAGCTGTTAAATGGAATTTTTAATTTTTTCTTTTTTTTTTTTCTTCCTATCACCACCATCACCATCATCATCACACCCTTCTCTTATTCTCTTATATATTTTTGCAATTCAACTGTAATAAAATAGTGACAGTGCACTATATAGGCTACTTGAAAAGCTCTATTATGCTCCCATACAGTTAATGGGCCTAATTCACCATTAGTAGTTCTATATTTTTTCCTCTAGAAAGGGGGGCCATTCAGCGTCGTTTCCCTTTTGCATACCAAAAGTCATTGAAACGAGGGACCTTTAACCAGGACCAATGCGCCATTCATGCCATTTTAATTACAATGTTAAACCATTATTTGTTTCAACACCTGGTTAAGCCATTCAGGCTTGTTTAAATCCCCCCTTTTTATCCCAGGTGTGTAGGAAAGGCTCAAAGGGGTGAATAGGTCTGCCACAACAGGAACATAATCAAGTCGGCGAGCCGGCTGCTGAATGAGCTTGTGGGATGAGATCAGATGGAACACACTCCAGTGCTTAGAGACAGAGTGTGAGGTGGATTATGCTTCAAAAGAGGATTTAGTCAAGGATGTGCCCTCAACTTTTTCTCTTTTTTTCACTCTTTCTCTCATTCTGTCTCTCTTTAGTTTTTTTCTTAGTGGTAAGCATCATGAATAGCACCTTTTCTCATCTGGAGCAGTATTAGGAAACTCAATTGCTAGCTTAAAAGCCGCGGCCTTTGTTGTGCATTTCTCTGCATATATCCGCGTCGCGCACGAGCTGATTGGACGCGAGCTGCCATGCTGTTTGGACACCGCGGACGGCTCTGCTTTCGCAAAAAAGATCCCCGAATAGCTCCCATTCTTCCCTGGGCCTCGCCCTCTTTGAAGCCCTCTTCGGCGCTACACTCCGGCACTCTGCCTTGGAAGTTATGATGTCATTAGCGGGGTTATATTGGAGAACTTGACCCCTGCCGAGACTTTGTTTGCACCAAAGCTAGCTTACCTGGTTAAGGTGTTTGTTGGAGGATCATCCCGTCTCAAAAGGAGCCATCAACCGGAGAGACAAGAATAGGGCACGAGGAGTCATGCTAATCAAAATACGAGAAACGCAACGTGGAAAACACATTAGCGTCCTTAATACGCCCATTCAGAGCTTCCTGCTTTTCTTTATGAGTCGCGCCACCTTTTTTCAGAGGGTCTTACACACTCTGACACACTCTTTGTGTACCTCTCGCACAACCCCCTTTTTTTTGCACATTATGGACGAGAACCCGCACAAAAAAAAGTTCTTCTTAACGAATTAGCGTCCGCTAATAACCCTTCACCAGCCTCTTGTAAATGGATTAAGCTCTTCTTTGCACTTACTTCCCAGCTAAATTTAATTAAGATTTAGATTGGGTTTGGAGAATGAACGTCTTGGCAGATCCACCCACACGCACACACACACACACACACACACACACACACACACACAGTTGCCCACACGCTCATGATGGACCCTCAAGATTTTTGTAATTTTTTTTTTTTTCTGGCCAAAATAAGTTAAGCTGCTTGGCTAATAATAATTAGCCTATCTGCGTTTAAGTGATTCCAAATGATGCCTCATCCCTGGGTTTAATTTAATAAGTGACTTCTGCTTTATGGTCATTATTATGGAATTATTATGGTTATGGTTAGAACTATGGAACTCTGGAACTGTGGAACTGTGGATGGTGGTGGTTTCCACATCTGAGGGGGCTTATTCAGAGTGTTTATTCTTCTTATCCATTCAAATGAATTAAAAAAAAAAATCATTCAGCTTTTAAAGTTAAATTAAATTTAATTAAATTGTAAAAGAGTAATACCAACAAAACAAACAAAAAAAACATGTAGACATTGTTTAATACTGTGCATTATGAAGGCACACTGATTGCCTGTGTGTGTGTGTGTGTGTGTGTTTTATGTTATTAATGACTTTTTGTGACACTTAATTATATAAAGAATATGTGCGTAATGATTTAATAGTTCCAGGTTAAAAGCATGCAAGTGAGCAAGCAAGCGAGCAAACAAACAAAAACATCTCTCTCGACTTGGCGAATTCATTATGCATCCGTTCTACGTTGGAGTTTTTCTGTCTTTCGCTTTTTTTAACTCATTCAAAAGGTGTGTGGTTGGGGGGGGAGCCGCCAACCCAGTGTTAATTTACTTAAAGCAGCAGGGGAAACCAGGCTGGACACTGACCATTACACAGTAGGAATGAGGAGTCCAGCTGACTGTCCTTTTAATCGACAGCAGCAGGCTTAAGGAATTTAACAGCATGGGCTTTTTACCGCAGTTTTAAAACAAATAATGTTTATGGAAGATTTACGAGGCTGTGGAATTGTTGGGGCTTTTCTCCCCTTTGCTTCATTTAATTAGTCCCTCCTAAAGCCTGCCTTAAGGAGGCGGCCGAGCCAGTTGGAGGTGTCATCTTGATTATTTTAGCGGCCGTACTGTGGAATGTTTCCTGCGCTCCCGCGCTTTTCCCCCGCGTTTCCTCCGCGTTTCCTCCGCGTTTCCCGTACCAAAGGTCCGCGGCTAAACAAGTTAAAGCAGCGGGGCTGATGTAATATTTCCCTCACCTGGAGATGCGCTCCACCTTCAGCCACGTTAAAGTGAATCATGGGCCTGCAGGGCTGCGTTTGGATTAGATATGAAACCCAAGCTATGTGGTGCAAATCGAATAAAGGAGCAGGAAGAGGCCATGCGAGCGTAGGACTGCAAAGGTCACAGAGCACTCAATAGTGTGTAACTAGTGTGTCTCCCGCTCTAAGCTCCTCTCCCCCGACTGCTGCTATTGCTGAGAAACGGCCAAGAACCACAGAGCAGTCCGTGAAGGAGGAGGATCCACTCTGTAACGGCTCCAATAAACATGGGAATTACCAGGATGTCCTTGTGGTGAGGACAGGCCAAAGAAAACCACACTTTTCAACCTATAGAACCCCCCAGAACGACTTGAGGAAATCTGCTGCACGCCTGGATCACAAACTTTGGAATTTATTTCCCATGCTTCATCAGAAAAGAAGCGTAACTGGCTAAGCTCACAAGTACCGACATTTCCTTGTCATAGTTCACTATGTGATCTATGAGTCTGTGGGTCTTGGAAGTTGATGTACCAATGCTTTTGTGAGAGCTCTACTACTTTTCTCGACTCTATTCTATTCTTACTTTACTGTATCCAACCGTGAGGGTTTTACAGGGTTTTAGACCACAGTAATTTATTGTCTTGTCAGAAAGTTCTGGTGGAAACAGGAGAGTTGAGGTGCACATTGAATTCTGCCGTGATTTGATCAGCCGTGGTTTTATGTTTTTTGGATACAATCCGGGTTAGCACCCGAACATCCCTTTCAGACAGCTTCCTCTTACAGCGTCCACAGTTAATCCTGTTGGATGTGGTTGGTCCTTCTTGGTGGTATGCTGACATTACCCTGGATACCGTGGCTCTTGATACATCACAAAGACTTGCTGTCTTGGTCACAGATGCTCCAGCAAGACGTGCACCAACAATTTGTCCTCTTTTGAACTCTGGTATGTCACCCATAATGTTGTGTGCATTGCAAAATTTTGAGCAGAACTGTGCTCTTACCCTGCTAATTGAACCTTCACACTCTGCTCTTTCTGGTGCAATAATGTGCAATTAATGAAGATTGGCCACCAGGCTGCTCCAATTTAGCCATGAAACCTCCCTAAACACTAAAATGACAATTTTCAGTTTCATTGTCCAACCCTTGTACATCCTAACTCTGACTTGCTTTTCTTATGGGGAGCTACATAAAGGCATAAAGGTTTAAAAAAAAACCTTGAAAAAGCCCAGAATTGTTTGCTGGATTGATCTCCTGAACTGGAAAGGAGTGTAGTGAAGGTTGAAGGAATGAAGGAACACTGCTTTTCCTTCCTCAGCATTTATGTTAAGGCACACAAAGTCCACTTTCTGACATCCACCTATCAAGACATGCAACTAAACATCACAGTGATGCAAGCCACAACAAACCACAGCTCCACTAAGCATTGTTTAATCCTACATTTAATTTACCACCTTTGGCACAAGACGTTACAGAGCAATGCAAACCCGCCAGCACACAAACATAAATGCTCACAACAGCGTAGGCCAATTGTGAAAGCCTTAACTCCTCTCTGGACCTGTGGTGGCTGTGCACTGCCACAGATCTTGTCAAATCCATTGTATTGCACCACAACTCCTGTTAAGGATTGTATTTTGATTTTAGCACAAATAACAGTGTATTTTTTTGTAACTGTAGGGAATACAGTTAAATAATACACCCCTGCCATACATTTGTAAAAGTCACATCCCCATTCTGTAAGACAGAACAGAATTATAAATTGAAGAGACAGAACTAGAACTGAAAGTATCAGATGCAGTGTGTTTTAAGCTGTTCACACTTCCACACAAATGACACACCTTTGTTTTATATATTTATATATGTAACAAAAAAGTTTGCATTTGGGCTACAGTGTAAAAAGAGTCAAAGGATCCTAAAAACCTTAAAATTTAAGTGCAGTTTTTTTTATTCAGATGAAGTGCAAGCAATACATACTTCATTTACATACATTTTCTTTAAAGGTTTTACATAAATACACTTGTTTTCTGGCAAATGATTATGACCAAAATCTTTCAGTAAAGTGACGGCCCTCAAAGTTCTACAGGGAAAAAAAACAATATTTCCATTAAATTACTTCAAAGAAGTGAAGTTTTTTTTAATGTTCTGTAGTGAAAAAAATGTGAATTAAACAGTTTTAATTTCTGAATTAACATATCAGTTTCAGTGTAAAGCAAGAACACCCTGACTTTTACTAATTTGAGCATTTTAATTTATATTTTATCCTTATTGGCCCATCAAAAAAACTGTTGGACCTTATACCTTACTCAGTGATACATGAGAGTTACATCTACTATAGGCATATGTTTACCTGCAGTGTTAACACTAGACATAATGGTGAACAAAGCATTAATGGGTTGTAGAACCACTGAACTGAAAGGTCCTTTGGGCTGCACTGAAGTGGTTCCTCTGTAGTATTTCTCCAACAGCTTCTAGAGTGTAGAAGTCACAAAGTAAAGAACAGAATGAAGGCCTGAGCCAGGATTGGAGAGTGGCTCTTCTTCTGGGTGTAAAGCTGATCTGTGAAGTAGGCATTGTGGATGATTGGACGAGGGCTGCTGCTCCTATTCTCTCCCTCTCTTGCCAGACTGGGCTCGTCTCTGAGGAACCCCTGCTGACAGCGCTTTCCCAAATCTGTCCTGATGCTCCTAGTCTGTCTCTGTTTGCCCCGGGGCTAGCAGACCCCTGCTCGGCCACTGATCCCCCTGCCCTCAGCTCAAAGCCCGCTGAACCATGGAGCAACCCCCAACACATACACCACACAATATCACTGTGGCCGCTGCGCAACCCGGATTGACAGCTCGCAGACCGTGGTCGCTTTGGCCACCAGTCAGCTAGCATCAGCCTCTACTGGTTGTAGGACACTGCTGGCATGAATAGGACAAGACCCACATTGCCCATGCTGTAGCATAGTGGGTCAACACCAAAAGACATAGTGGGCATCCCTTATTCTGATTAAGATTCCTTCAATATGGGGGCTCCAAGTGGTCCAGCGGACTAAGGCGTTGCCACTATGATTGGGAGATCGCTGGGAGTTCGAATCCTGGTCATGCAGCTTGCCATCAGCCGCCGGAGCCCTGAGAAAGCACAATTGGCCTTGTTCTCTCTCTGGGTGGGTAGATGGCTCTTTTTCCCCTCATCACTCCTAGGGTGATGTTGATCAGCAAAAGGCTGCGTCTGTGAGCTGATGTATCAGAACCGAGTCGCTGCGCTTTACTCCGAGTACACGGTGATGCTACTCGGTAATGCTGCATCAGAGGTGGTGGCTGACTTCACGTGTCGGAGGAGGCATGTGCTAGTCTTCACCCTCCTGGTGTTGTGGCATCACTAATGATGGGGATATACAGCTAAGTAGCTGAAATATATAAATAATAGAAATAAAAATAAAAAAAGGATCCTTGGCCTTGTTTGGCCAATGCTTATTTTTTCCTGATTTTAAATAAGCTTTTCTTGCAACTTATATAGCTTAGCGCTTGGCCTGGGTTAATTTTCCCAATGTCCTAAATATATATTTACACTGTGGATTGATTTTTGTTTTGCTGTAGAAGTTCTAAGAAATTTACCTTTCATTGTATTCAAGTATTATAGCAGGAAACTTAAATAATCAGATTTTGAGAAACGTTTGAGTGATATGCCAACCTCCAAGCAGAACAAGCATTGAAGATACTCATTGGTCATTTGTAGATTTTGGATCAGTTGCAGATTAATTACATTATAGCCTTAAGTATAGTTGAACCCATTGCTAGAACACAGCTTGCAGTCTGTAGTAAAGTATTGCCAGTAGATTAGGACTCTCTGGACGAGATGAACAGTGCTAGAGAGATACAGTTGCAGTCAAAGTTTTGGACACAGATCTTCTCATTCGATGAGTTTTCTTTCTTTTTATGATTTTTCGAAGACATGTAAATTATACAGGAACACACGTGGAATTATTCTGTAAATAAAAAAAAATAGATTCTTACTTAGAAGTAGTACATGTATCTTTGAGGACAGATCTGCACACTCTTGGTATTAGATGGAATAGTTTTCTCAGTGTCTTGAAGGAAGGAGTTCCTGGGGGTGCTGAACAATACTTGCTGCTTTTCCTTCACACTGCGAAGCTCCAGCTCATCCCAATTAAACCACCTCAAATCACCAACTCAGTTCATCAGGTTTTAAATATCAATCTGCAATGTAGAAAATAAGTAAATAAATAAACTTTTGACTGGTATTGTATAAAGCAGTGTTGGTGGTGCTCCATCCAGTACTATTGTTGTATAATGACTTTGGATGTTGGGGTGGACATTCAGCTCTTGAAGCTGAATGCCATTAAATCCACACAGCCGTTCTTCAAAGTCTACTAGAAAGTCTTGTTCCTGGACAGTAGAGACAGTTACTCCAAGAAAACAGAATAAACACCCTTGATTTTTTGGAAGAAAAGCAATGAATTAATGTGTCCCAATACGTTTTATTTTTTCTTGTCCATATAGTGTATCACTCATATGTACTTCAAAGCTAGTTTCACTCTTGTTCACATTTAGCAAAATCCGTCCATCTCCAGGACTTCAAAGAGAGGCATGTGCCAAGCAGAGAGAGTCTGAGAGACACGGAGGGGTCCCACAGCTCCCATTAAAGCTCACTGGGGAGTCCTAAGTGTCACCCATGAAATCAAGATGTTAGGGTGTGACAAACAGGGGAGGGACCGCAAGTAATTCTCATTATTGTTAAGTGCTCTCCGTCCTGCCCACTGCCCAAGCCTGGCTGGTTATCTACATACGGGGGGCCAAAAGGGGCAACAACCATATGCCACTCATTGACACATGCCCACTGAACTGGATGTTCACTTGCAGACTCCTGCCTTTTTTCTACGCCGCAAAGTGTTTGAACATTTGCCCTTTGATTGGCAATTAGATGACTTTTCAACCGCAGAACATGCGAGGGAGAAAAGAGACCCCTCATGCATAATGGATGAGTTTAAGACTATTCCCCCACATCTCCAGTCCTCATTTGCCACAACCGATGCCCTCACCGGTTCTCATTTGAATAATTACAGAGCACATAAAATATTACCATCTATGCAGATTCGCGACGCGCGGACGAATACGAATACGCCGGCGACGCGATTAGGTCCTGCTGCAGGTCACAAAACAATGTGTCAGCAATTAAAGCCCGAGTTATTGTATTCCCCGCTTCCTGTCTTAATCACATGCATGCGTGCTCCGGCCTCTTAGGAGGCGCCGGCAGGAGCAGACGAGCTTCTCGGTGGCAGCTTCCTTGATGGCCGTAATGGCTTAATGTCGGGATTTGACAGCGATATTGGAGAGAAGCTCTTGGAGTGACTCTTTGCGCGGCGGCGGCGTGGCCCAGAGGCTTTCGCTGTCACTGTCGCTGATGACAGTAACTTTGTCCATGCAGATTAAACTGGTGTTTACAGATTTGCTCCCCCAACCCGAACCTCCAACCCCCCCAGCACCACCGTACACACCCCTCCCCACCCGCTGGGACCCAGTGACACGGACTGATGACGGATCCCAGACAGCACCAGCCTGTTCAGACGACAGCCAGGCCTGCGTCTTCAGTGCGTCAAGACTACTGCTAGCGCTACTGCTAACACTGCTAACACCGCTGCTGCCACTGCTAGCACTGCTGCCACTCTGCTGTTCACACCCTGCAAAAACCTTTTAATAAAAGCTTTATGAGGTTGGAGCATAAACACCAAAAAATCTGGGGCCTTGTATTGTGGCCCCAACAAAATCCCGACCGAGAAAACAAACAAACAAAAAATAAAAACCAGTTCTATTTAAAATATAATGTATAAAGTATATACAATGCTTTTCAGATTTGTGTTTAAAATAAGACTACCTTTATAAAGGGTTTATAAATGGTTTATAATTAGTTTATAAATGGTCACTAATGAGGTTATAAATGCCTTAAAATCATTAATAATCAGTTATAAAACACATATGTAGAAAGGGCAACAATGACCTGTTGTTTGCCAAATAGCCAAATAGTGAACCCACAGCCATCTATATTGTTGCCCTTTCTAATTATGTGTTATAACTAATTAGTATTAATTTTTAAGGCATTTATAACCTAATTAGTAACCATTAAGAAACCAATTGTAAACCATTTATAAACCCTTTATAACGGTGGTCTTATTTTTAAGTGGTACCATTTCGTTTTTAATATACAGCTCTGGAAAAAAATAAGAGACCCCTTAAAAATGATGAGTTTCTTTGATTTTACCAAATTGAAAATCTCTTAAATATAACCAAGAGGAAGATGGATGATCACAAGCCATCAAACCTTCTAAGCTGAACCGTTTAAATTTGTGTACCAGGAGTAAAGGCATACATTTGTCCAAAAGCACTGTGTAAGACTGGTGGAGGAGAACATGATGCCAAGATGCATGAAAACTGTGATTAAAAACAAACAGGGTTATTTCACCAAATATTGATTTCTGATCTCTTAAAACTTTATGAATATGAACTTGTTTTCTTTGCATTATTTGAGGTCTGAAAACTCTGAAAACCTTTTCAGCTTCAGCCATTTCTCATTTTTCTGCAAATAAATTCTCCAAATGACAATATATTTATTTTGAATTAATTTGGGAGAAATGTTGTCCGTAGTTTATAGAATAAAACAACAATGTTCATTTTTGCTCAAACATATAAAACCTATAAATAGCAAAATCAGAGAAACTGATTCAGAAACTGAAGTGGTCTCTTAATTTTTTCCATTTTTTATAACTTTCAATATAATGCAATGTAAAAATATTTTGTTCCAAGTCATTTTGGACCATTTCATATTTGTCTATTCATCATGAAATTTAGACATAATGTAAAAATATTTTGTTACTTTACTTAAGCAGAAATGTCAGTTATGTATACTTTACTGTTTTTTACAGGTCAGGTGCATTTCAAACATTTAGAATATCTTTGAAAAGTTACTTTATTTTAGTAATTCAGTTCAAAATGTGAAAATATATATATACAGTGTGGGCAGTGTGTCAAGTCCTGCTGGAAAATGAAATCCTCATCTCCATAAAAGTTGTCAGCAGAGAGATGCATGAAGTGCTAAGCATGACAGTGATCATGTATTGTAGCAACAACAAACAGCAATAAAACCAGCATTTTTATTGGTCCTTTCATTATGAATCGTTGATACAATAATAAAAACTACTGCCATATTTATATTATGTAAAAAAGAGAAAAATGCAAGGATACGGTTTTGTGTAACTGTGGCAAAATGCTTGATATACTGTAGCTTAATAGTATAAAGTCTTACAATAAAGTCAACAAAGCTAAAATAAAAAATAAATCATTTATATATGGAGAGTTAATTTTCTTAATTATTTTTTTTTTTTACATATTCTATATTCTAATAGAAGCCGTGTCTTTACTCACGTTCAGAAGATGCACGCTGTTTAATATGAAGTCAGCTGGTTGCTGGGATGGTTTAGAAGGCCGTTGTTGAGCGGAGGTTGATACAGCTGGGCAGTGGGTGGGAAGAGACGTGTGGTTAAAGTTTAAAGGCGCTGCAGATTGTTTTTACAGATGCCTTGCTCTTTTTTTCTGTGGGTCCACTTCAAAAGCAGTGGAATCTGATGCGCAGCAGTGAAGACTCCGGCTGCAGCCTGAAATCAGTGAGAATCAGCTGAACATAATATTTAACTTTAAAAAAAACAAGCAGAAATAGACAACAGAGAGCGGGCTAGAAGAACAAAGAGAGGTCACGTGTTCGGGCCAGTTAACCCCTGACCTCCAGCCAGTGATTGGGGCTTATAATAGCAGGGCCGGATTGTGCTCAGTGCATCCCTCGCACGTTTCTGATGGAACTGCTTCCACCTGTTCACAGGGGAATGTGCACTGTCCCACAGTCCGGCGGCGTGACCCCCGGGAACGGCCCCCGCAACTGCACCGGCCAGGAGAACAAGTCCCTGGAGGACTGTTGGCTGAAATCTGACCTCTGTTGTAAACTCTTGCTTTCTGACTGAGCTGTGAAGAGAGGTGTTCCTTCTACCATGTAGGTAGAACATAAGAACAGAGTGGAAGATCTTATCAAAGTCTCTGGGGGTGAATTTAGTCATTATCAGAATACTATGACTTTAGACATCTCATAACTCATTTATTATATAGATGTATTAAACACAGAATAATCTATTTTAAGTGGTTTTTTTTTTATTATTGTTAATAATAATCAAAACCCCCAAAATCTGAAAATTAGAATATTATAAAAGACCAATTTTTTTTTCCAGTGTGGGCAATGTGCCAAGTACTGCTGGAAAATGAAATCCTCATCTCCATAAAAGTTGTCAGCATGGGAAAGCATGCAGTGCTAAGCATGACAGCGATCATTTAATGTAGCGCCAACCTACATGCTCCTGCTGTTGATTCCTGTGGACATACAGATGTATATTTATCTATTTTTATGCATCTATTTTATTTAATTTATCATCATTTTATCTCAATAGTGTCAGCTTTACATGAGAAAGATAATAAAACTTACTCCAGGGACTTTTGGCGTCTGATAACTCTCCAAATGATCGTAAATTTCTAATTCTTTTGCTTATTTATCATATTTATAAGACTTAAACTACAGAAATTATAACTTTCCAGATTGGTTAACTTTATAAGATAAGATAAGATCATTCTTTATTAATCCCACAATGGGGAAATTTACAATGTTACAGCAGTACAGAGGAAGGGACAGAGAAACAGGTCAGGGACAAAAAATATAAACAAATAATGATATATATATATATATATATATATATATATATATATATATATATATATATATATATATATATATATATATATATATATATATAAACAATTACAGGAAATATCTAAAAGATACTTAAAAAGTTATATATAGTAAAGAAAAAATATATACATCTAGTGCATAGAGATATGATTATGGTAGAGTGGACCAGTATTATTGCACAACGATTAACAGTGAATAAATAAATATCAAATAAATAGTGAATAAAAAGGTGAGAAAAATATTGCACGTTAAACATATTATACGTGTAGTGAGATGGATATTGCACACGGTAAGCATTACAGCTACACTGAGTAGTATGTAAGTTTGTATGAAGTACTGAGATAGTAAACTTTTTTTTTTTTTTTTTTATTTCCTGTCATGTGTGTCCATCCGATCATGGCTCACTATATGTCAGGTTGGACAATTTTGGTAAAACTGTGTGGTTGAGCTGGAGTTGCAATCATTCATTATGAGAGGCGTGGTGGCTTAGTGGTTAGCACGTTCACCGTTCAGCACTGGGGTCTTGGGTTCAAGTCCCTATCTGGGTGGAGTTTCTATGCTCCCCCTGTGTCTGTGTGGATTTCCTCTGGGAACTCCGGTTTCCTCCCATAGTCCAAAAACATGGAGATCAGGTGGAAATTGGATACTCTAAAATGATCTTGTGTGTCTGTGTGTGTGTGTGTGTGTGTGTGTGTGTGTGTGTGTGTGTGTGTGTGTGTGTGTGTGTGTGTGTGTATGACTGTGTGTACAGATATGGATTGGCACTCTGTCCTGGGTAAAATGCTGCAGTGCCCTGATAAAGTCCTCCAGGTAAACGGTCATTTACATTTTTTTACTTCTAAAAATGTAAAAAAAAAGGTGATATATTGTGATTAAAAAAAAAAAGTAAAATTTCATAGCATAAAATCAAAAGTACATTATTTTTGTCACATTATTTATCTTATAAAAAAATCTGATTCTCTGTAATTTACTGGTAACATAATGCACAAAAAAATTAAATGTGCCACATTTTCTTGATGCACAGACCAATAGAAATACTTCAAAATGACCTAAAATAAACTCTTTTTTACATTGACTTCCATTGAAAGATTAGAAGGTTTTTTCTTTCTCTTGTAAAGTTGCTGTTTTGGAGATACATGTTTTTTATTGGACAGCGACAGCATGCAAATATAAACGTTTGTACCAAAATATCCCTTAAACAAGGAAAAATACCTTTTAGAAATAATTGCATTGTATTATTTTGAACAATACAGTAAGGCAGACCCTACTTTTATACCCTGATTTTATACAATTTTTTTTCTGAAATTAATTTTATTTTTAAATCACTTTATGTATATATATATATATATATACGTATATATATACGTATATATATATACGTATATATATATATACGTATATATATATACGTATATATATATATATATATATATATATACGTATATATATACGTATATATATATATATATATATATATATTTATTTATTTTTTTTTTTTTTTTTACATGATCACAATATATCACTAAATGACACGTATCATATCGGCAAGCTCTTGCCAATACTGACCATTGTCTCAGTGACATTGTGCTGCTTTCAATGGAATAATTCCATTGTAGTCCTACTTCATCAGCGATGCATCTCAGAACACAGTACAACCCAGAATCAAAACACAGCCAAAAGAGAATTCAGCTATGCAAATGGTGCCAATTAATCAAGAAACAAACGTGTCCCACCGAACACAGAGGCTCGGAATGCCACGCGAGGCCGAGCCGCAAATGCTAAGCCGAGCTATTTGCATTTATTAAACTTTAACTTCGGAATCGAGCGTGGATTACGCTGATTTTCTAGTGGTGCTTTATCCAGAAAGGCTACTCCATCTAAAGAACACTTTATTAATTGAAATTTGCTATTTGTAAAACTCATAATCTGGAGTGGTGTTGCGCAACCTCAAATTGAATGTAAATGTGATATCCAGAACAAATGTTTTTTTTTTTTTCTCATCTTTTTTTTTTCTCATCAAATCAACACCATGCAAATATACATTTATCAAAAGGCAATCCCCTCTCATTTCTTCATGAATTAACACAGTGGTGCTCCACAATAAATACCAGCACTGCTGATTTGATACAGCTCATTATGGAGGCAATGGAAACATGCTTTTATTATGATATTAACTGAAAGAAGATTACCTCCTTTTTCTTCTCCTTAAAAAAATGAATCTAGCAACTAGATCTGTGGCAAAAACTGTTGCAACACAGAAAACCAGCCATATTTATATATATATATATATATATATATATATATATATATATATATATATATATATATGGCCACGGGCTACCATTTACAACCTTATACAGACAGATGTACTAAGGAGAATTAAGAATTATAAATATAGTAATGCACAGTTACTTAAATAAGTAACTTTAATCTGATTATTGAATTAGACATACTAATGTGTTCAATTTCTCATTACTGGAAAATGGACAGATTATAGTGATATAGTGAGAAAAATATATTATTTTTATAAGCTCAAAATCAGCATCGCAGTTATACTAGCACTGCGCTTTCATTATCATTTATTTAATTATAATTTACTGCAGTCTGGCATCGGAGAGTCGCCCTCATAAATGTTAAATTGGCCATAATAACTTTTCTTTTATTTCTGGGGTGGCAGCAGGGGTGGGAAGGCTTTCTTTTAGGGTGGCAGCTGCCACCCTATGCCACCCCGGTAGATCCACCCATGCAACCAGCACTGTTCTAAATGGAACCACATATACAACTATTGTACATCCACTATACACTGATAATACAGTTGCAAGAAAAAGTATATGTGAACACTTTTGGGATTACTTGGATTTCTGCATTAATTGGTCATCATCAAATGTGTTCTGATCCATGCAAACATATAATTTTTGTGTGGTATTAGTTTAAGCACATTGCACCAATAAGAGCAGAGTGTGAAGGTTCAATTAGCAGGGTAAGAGCACAGTTTTGCTCAAAATATTGTATTGCAATGCACACAACATTATGGGTGACATACCAGAGTTCAAAAGAGGACAAATTGTTGGTGCATGTCTTGCTTGCACATCTGTGACCAAGACAGCAAGTCTTTGTGATGCATCAAGAGCCACGGTATCCAGGGTAATATCAGCATACCACCAAGAAGGACCAACCACATCCAACAGGATTAACTGTGGACGCTGTAAGAGGAAGCTGTCTGAAAGGGATATTCGGGTGCTAACCCGGATTGTATCCAAAAAACATAAAACCACGGCTGCTTAAATCACGGCAGAATTTAATGTGCACCTCAACTCTCCTGTTTCCACCAGAACTGTCTAAGAGACAGTAAATTATTGTGGTCTAAAACCAGGTGTTTTTAGCTTCATTGTCCAGCCCCTGTAATACACCAGTGATGACTTTCTTCTTAATGTATTACTATTATTACAGGATATGTGTGGATATGAGTGTTCCCAGATTATTACTATTATCTTGTCTTATCTTTTTTTAAGAAGCTACATACAGAAGGAGAAAGAGAGAATTAGATAGATAGATAGATAGATAGATAGATAGATAGATAGATAGATAGATAGATAGATAGATAGATAGATAGATAGATAGATAGATAGAGGGCAAGTGAGATAGCTAATAATACAAAAACAGAAAGAGACAGAGAGACACAGGGTTTGGTATAAATTGGAGCCGAGCGCTGTCTCCCAGTTCTATCTGGGTATTAATTTCATGCCACAAACAGTAGTCTCTGAGCGCGGCGTCGTTGGAGCCGTGGCCCCCGGCGACGGATTGATCCACTTCACCGCCACAGCGGGGGGGCGAGGATCTGGAGGGGATCAGCGGGGCTCCAAATCAATAAGGTTAATAGATGTGGGGGCCACGCAGTCAGAGGTGAGCAGCCTGGCATTTTCCGTGCCAATGAAGAAAATTCCTGATGACGAGATGTCACATCCAGGACCCGCATTTACATCAGCCTGATTACCTGCAGCCGCAGTGTCGGTTAGCGCTGGGCTAGTCGGGGGCTGCCCATTAGCCCGAATTATTATCCTTACCACACCAGCCACACTGTCCTTAGACCACCCCCACATCATCCCTCACACACACACACACACACACTTATACACTTACACACACTCACACACTTCCGACAGGACTTGACTTTTCCCATCTCTTCCTCTGACCAGTCCCCCTCCAAATTGCCCAGCCATTTTCCTCTTCTCTTTATAGCACTGATTTCTTTACTACCAACGGTTTCATAATCACTTGATGCGTAATTTGCTCTAATTTTGAATTTGCCGTCGAGCACCCCCCCACCCCCCTCCCCTCTTTAAAACACTCGCGCTTAAAAAGCCTTTGTAGGAGCTTTCACATCCGCTTCCCCAGAGGACATAATTGGACTGAAAATAGGAGGGGTAAAAAAAAAAAAGAATTAAAAAAAAAAGGAGAAACTATTGTGGCTGGGGCTTCAATAGTTCAACAGCAGCAAAGAGACAACCATAGTGAGATGAGGGGGTCAATGAGAGTTTACACAGAATGAAGCATGACTAATGACTTTGTGTATGATACACTGTTAAAAAAAAAAAAATATATATATATATATATATATATATATACATATATATTGGCTCAACTTAATGACTCAGTCAAGTCATCATTCTGATTTGACTCAGTAAAGTTGTAAATACATACAATTTTATATATATATTTTAGTCAAAGCTAGATGATAACTTGAATCAGACACAACAATAGTTTCACCCTTTGAACTCTAGGCTAGGTTTTGTTGTGTTTTTTTTTTTTTTTTTTTATCAGTTCCTCTTTCAGTAATTATATCAGACAGACACATGCCCTGATCTCTTTTACTCCAGAAGACATACGGCTGCTCAAAAATATAATCATTTAAAATCATTTAAAAGGAAGCAGAATTGTTATATTTTCCTGGAACTATATATTTTATTTAATATATTCAATATATGTATATATTGAATGTAAATGTATTCTCAACATATTAAGCATATTTTCTATATAACTGACAGTACTGACAGTATACTGGATACTGGAGCAGCATAAGAGTGCAGCTATAACCAAGTTATAAAACCAACACACTGTGAGCACTAGGAATACAGAATAAAGGTAACTTGCTCTTACAGCCTACAACACTGAGACCTGGCAATCAACACATATATTACACTAATGCATGCCTAGGATAAGGTAGCTTTGAGCAACAGTGAACACAAAGACAGAAAGATGTTCAGTAGGGGAGAGGCCCCACCAAATATGCAAATATATATATATATATATATATATATATGTGCCAGGAGCCTTATGGGAAAGCTGTATGAACCAACACTGATGTGAAAGAGCATTGCGACATGTAGTACACTTAATACTAAAAGTTGGTTAAAATCACATTTATTCATTGGCTCAACAAGCATTTTGGTAACACTTTATAATCATAATCATTAATATACTATTAACTAATGATTAATGACTGCTATTTTGCATGTTTAAAGAAACTAAAAAGTTGCTATCACATTTGTAAATGCTAATGAATGCATTGGCAACATGAACTGCAATTAATAATCATTTGCCCAATTTAAAATTCATATTTACTAGCAATTTATTATTATTTAGCCATGTTCAAATGCTGATGAGCTAATGATTTGCCAACATTTTTAATATGAATATCCATGATGATAAATAATTGTCATGTGTAAGCATTTGTTAACATTCAGATTCTGATGAACTAATGCCTTGTTTTAATCTACTGATAATTAGTTAAAAATACATTAATGAAAGTGATTATAAAGTGTAACCAGCATTTTTATTTTTTATTTTTTTGTTTAAAGTTCTCTGAACTCATTTTATTGAGTTGTACTGTCCAGTAAGTTTATGCAACTTATAATAATTAATGTATAATATTAGTTCTTCTGACTTACACACAAAATCACTTTTTTAAAAAACAAGTTCCCTGTTGATACCTCTACAGCGAAACGTACAAAATTTTCACCGTATTTTTGCTGCATTTCCTAGAAAGATCTGACAAAATAAAAGCAGAGAATAATAGTAGTAATAATAATAATAATAATCAGTAGCAGAACAATCGTCCCATTCTTCTAATTAAAATGAAGACTAATAAGAATAATAGATGAAAACGAGCTCATTTAGAGCAGTAAACAGCAGCCACCAAAAAAAGAAAAATAATCACTAAAAAGCCTGAAAAGAGGAGAATAAGCCTGCACGCCGACTCCTTCTGCATAATTGTTAATAAACCGAAATTATCCATTCATGTTTGCGCCCCTACATAACGAACTCACAGTGTGACGATCACTCACCTCGTGGCAATTAAAGGCTCGCCACCATAGAGTTGGCCACGCAGGAAGTTTTGCAGTCACTCCTCTCCCATTGTAACATACACAATCCCATTTGCATGTTTGAATGGGGCCTTTTCATGTCTTCCAGAGCCACATAGTTCCTGGGCCTTCAATGGGTGGAAATGCAAATTGGATGCTTGCTGCTCTATTATGCCGGCTCTGTTCCTGCCTCTCCTCCTCTACCTGGCTGAAGTCTGCACAGAGGTCTGTTGTGGCAGTCCGGAGGGGGGTGACATGCCTCCACCACACCTTTCATTATTTCAGTGCTAGATGACACAATAAGAACAGAAATCATAAGAAAAGAAGTGATGGCCGGTGGAGTTGTGCTGGTTTTCCTAATGGTTGATGAAGTCTGGGGGAAAAAAACAACAGAAAAATGACAAATCTGTCTGATCGTAATTGAGTTTAAATGTAAATTGACCCTACGTTTGACTTTTTAAAAAATCATTCACAGTGGCTTGCAAAAGTATTCATACCCCTTGAACTTTTCCATGTTTTGTCACATTACAACCACAAACATGAATAGATTTCATTGCAGTTTAATGTAATAGGCCAACACAGTGTTATACAATTGATGCATGATTTAAAATATGTTTTACAAAAAAAAAAAAAAACTGTAAATAAATAAAATAATTTTCTTTCCACTTCACAATTGTATACCACTTTGTGTTGGTCTTTCACATTAAATTCCAATGTGATATAGTTACATGTATGTTTGTGGTTGTAATGTGACAAAATTGTGACAAAGTTCAAGGGGTATGAATACTTTTCCAAGCCACTGTAAATAATTTTTAAAAAGTCAAACATACAGTGATTAGTTTTCTTTTTTTGGTGGCTGCTGTTTACTGCTCTAAATGAGCTCGTTTTAATCTATTATTCTTATTAGTCTTAATTTTAATTAAAAGAATGAGATGATTGTTCTGCTACTGATTATTATTGTTATTATTATTATTGGCCTATACAGATCTGAAAAAATAAGAGACCACTTAAAAATGATGAGTTTCTTTGATTTTGCCAAATTAAAAAACCTCTGGAATATAATCAAGAGGAAGATGGATGATCACAAGCCATCAAACCAAACTGAACTGCTTGAATTTCTGCACCAGGAGTAAAGGCATAAAGTTACCCAAAATCAGTGTGTAAGACTAGTGGAGGAGAACATGACAAATGCATTAAATCTGTAATTAAAAACCAGGGATATTCCACCAAATATTGGTTTCTGGACTCTATGAATATGATTTTTTTGCTTTGCATTATTTGAGCCATTTCTCATGTTCTGCAAATAAATGCTTTAAATGAGAATGTTTTTTATTTAGAATTTTGTTTTTAAAAAATTTGCCCTTAGTTTATATTTTATAGAATAAATCAACAATGTTTTTTACTCAAACATAAACCTATAAATAGCAAAATCAGAGAAACTGATTCAGAAACTGAAGTGGTCTCTTAATTTTTTTCCATAGCTGTGAATCACTTAGAACGTACTTTTAGAACATTTATGATAAGTGTCCCTGTTGTCCAGCATATAAATGATTAAAACGCCAACCTTAAAATCCAAACCCAACTAATACAGTGTACAGTTGCAAGAAAAAGTATGTAAGCCCTTTGGGATTACTTGTATTTCTGCATAAATTGGTAATTAAATGTATTCTGATCTTCATCTAAGTCACAACAATAGACAAACACAGTCTGCTTAAACTAACACCACACATACAATTATAAATGTTTGCATGGTTTTATTGAACACAACATGTTAACATTCACAGTGCAGGGGGAAAAATGTGAACCTCTAGGCTAATGACTTTTCTAAGAGCTAATTGGGGCCAGGATGTGATGAGATTGAATGTGTTGGTTAAAAAAAAAACACACACACCAGATTTGAGTTTGCTGTTCTTAAGCAGCTTGATTACTTGATGTGAATCATGCCTCGCACAAAAGAGCTCTCAAAAAACCTATGTGCAAGAATTTTTGACTTGAATGAATTTGGAAAGGGTTACAAAAGTATCTCTAAAAGCCTTGATGTTCATGTGTCCATGGTAAGACAGATGGTCCAAAAAAAGGAGAAAGTTCAGCACTGTTGATACTCTCCCTAGACGTGGTAAAGTCCTGTAAAGAGGACTGCAAGAGCACAGCGCAGAATGATCAGTGAGGTGAGGAAGAATCCTAGAGTGTCAGCTAAAGACTTACATAAATCTCTAGCGCATGCTAACACCTGGATGTTTCACAGCACTACTGGCTAAATCTACTGTGGACAGATGAAACCAAAATTAAGTTATTTGGAAGGAACACACAACACTATGTGTGGAGAAAAATAAGGCACAGCACACCATCATCAAAACCTCATCCCAACTGTGAAATATGGTGTAGGCGGCATCATGGTTTGGGGCTGCTTTACTACTTGCCGTCATGAACAGAAAAATGAATTTCCAAGTTCAGACCATCTGTCCTCCAACTGAAGCTCAACAGAGGATGGATGATGCAACAGGACAACGACCCAAAACATACTGTAGAAGTAAATCAACAACCGAATGAACGGCTTCAACAGAAGAAAAAAATATGCCTTCTGGAGAGTCCTGACCTCGACCCAATTGAGATGCTGTGGCATCATGACCTCAAGAGAGAGCAATCAATTCAAACCAGATATCCCAAGAATATTGCTGAACTGAAACTGAAAGTTTAGTGAAGAGGAATGGTCCAAAATTTCTCCTGACCGTTGTGAAGGTCTGATCTGCAACTACCAGTTATTAAAGCTCACCTTCCGTCGTTTTTTCTTTCATTTTAAAATGTCTAGTTGTGGTCTCTAGTATGAATGAATGACATGTGAGCCGTTTTTGTAAAAAAAAAAAGTGCTCAGGTGTCTCTGTATAGCTCTTTTTTAATGGACTGTTTTAGGGGTGTGTCCAAAATGACCGGATTCCAGCTTTGCTCATGAATATTCATACATGCAAACACCATGCAAATATCTCTCCTCTGATTGGCTAGGAGCACTGCGACGCCCCTCCACCGCTCTGCCGCTCACTGCCTCCCACCTCCTAACTGATGAGCGGTGATGTTGCGTCGCTTCAGCTCCGCCTCTGGGAGTTTCTCGAGCCAAGGTGGGCTGGTCTGTGAGTTTCTGCCTACGTAGGCAGAAAGATAATTCAAAATTCACCCGTTTTTCGGAGGGGGGGAGGGGGGATTTCTTTGCTTAGCTCCTGCAGACAATGGGGGCTGCAAAACAGTTTAATGTGCAGGTGTACACATTCAACTCGGAGAGACCTACTGTATTCCACAAAAAACAAGAAAAATCGGATTTTCACGGAAGGTGAGCTTTAAATCCAAAGATTCACATACTTTTCCCCCTCACTGTGAATGTTAACATGTTGTGTTCAATAAAACCATGCAAACATATCATTTATATATTTTTTTTGTAGTATTAGTTTAAGCAGACTGTGTTTGTCTATTGTTGTGACTTAGATGAAGATCAGAACACATTTAATGACCAATTTATGCAGAAATCCAAGTAATCCCAAAGAATTCACATATAATTTTTCTTGCAACTGTATGTTTTGTGTGCCATGCTCTGACTTTTAGCATTTTTAGCATTTCCTTGTCTTCCAACAACAGTAAGTCTGTGGATTTTGAGATGACTACAGTCATTGTTATGCATTGCCCTCCCCTCAACTAAATTCTGTGGGATTAAATGAAAGCCCAATAAAAGGGAGTTCATTTGCGTGTGACAGTCGTTTCACAAGCGCCGCAGATTTCGGAGGATAATCGCGTCGCCGGTTTATTTAGATAGCACGCGTTACAATCCACGTCTTTGAACTTCGCTGCCACTGAAGTTTCTCGGGTTTCGCTAACGGGGGGAGAAATAAAGGAAAGCCATTCTTGAGGGATATGGAGTATCTCAGACTCTGTGACATCTTAGAGTCTTCTCATGGCATTAAGGCGAATGTCAAGTATTATTCATTAATCAAATGTCCTTTGAAGTGTAGAAAAATGGCTGCCTTCATTCTGTAATGCTGCCGATCTGGAAAGAGACGGCAGCAAATGAAGAGCGACGTTATCACGCCTCGCTTCTTCACTTCACTCTAGTCCTTCTGCTGCTCCTCCTCATCTACAACAGATTTTTATAAATTCCTGTAAGAATGAAATAGAGCATTGTGTCGTGTATCTTTACTGTCATGCAAAAACCTTTGGGCAACACTTTCTATGAATTGCATGTCTATTAGACTTACTCACTTATAAACATACTCATAACAAATTATTATAATGCATTCATAAGGCATTGTAAAATTATTTAGAAATCATCTGGTTTACATTTTCACACCTGTCATTAATAATATATTTGTTAACACGTTGTAAATCTATGAATTTAATCTCTATTAGACTCTAAACCCATACCCATAACAGATCATAATGCATTCATAAGGCATTATAAACATGATTTTACATATTTATACAAAGTATAACCCATTATAGCCATGTTTACTATGGATTATGAATTGAATAATCATTATGATCATAATGCATTTTAAGCTGTGTTTATAACTTGTTATTAATACATCAATACCAAGAAACTCAGTCCCAGCTTGAAGAGTGCATTATGACTTAAAAAAAGCTGCCAACGTATATAAACACACCCTCAATAATAATCCAATTATATTTTAACCACTCATGAATTATACTTGTCTTGAATATAATATTATAGTCATATTTGTGCGCTAAAATCAGTAAAGTGACAGACTTTTATTGTGGGACTAGATTATTAATGATATACATATATTATTTTAACATAGTTATTATAGGCACAGCTTATAATACATTATGATCATAAGTCATAATGCATAATAAACATGGCTGTAATGAGTTATAAATTTGAATACATATTTAAATCCATGTTTATAATGCCTTACAAATGCATTATATGTTATGAATGTGGTTATAGAGTCTAATAAAGATGATATCCATTTAAAGTGTTACCAAAGTAATTATAGCATGCTTTGTTGAGGTTTTTGGTATTGACATAACAGCTTATAAACACAGCTGATGAATCATTATGGTCACAATTCATAATGCATAATAAATAAGCATGGCTATGCTGGGTTATACACTTTATTTTTATAAATGTAGATAGCCATAGTTATTGTTTAACACTTTTTGTTTATTAAATCATTCACCGTGTATTCTATATTAATTTAAGAAGATAAAAAAAAAAAATCTAGGGACACTCTAGATAGAACACTTGGACTCGCTATGGAGGGATTCCACTAGCTTATTTATTAAGTCAAATATGAGCTAATGCAGCACCAAAGCACCTTTATGGCATTACTTATGGAAATAAAATGTAAAACAAATTTAGAGCTCGGTCCAGTGATCTCCGTGATATAGCACAAGACACACTCTGTGTCTCTTTGCTCTCAGCGTAAGGAGCTCTTAAAGGGACAGTGTTACTGAATACTTACTGAATACTTACTGAATACTGGCTGTTACACACTATATTTCCCCCAGGTCATTTAAATGGTCATCCCCCTTATTGTAAGCATGTGTGAAATACCAAACACTTCTTGAGATTTTTAAATTTAGATTTTAGATTAAATTCTATATTCTATATAATTAAAATTAATTTACACCACTTAAAAAAAAAATCATAAAAAGTTAGAAAAACATTGAACACTTTTGGAACCGAATTACTGTAGTAAATGATATGCACATTTTCAATTATGCACTTGTATTATTAAAGTCAATTGTGTAACATGACTGAGCCGATGCTTCTCCTGAAGCTAAACGCTGTCCAAAATATTCCTCAAAAATGTCTAAATTAGCAGGCAGTGGAAGGCAAATCACATTTCCATGCTTATAAATTCCTTCATTTCCATAAAGAAGGCAGCATTCCTGCCTCGTTTACCCGAACACGCTGTAATGGGCGAGCGTTAAATTTAACAAGGCCGTGTTTTCTCTGTTCTCCCAGCCAGTCCGTGTTGGCCTCTCCCGGCGGTTTGTTTAGTCTCAGTGTGTGACTGGAAGCACTTCAGAACCAGTGGCCAGCAGCAGGTGAGGAGCGCCGAGCGCTTTGAAGTCCGGGCTCCTTATTGATCGTGTGCATATTCTAAAAATCAAAGAGGGCTTCAAAGTGAAGATCTAAATTCTTAAAGACCCCCGCACGCCCGAAACGGCCCGGCGGTGACGGCGTGAACCAGCAGAGCAGGTGCTGCTGGGAGAAGAAGTCCTTCCCCCGTCCCCTCTGCCCTCACGTCATGGCCTCCGTGTCCTCTGGTCGCTGGTGGCTAATTGTGACAGTACCGGGCTGGCCAACAAACCTCGAAGTCCCAGACACATCAATGAGTTGCGATGGCGCTTGGAATTGAAGGAATTTATAGCTATGCATGATGTATTGGATTAATAGATATTGTACCTGCAGTGTTATCCCAGCTGTGTCCACCAGTTAGACAAACCCTGGACAGGAATATCACGATACGATACAGGGGTTGGACAATGAAACTGAAACACCTGGAAACAGGAGAATTGAGTTGCACATTGAATTCTGCCGTGATTTGGGCAGCCATGTTTTTTTTTTTTTTGGATACAATCCGGGTTAGCACCCCAACATCCCTTTCAGACAGCTTCCTCTTACAGCGTCCACAGTTAATCCTGTTGGATGTGGTTGGTCCTTCTTGGTGGTATGCTGACATTACCCTGGATACTGTGGCTCTTGATGCATCACAAAGACTTGCTGTCTTGGTCACAGATGCGCCAGCAAGACGTGCACCAACAATTTGTTCTCTTTTGAACTCTGGTATGTCACCTATAATGTTGTGTGCATTGCAATATTTTGAGTAAAACTGTGCTCTTACCCTGCTAATTGAACCTTCACACTCTGCTATTACTGGTGCAATGTGCAATTAATGAAGATTGGCCACCAGGCTGCTCCAATTTAGCCATGAAACCTCCCACACTTAAATGACAGGTGTTTCCGGTTTATTGTCCAACCCCTGTACTGTGATTCTGTGATTCTGAGATTCTTGATTTATATCTCAAGCCACGTCTCTACTATACTTTGACAACATCTGTGTTACTGAAGAGGATAAAATACTCCTAAATAAGCAAATACCAGAAATTATGGATTTACTGGTGTCACAGAGTTTGTGTTTTGGGCGTAAGGTGAAATAAACCAATCAGTGTTTCACTTGTCATTCCCTTTAAGAGGCAGGTGAGCTCTGACTTTGGCGCATTCGTATTTTAACAGCGCTGTGCTTTTGTGTATCTCAGCAGAGGATACTGATCTGCACATTCAAGATATGAAGAAACACCAGCAGCTTATTTAAGGGAACAGTAATGTTATTTTATTCTTTATCTGTTTATTGTTGTTGAGTTAAAAGTCAGGTTTAATGAGCAGGGCGCACCTATAGTAATGAACTCGGATGATTGACTGTTGTTTAGGTTCATTTTAGTCAAACATTTTCCTGAACACACGTCACTTCCAGACTTAGCACCACGCCCATCAGTGTAGATTGAGTGTGGTTGGGGTGCAAGATAGCAAAGATAAATTTAAACAACTACATGTTTATGCTGTGAACACAAATAGTATCTTATGTTGCTATTGACTCTATTATTTTTCCTTAAGAAACTATGTTTGTTCTGCCAACACCTACCCTACATGGTTTTCCCTCCTTAATTTCCTCATTTATTCATTAAGTAAAGAGATATTTTGCCAAAATTATATATATATATATATATATATATATATATATTATATATATATATATAGCATTGATGCATACTGTTAATAAGACTATGCATTTATTGCATAAGCCATCCCATAATACAGCCAGCACTCTCCAGAGTAAGATTTCATGGCCTAAATACTGAGAACACCCTCCTACAATAACACATATTGAATGTAAGTGTGAGAATTGCAGTCCTACAGCCCCTTCGGGCCAGATAGTTTCAGATGAGGTATGGGGCTATAGTTCTATAATATCTGACATAACTGCTAAGAGGCTTATCTTATTGCCACCATATAACTTTAATATGTTCAGATTATCATTATATCCCAGAGCACTTCAGGTCCACTGCTGTTCCCTGACTGGAAGAACAAATCCAGTGAACATGTACTGGGATAGATATACAGTATATAGCATTATATATTGTGAATATGTGAAAATATTGAACTTATACTGGACATATCTGAACACATTATACATTATATTTCATAACATAAAGTGATCTTGTTCAAGCTGAGCATTTCTGATGACTGGCTGGTATTCAGACATTAAAGGGACATGCATGGACAAAAGTATTGGGATGCCAATACAAACACTCGTTCATTGTTTTTTCTTAAATTAAGGCTATTTAAAAGGGTTCACCCTGCTTTTGTTTGAGTAACTGTCTCTACCGGGCAGGAAAGAAGGCTTTCTACTTCTAGATTTAGATATTTTTAAATATAATTGGGATTTTAGTCACACAGGATTTAGCATCTGCTATCAAGCTAGCTTTCTAATGCTTTACTAAGTGTTCTATACTAATTTTCTAGTGCCAAGTAGAAAAATATTAAATGGAACACCCCAATAAGTCAGATTTCCTGTTTGGAAAGTTGGACGAGTCTCACCAACCCGGAGTTTAGAATCCAAGATGGCGGCACTAAACATCTTCACTTTCACCTCCCAATGCTGGGGTCCTAGGTTCAAGTCCTAATGTGGATTGGATATTCTAAATTGTCCTGGTGTTGTGAGTGTGTGTGTGTGTGTGTGAGTGTTTATACGACTGCATTCCCAGATATGGGCATCCACTCCAGGTGGACGGTTGTTTCTGGTTGAGAGTACGCTATACACTATTGGCTGCCGCTTCTCACCGGTGTTTGTGTTGACGAGTGCTGAGTATAAATGATAGTGTGTTTAACATGATTGTAAAGCCTTCTTCGGTGTCTAGGGAGTGTCTATATATAAGTGTAACTTTATTCATCTATTACCTCCACAGCCCGAGGGGGGGAGTCGTAAATAAAAATAATAACTAATTTGAGCGAACAATATAGCATTTCGTGCTCTTGTTTTCTTTCATTTGAGTGAACAATTAGCAATTTGTTCTCACAATTTCCAAATTTTATTTTGTGTTCCTTTGGTTGCAACTGTGTATGCACAGTTGGACTGTGTATGCTCTCCCCAAATCACGGGAGGAGTCTCACGGCAAGGGAAGCCGAAGCCTTGGCTACCGGTAGCAACGCCACCACTGCGGCAAAATCTGCACACTGTATTATCTAACTGCAACACTAAAGCTTTAATAAGTAACATGTTATAAATGTAGCTGACTGATGATAATCACAGCAGCCCTGTAACAGATCAAGAGCGGAAAATACTCATTTTCCTTTAAGCTTTTTAGCATAGTGCACATAAAATCTGTGAGCTCAAATAAAAAAAATGCAAATAGTTAACTCTATTTAAACAAAACGTGAGCACAACTGCTATAATATTTGCTTGATTTAATAATGTTCTATATATTAACAGCCTATATACATGTTTTTATTTTTAATATGTTGGTATTGCGATTACTTTTATCATGGCAATTTTTCACAAGCCTGATTTTTTTGGTGCCGCATGCAAAGTGCAGGATGAGTATGGGCATTTTTGTAGACCAATTAATGAATCAAACTCAAACAAAAGCAAACACACTATGCTGGCTGGTCAAACTCTAAGCTGGTCAACCAGCGTAACCAGATAAACAGCACTAGGTTTCTTTTCTTAGTAGGAATTTTACACACTTTTTAACTTATATAAATATGATAGGTCTGTGGGATCACTTCAAAATAACACATTTTTTGCGTAATTTGGGTTGTTTTTCATTTTGTTAATTTGCTTTTATTCTGCAATATATTATCTAGTTATTTAAAGGAGAACTCTGGTGGGTTAAAACATGATAAAAAGTACTTACCTTTTTATATAGACAAAGACTCCACATAGTCTGCCTCCTGGCGCCAGCTGCTACGCAATGCAGAGTCTATGTATATATATATATATATATATATATATATATATATATATATATATATATATATTTGTCTATGACATTATCAATACAAATATGGCGGTGCACAGAGCTAAAGCTCATGTTATAGGATGTATTCAGTGGTTTTTAATAAGCTTCTTGTGCACTTTTTAAGTTATTAATGCCTTGTTTAAAATGTCAGGGCTCTCCAGATTCTAGCAAGGAGGTGTGGAGCTACTTTGAGCTGGTAAACGTTGGAAAAAGCCATTTATCGGGGCAAATTATGCCCCGTTTCACCCAGTCTGAAGGGTGTTTTTGGACAAACTGTTAAAATGTCTGGCTCTCGGAACGCTGTGGGAGAACGGAGGTGTGCCATTCATCAAAAGTAAGTACTTTTTATCATGTTTTACTACAACAAAAGTCCATTTTACCACCAGTTTAACATAATATAGACCAGTAATTCCTAGTAAAGCTCAAGATTGTAATTGTGATTGCCAGTGTTCACCCGCCTGGTCCCTCTCTGTGTAGCGGAGTCTCAGTGTGCTCCACTAGCTGAGGGAGAAACCAGCGGGACGTACGTCTCGGCCCCTCTGTCCTGCGGCTCTATTAGCTTGCTTGCGTGAGTATCTGGCCTGGCTGTGGTGACGACGTCATCAGGCCCTGATTTAACTCGTTCTCTGCAGCCATCTCTTCCTCCTGTCACCTTCCCTCCGTCCTCAAAACTCCGCTGAGCATTGGTGAAGTGAAGGCACCCAAATCCTCCTCCTTTCACTGTTCCAAAAGATTAGGATCTGCGTTTTATTTATTTCGGATGTATCCAGGGGTGCTAATCTTCCGTGCATAATTTCTTAGCAACGGTAATTTTGGAGCATTTAGATTCAGGAGTAAATATATTCAATTTCAGGTCTTTTTGTAGCACTTCCATTGGTACAGGAATAAATATATTCAATTTCAGGTCTTTTTGGAGGACTTCTATTGGTTCAGGAGTAAATATATTCAATTTCAGGTCATTTTGGAGCACTTCTACTGGTCTGTGAGTAAAACATATTCAATTGCAGGAAATTTTGCTGCACTTCTACTGGTCTGTTAGTGAAAAATATTGCACTTCCAACACATTTTGGGACAATTTTATTGGTATACGGGTGAACATATTTTAATCCCAGGTCATTTTGGAGCATTCCTATTGGTCTATGAGTTATATTATTCAATTCCAGGTCATTTTAGAGCATTTTTATTGGTTCAGGGGAAAAAAAATATTAAATTGCAGTTCTTTGTGGAGCACTTCTATTGGTTCAGGAGTAAACATATTCAATTGCAGGTCATTTTGGAGCATTTCTACTGGTTTATGAGTTATATTATTCAATTCTAGGTCATTTTAGAGCATTTCTATTGGTTCAGGAGTAAACACATTCTATTACAGGTTATTTTTGCGTGAGTATCTGGCCTGGCTGTGGTGACGACGTCATCAGGCCCTGATTTAACTCGTTCTCTGCAGCCATCTCTTCCTCCTGTCACCTTCCCTCCGTCCTCAAAACTCCGCTGAGCATTGGTGAAGTGAAGGCACCCAAATCCTCCTCCTTTCACTGTTCCAAAAGATTAGGATCTGCGTTTTATTTATTTCGGATGTATCCAGGGGTGCTAATCTTCCATGCATAGTTTCTGAGCAACAAAACAAGCTCCTAGCTAATGAACATTTCAAACCTTAAAGTATGTCTGCTTTTTATTTTTTTTTTAAAAAGATACATTTACAGGATGAAAAAAAAATCTAAACTTTCTTAACTTCCAGTGGAAGTCATTGAAAAAGTAGCTTGTTTCAAGTATGTTTGGATCATTTCAGTTGGTTTATGAGTAAAAATACTAATTTCCAGGTCGTTTTTGAGCATTTGTACCATTCCTTAAATATAAATATTTTATTCCAAGTCATTTTAGAGCCTTTTCACTTCTATTGGTATATGAGTTCAAAAATTTAATTCCAGTGCATTTTGGAGCATATCTATTGGTTAAGGAGTAAATATATTCAGGGATAAATATGTTCAATTCTTATTTTTCCATGAATAAACATATTTTAGTCCCAGGTAATTTTGGAGCATTTCTATTGGTCTGTGAGTAAAAATATTTAATTGCAGGTCATTTTGGAGCATTTCTATTGGTCCATGAGTAAACATATTTTAGTCCCAGGTCATTTTGGAGTAATTCTATTGGCTCAGAAGTAGATATATTAAATTCCAGGTAATTTTAGAGCATTCCTATTGGTTCAGGAGTAAATATATTCAATTGCAGGTCATTTTGAGGTATTTCTATTGGTCCATGAGTAAACATATTTTAATCCCATGTAATTTTGGAGCATTTCTATTGGTTCAGGAGTAAGTGTATGAAATTCCAGGTCATTTTGGAGCATTTTTATTGGGACAGGAGTAAATATATTCATTTTCAGGTCATTTTAGAACAATTCTATTGGTCCATGTGTGAACATATTTTAATCCAAGGTCATTTTTGACAAATTCTATTGGTTCAGGATTAAGTATATTATATAGTTCCAGGATATTTTGGAGCATTTCTATTGGACTATGAGTTATATTATTCAATTCCGGGTCATTTTTAAGCATTTTTATTGGTTCAGGAGTAAATATATTCAATTCCAGGATATGTTGGAGCATTTCTATTGGACCATGAGTAAATATGGTCAATTCCACATCAGTTTGGAGCACCCCTATTGGTTCAGGAGTATATATATTCAATTTCAGGTCAGCATTAGAAGATTGCCAAAACAATAAGCCTATATGTTTATTGTATATGTTTCTATTTAAATCCATGACTGAACATATTTTAATTCCAGGTCATTTTGGAGCATTTCTATTGTTCTATAGGTTCAGGAGTGAATATATTCAACTCTTTTTTTATTGAAAAGATACATTTGGCTCGATGTTCGTCTACTTACAAAGAATCTTCTTCTCCCCCAAAAACAGATAAAAAAGCGTATGCTGGATTTAAGGGAGAAGATGTAGGAGGTTTGGAAACGCAGCTTGGCACTCATTTGTCAGGAGAATCAGCATGCTAATGCTAATGTATGCTGCTCAGGCCGCGCTTCTTGCTTCTCGCTTCTTCGCTTTAAGCAGACTCAATAAGAACCTGTACCGCTGATCCTAAGCGTAATTGTAAGCCAAATTTAACGTCCCCTAAAACAGCAGGGGGGCATTTGATTCTCGACTATATCTACGCACCCTTCCAAAATGCTGCAGAGCCGCATAACGAGAAGAAAGACGAGGGAAAAAAGGACTGATTTTATGTTCTTCATCGCTTTTTCCAAGCTTCTTACTCAAAATAGCTGTCTTTTTTTCTGCAGACGGCCCTCAAAGCCATTCAGTGCACTGACTTACAGCCCGCCGACAATCCAGGACAATCCAGGTTTTGTGGCGTGAGTTGTAGGCCTCCTCACAGAGAGCGTCATCTCCCCTTAAAACACATGTAAGTAAATAAACACACTGCAAGTAAAGCATGTTCCCCAGCACTTAGCGCTCCGCTGAATAGGCGTGAATGAGTGATAACTCCAACACAGAGGCCCCGGAGGACGACAACTGACTTCTGGGTGGGGGGAGCCCGAGAGAACAGTTCATCCAGCCTTTTCTTAAGGCGCTAAACAAAGCACACAATGAACTTACTGACCCCCAAAATCCTCTTTGATAAGCTCTAAAGGCTGTTGTCATGCTTTATTGACTGTTTGGTTACACAACCTGGTCTTACAGAGGGACTTTTTCGCTGGGAGTCACATGAAAGTGTGAAAACTTGTAGCGGGGATGTGCAACACTTGGAGCCAGGGATTACCTTCAGCTGCTTTCATATATATTAAACCTCTCAAACAGCAAAACAGCTAGTTTACAGGAGAGAAAACAAATCTAGACTTTCTTAACTTTCAGTGGAAGCCATGAAAAAGTAATTTATTCCAAGTTTGTGAGTAAAAGTATTAATTTCCAGGCCTTTTTGGACCATTTGTTCCAGTCTTGGAATAAAACTATTTTATTCCAGGCCATTTTCAATCATTTATATTGGTCTATGGGTCTTATTTTATTCTGAGTCATTTTAGAGCATTTATTTTAGTCCATGAGTAAAAAAAAATAATTCCAGGTAATTTGGAGCAACTCTTTTGGTCTCTAAGTTAAAATATTCAGTTCCAGGTCATTTTGGAGCATTCACATTTATCTGTAAAACAAAAACACATTCAGTTGCAGGTCATTTTGCAACATCTCTATTGTACATGAGTAAACATATTTGAATCATATTGGTATTGAATTCTATTGGAATATGAGTTCAAAAATTCAATTCCAGGGCATTTTGGAGCATATCTATTGGATAAGGAGTAAATATATTCAGTTCAAGGTCATTTTAGAGCATTTCTATTGGGTCAGGGGTAAATATATTTAATTCTTATTGGTCCAAGAATAAACATATTTTAATCCCAGGTAATTCTGAGGCACTTCTATTGGTCTGTGAGTAAAAATATTCAATTGCAGGTCATTTTGGAGCATTTCTATTGGTCCATGAGTAACATATTTTAATCCCAGTTCATTTTGGAGTAATTCTATTGGCTCAGAAGTAGATATATTAAATTCCATGTAATTTTAGAGCATTCCTATTGATTCAGGAGTAAATATATTTAATTGCAGGTCATTTTGGAGACTTTCTATTGGTCCATGAGTGAACATATTTTAATCCCATGTAATTTTGGAGCATTTCTATTGGTTCAGGAGTAAGTGTATGAAATTCCAGGTCATTTTGGAGCATTTTTATTGGGACAGGATTAAATATATTACATTTCAGGTCATTTTAGAACAATTCTATTGGTCCATGTGTGAACATATTTTAATCCAAGGTCATTTTTGACAAATTCTATTGGTTCAGGATTAAGTATATTCAGTTCCAGGATATTTTGGAGCATTTCTATTGGACTATGAGTTATATTATTCAGTTCCGGGTCATTTTTAAGCATTTTTATTGGTTCAGGAGTAAATATATTCAACTCCAGGATATTTTGGAGCATTTCTATTGGACCATGTGTAAATATGGTCAATTCCACATCAGTTTGGAGCACTCCTATTGGTTCAGGAGTATATATATATATTCAATTCCAGGTCAGCATTAGAAGATTAGATTAGAAGCCAAAACAATAAGATATCAAGTTTATATATACATTTAATGTATAGTAAGTTATGAACCAGATGTAGTTTTGACTCTTTCTTTTAGTAAGGTGTGTATAACTGTTCTACACACTATGAGAAAAGTATAGTCTATGACAATGCTTAATCACTGTACAGGAAACTGACCCTATATGTTTATTGCATATATTTCTATCCTCATAATATTTTATTTAGGTTCTATGAGTTTTATGAGTTTTATGTTATTATATATTTATATCTTTGCATTTTCTTTGTGTTTTATACATTCTCTATATATAAAACACACATATATATATATATATATATATATATATATATATATATATATATATATATATATATATATATAAATAAAAGTGTAGCTCACATATTTTCTGTATCGTCGCTGTCCAATTAAAAACACTTATCTCCAAAACAGCAACTTTACAGGAGAGAGGAAAAAATCTTGTAAACTTTCATTGGAAGTCAATGTAAAAAATAGTTTATTTCAGGTCATTTAGCAGAATTTTTATTGGCCTGTTCATCAAGAACAGTTTGTTGGTTCAAATTATGTAGTAAACTAAAAATCGACAAAAATGGAGATAAGTGTTTTTCATCTGACAGTGACGACATAAAGTATTTTGTGTAATATAAGCATAATCATAAAGAAGAAGCACCATTTTTTAATGCTATAAACACTGTTTGGGTATCTATCAATATCAATCAATAATTTTAATAAACCAGGGAAGCAGAAAGACCAATAGAAACAGATAGAAAGAGATAAATAGAGAGAGAGAGAGAGAGAGAGAGAGAGAGAGAAAATAGAGAATACTGACAGGGCCGCTTAGGGAGGGATGAGCCGCGTTAGTAATGTTGGTCCCATCACCTGGGGAAGACATACATTTACTGCTGGCCTTTTTACACGCAAACCTACACGAGTGAGGCGTCTAAATTGGCCTGTTGAGGAAAAATGGCCCAAATGAGCTGTGAATGTTAACTTTCACTCCCATAAAAAGCCATGTTTTTTTTTATAGACTGCGGCCACAATAGTTCGCAAAAGGACAATTGGGACATTTAGGAGGGGTGTGAAAAAGTCCTGTGTCCACGGCCAAAAGAAAGCGCTCTGGCAGGCTGGAGAGCGTGAATGGGCCTTTTTACAGGTCACGGACTCCATTCAGCTCCGTGAGACTGTTATTATCTGACAGTCATGGATGTGGCTAATTAATATTCCAATCATATGCTGCGGGAAAACGTTCATCAGAATTATGCAGCAGACGTTACTTTCACAGCCTTTCAGATTTTTTCTTTGCTTTATCACATGCGGTATGTGTATCAAGCGCCCTTTTGTTTAAAAGGAAATCATTAACTTGCCAGTTGCCCCATAACAAACTCACTCCAGCCCTCTTTCTTTCTTTTTTTTCTTTTCTTTTTTTCCCTCTTTCTTTATTTTCTCTGGTCAGTGAACAGCATTTCTGCAAAATGCTGCTATTCTACCATAACGCCATATGGAGATTTATTTTATTCATTTATTTTTATTTTTTATTTTTTATGTTTGTGTCTGTTGGTGTGGCTAAAATATAAATTATTTAATTTATTAAATAAATAAATATATATTTTTTTTTTCTTACAGTCACAGTTAGATGTTTTTTGCCCAGTCAGTCATTTGCTGTTAAAGCAAATTGACATTTTTTTTTGTTTATGTATGGCAAAGTTTTCACTTTAGGGATGTTTTATGTCCCCATATAACAGCTTCCTGTTAGAAATAGAAATGTAACAAATTAATCAATTTTTCTACTTTTACCTTTGACCCCCAATGTACTCTCTAAAACTGTGGAAAAAACTGTAAATGGTGAAAAATGATGAAAACGTGATCAATTAATTACAAAAATCACAGTATTCATTTAAAAACTTACATGGAAAGACGGGGATTTATTCTTTGATTTATTCTTTGATTTTTTTCCTTTTTTTTTTTTAGATTTTTGTCTGTTTGTGTGGCTAAAATATAAATTATTATGATTTAAACATAAAAACAATATATATAAAACAATATTTTGTTACTTTGACTCCCCCCCCCCCTAGGTACACTCTAAAGCTGTGGAAAAAACTGTAAATGATGAAAATAGATATGACAAAGTGATTAATTAATTACAAAAATCACAATGCTTAAAAACTTACATGGAAAGACATAGAAAATGCCATTCTATCGGACAGTGTGGCTAAAATAAAAATTATTACATTTATTAAATAGATAAACAAATAATAGCTTTTTTATAGCCACTGACAGTTGTTTCTTGTCCAGTCTTGTCTAAATTTCTGATGTATGGGAAATTTTTCACTTCAGGGAAGTTTTATGTCCCCATATTACATATTACAACTTTATGTTAGATTTTTTTTTTCTTTTTTCAAAAAGTAATATAACTATGTAAGTATGTAATACATTAATAAATAAGAACATATTACACACCACAAATCCTCATTTCATTTCTAGAACATGATTTAAACATGATAAAACAATATTTTGCTACTTTGACCTTTGACCCCCAATGTGAACTCTAAAACTGTGAATAATCACTAATTACAAAAATCAAAATATTTGTATTAAAAATTTACATTAAAAAAATTGGACTGCATTATTTTCAACCATCCAATCAATAGCCTATGATTTCTCTGCTTAGATCATTAGGTGTTCACTTCTAAAAAATATAAACAAATAATAAAATAACAAAATAATAAAATAATTAAAAAAATTAAGGTATAATTTTTTTTTTTCCAATGGAAAATTTTACTGATACTGTAAATTGATAGTATGCTATGTATACATGAAGCAGGTAGCACTGTGCATTAAACTAAATGTTCAGTATTGTTTTTGTTTTTTTGTCTCAAATAGAAACTCTTTGCGGGATATTCTTATATTCAGCTCTGTAAAAAAAATAAGAGACCACTTCAGTTTCTGAATCAGTTTCTCTGATTTTTATATTTATAGGTATATGCTTGAGTAAAATGAACATTGTTGTTTTATTCTATAAACTACAGACTACATTTCTCCCAAATTCTAAAAAGAAACATTTGTTATTTAGAGCATTTATTTACAGAAAATGAGAAATGGCTGAAATAACAAAAAAAAATGATGCAGAGCTTTCAGACATCATATAATGCAAAGAAAAGAAGAAATCAATATTTGGTGAAATAACCTTGTTTTTTTAATCACAGTTTTTATGCATCTTGGCATCATGTTCTCCTCCACCAGTCTTACACACTGCTTTTGGATAACGTTAGGCTTTGCACTCCTGTTGCAGAAATTCAAGAAGTTCAGCTTGGTTTGATGGCTTGTGATCATCCATCTTCCTCTTGATTATATTCCAGAGGTTTTCAATTTTGTAAAATAAAAAAAACTCATCATTTTTTTAAGTGGTCTGTTTCATTTGATGGTGAGGAACTGAAGTATGGGCTTCTATATGGGCCTTTGTGTGTATATTAAAGAGTTAACATTAAAGAGACACTCCAGGCAAAATCCAACGAAATGTAAAGATAGCAGATTTACGAGTACTGTTTCTTATTTTATCCACGTTTATTTTTAACTTCTTCTTTGTCTTTTTCTGGGTTTGCTCTGAAATCTAAGGAAAAAAAACTCCTCCAACCAGCGTTTTCCAGCCCGCCCACTCCTGTCAGGCTGAGGCGAACAGTATTAGAGCCTGTCACCGATGCCTAATATCAGGTCTGGTAGCGCAAACGCACTTCCCACAATATCATTACGCTGAAAATCAATTTACTGAACCGCGAGGAATATATAACTGTGTGTGTATTTCATTACTGTGACCTACTGACAAACTACTGCCCCTCAGACTGGCTTCTGCGTGTTGACTTAAATACTAATATTCCCATAATAATAAAAATCCATCATATGAATTTGTCAGAGCGGAGGCCCCGGCCCCCGAGGCTCCGGGTTATTGCTTTATTCTATTAGTCACTTATAAGCAGCTTTTCCCAGAGAACTGCACTCACGCCTCGGCTCCGCCGTCATTTATCAGGCCCAGTGTAGCCACGTCCAGAACAGATGACGGCTGCCCTCTCCGTTCTGCTCCGGGGCTAACAGGGGTGGATGGGCTTTCTCTCTTCCCACAATGCTTAGCTGTGCATCTGTTACGGGTCTTACACCTGAACCTGCCAGTGCTTTACACCCGCCTTCATAACCAGCAGCTGCTGCTGTAGCGGCCAGGTCAGAGAAGACCACTGTGAAGAGGCTTTTGTGAAGAAACTCTCTATTAAAACTTAAAATTAAGATATTTTAAAATTTAAAATAAAAAATCCCTGTCTCATCAATGATTTAAAGTATGTTTCTAGTTTAAATTGTATATATATTACATAAAAATACTTGTTGAATTGTTTCAGCAATACAGACACAAAAATCCTTGTAGCTTCTTTTCTGTTATTGGCATTTTTGTAAAATACTATATTTTTTGCACTTAAAATCCTTTAATTTACAAAAAAGTGCAGCGTTTTACAGGAGTTTCAGTGAAGTTTCTCCAGCACCAAGTCTGGAGCAGCGTTAGCATTAGCCGCTAACCGGGCTAAGCACTAGCTCTTTCATCGTTCAGAAGCAAGTATATTGGCCTGTAGCCTGCTGCTAACCCCGGCTAGCAATGCTGGAGCAGCATAAGCATTACCCACTAACTGTGCTAAGTGCTAGCTCTTTGCACTAAGCAAGTATGTCAGTAACTGTAGTCTGCGTGTTTATAGTGTTAAAACAAGCTATGCTAATGTTTAGCTGCTAATGCTAATGCTGCTGCACCCTGCCTTAGTGGAAAGCGCTTTACTCACCCAAATAAACAGATTTCAAGAGAGAATTCTGTGTAGATTAACTTCCAGAGCTTATTTGACTTTAAAAGAAAATGTTTTTTTTTAAGAATTATTTAACTTGTGAGACTTGCTGAATTAGAAGGAAAACATGGCAACACCCCTGTTCCTTACCAGTGTCGCCTAATTGTCAATCTAAAAGTTATTATTTACATTGTGTCTGAAGTTCATAATGAATGGACTTTAAAATTTTGAAGAATTTAATATATTTACGCTGACTTTTACCATTGAAAGTCAAGAAGATGTTTAGCTTCTTAAGTAAAGTTGTCACTTTACAGATACAGGCATCGCTTTCCAATGAAAAACAAGTATCTATAAAACAGCAACTTCACAAGAGTCATAAAACCTCATGAACTTTCAATGGAAGTCAATGTGAAAAGAGTATATTTTAAAAAGAGGTCATTTTTAGATTTTCTATTGCTCCATTCATCTAAGTGTTGTGTACAAATAAGTGTAGTATACTAAAATCGACAAATGTGGAGATACTTGTTTTTTACTGGACAGCAACTCACTGTAAATTTAAGATTTCCATTAGCTCTATTGAAGTTATATTAAAACCAAACATATATACAGGTCTAGTTAAAATTAAGAGACCATCTCACAATGTAAATATTCACAAATAAAAATATTATGATTTAGAGCATTTATTCACAGAAAAAAATAATGAAATTGTCATGCAGCCCGACTCTCCTTCCACACCGCCGGACTCCATTTCCCAGAATCCTTTGGATTATGACGTTACCGTCAGTCACTCTCCTTCGCCCAATCACGTTACGCTCCGACGCTCAGACTCACCTGTGTTCTGAGGAAGTTCCGGGTTATGCTGATCATGTTTATGTATTTAAGGCAGCACTATGTAAACATTCTTCGCGAGGTATTGTCGACTTTTGTTGCATACTAAGCGGTTCTTCTATGTTTTTCTTGTGTGATCTCTCGTTACGACCCTGGTTTTTGGTTTATTGGTTTATGTCTCTGGATTTGCCCCTTTTGGATTTAATGCTTGGCTGGACTATCTTTTGGTTCCGAACACGGACTGTTTATACGACTACGTCTTTTGTATCTGGTGAGATTATTGTTTGTTTGGCTCTATTGTTTATAACACCTGGTTATCAGCCTGTAAATAAACCAGTCTGTTCATTTTACTCGGCTCGCGTCTCTCCCCTCTATCTGGCGTTACATAATACCTCGCCAAGAGGGACTATGGCTGAGTATAATGATTTACAGCAGGCTGTAGGGAATCAGGGGAAGGTTCTCGAACAACATAGTCAGCTGTTTGAGAACCTAGCTAATACCGTTACAGTTCTAACCACTCAGCAGTCTGAGCAGCATTCCCAGCTAGCTCAGATTACCACGAGCCAACAGAGTATCGCTTCTCAGCTTGCCCAGCTAAGAGTGGCTAACCCCGTTAGCTTAGCCTCAGCTAGCTCGCCTCCAGTTAACTCTTCCACCCCGTCGGCAGCTACTTTTCCTGTGAGCAAGCCTGATAAATATGATGGTTCTCCTGATTTGTGTAGAGGTTTTTTGTTGCAGATATCTCTTTTTTTTGCTAACTCCACTGTCGGTCCTGATTCAGCGCGTATTTCATTTTTTATTTCGCGTCTCACCAGTAAAGCCCTCGATTGGGCTACTGCTATGTGGCCTAGCATGGAGAGAGCTACGTATGAAGATTTCCTTAGTGAGTTTAAATTAGTTTTTGATCACCCTCATCATGGTCAGTCTCAGGGCGAGTTGTTGGTTAGGCTACGTCAGGGAAACCGTTCTGTGTCTGATTATGCTCTTGAATTTCGTACATTGGCCGCCGGTAGTGGGTGGAATGAACCGGCTTTGCGAGTTATGTTTCGCAATGGGCTCAGGGCTGATGTGCTAGCAGAATTAGCCTGTAAAGACGATGGACTACCCTTAAATGGACTTATTTCTCTGGCCATAAGACTGGATCAACTTAAACTAGGTGCAGTATCAAATCGTAAGGATACTATGCCACGCATGTCTGGATTTGTATCTCGTGTCTCTGCCTCCGCTCGACCTACGGTCTCCCCTCGCAGCGACGAGGAACCCATGCAAGTGGACGCTACCCAGTTGTCAAGAGAGGAACGTTTACGACGATATCAAGCTGGATTATGTTTTTACTGTGGCGGAGCTGGTCATGTGTTGCGTAACTGCCAGATATGCCCCTCTCGAGCTAGACACCAAGAGGAAGCTTCAGGTTCGTCCCACGGTGGGCAATCCCATGGTCTCCATGGCAACCTGGACCGTCCATATGAACCACCTGCTACTAGCTCGGGAAAGCGTGTGGAAACCCCTCGGATTCCACACGCTAAAGGGGTAAGCAGACTCAATTCTGACATGTTTTCTAAATCTTTCATGATCTCAGTTATACTGTTCTGCCAGTCTGTTGCTTCTGTGTGTTCAGCTCTGATAGATTCCGGCGCCGAGGGGAACTTCATTAATGAACAACTGGCCAGACAACTCCTGATTCCTTTTGAGAGCTTGGAGGATCCCATAAGACTGTCTGCTGTGGATGGATCTCCTGTCGGGAGAGGAACCATAACCAACATCACCACCCCTGTTCAGATGAGCGTCAGCGCACTTCACTCTGAAGAGATCAGGTTTTTTTATCATGAAAGACACTAATCATCAGATTATTTTGGGACTCCCATGGTTAAGAAAACATGATCCTGTGATTACTTGGTCAAACAAGGAAATTGCATCCAGGTCTCCCTACTGTGTAAAACATTGTTTAATGGTTCCTAAAACTAAGGTCCAATCCACTTCTGTTGAAAGTCCAGGGTCTGAGTCCCTTGCACATATTCCTACTACTTACCAAGACTTGAACGAAGTTTTCAGTAATACTCGTGCCACCCAACTTCCTCCACATCGTTCCTATGATTGTGCCATTGATTTGATTGATAACCAAATACCCCCTAAGTCACGTATTTATCCTCTTACTCAGACCGAGGAACTAGCTATGGAGGAGTATGTGCAGGAGGCTCTAGCACAGGGTTTTATCCGCCATTCTACTTCTCCTGTTGCTACTCCTTTTTTCTTTGTTAAAAAGAAGGATGGCTGTCTCCGGCCCTGTATTGATTATCGACAGCTTAATGCTGTAACCAAAACCAACCCTTATCCTCTACCTTTAGTGCCTGTAGCTCTTGAACAACTGCGTGGAGCCTCTATTTTCACTAAACTAGATCTTCGCAGTGCTTACAACTTGGTAAGGATTAGAGAGGGAGATGAATGGAAGACTGCCTTTTTTACCACTAGAGGGCACTATGAGTACTTGGTTATGCCGTTTGGCCTAAAAAACGCACCCTCTGTTTTTCAGTCTCTAATCAATGATGTGTTGCGTGATATGCTTGGCAAGTTTGTCATTGCATTTATGGATGATATTTTGATTTACTCCTCTGATCTATCCATTCATGTATCTCATGTACGAGCAGTTCTAACCCGACTTCTTCAGAACCAGCTCTTTGTGAAAGCAGAAAAATGTGAGTTTCACGTGTCAAAAGTAGCCTTTTTGGGGTATGTCATTAATGCTCAGGGTGTTTCCATGGATGATAAGAAGGTTCAAGCAGTTGTTAATTGGCCCCAACCTAAGTCCGTAAAAGAATTACAGAGATTTCTAGGTTTTGCAAATTGTTATCGACGCTTCATCCGCAACTACAGTTCTATTGCGGCTCCACTCACTAATCTGTTAAAGCACAACACCAGAAATTTGATTTGGTCTGAATCCGCTGTCGAGGCTTTTAATTCTCTCAAAAGAATGTTCACTACTGCTCCCCTACTAAAACACCCAGATCCTAGAGAACCTTTCACTGTAGAAGTTGATGCATCCAGTGTAGGGGTAGGGGCTGTTCTCTCGCAAAATTTTGGTTCTCCCAGTAAATTGCATCCAGTAGCATATTTCTCTCACAAACTCTCCCCAGCTGAACGAAATTATGGTATTGGGGATCGTGAGCTTTTGGCCATTAAATTAGCTTTAGAGGAATGGCGACACTGGTTAGAAGGAGCATTGCACCCATTCGTGGTTTTAACTGACCACAAGAATCTTGAATATCTTAGGTCTATGAAAAGTTTGAATTCACGACAAGCACGTTGGTCTCTATTTTTTGCACGTTTTGATTTTGTTATTACTTTTCGACCTGGATCCAGAAATACTAAAGCTGACGCACTTTCCCGCATGTTTGAAGACAATCTAGAAGGTCCAGAAAACGCACCCATTTTAAAGCCAGAAATTGTTTTAGCTCCCGTGAGATGGGAAATTTCAGAAGAAATTGATCAGTTTAATTCTGTAACTTTCCCCCCAGCTCAGTGCCCGCCAGACAAAACCTACGTACCAGACCAATGCAGAGCCAGATTAATTACATGGGCTCATACTTCTCCTTCGTCAGGACATCCAGGGGAGATTCGGACCTTCCAATTTTTAGAAAATCGTTTTTGGTGGGAGAATATGCGTTCAGATATTCATGATTTTGTTTCCTCTTGCTCAGTCTGTGCTCAAAGTAAAACTCCTCGTACTCTACCGGCCGGTAAATTAGTTCCCTTACCGGTGCCAGCTCGACCTTGGTCTCACCTAGCAGTTGATTTTGTTACCGATCTCCCTGTATCCATGGGTAAAACTGTTATTATGACTATTGTGGATCGTTTCTCTCGTGGTGTAAGGTTCATCCCCTTTAGCAAACTACCCAATGCGCTAGAAGCTGCAGAATCTCTGTTTAATCATGTGTTTCGTATATTTGGTGTTCCAGAAGATATTGTTTCGGATCGAGGACCTCAGTTTATCTCTCAAGTCTGGTCAGCATTTATGAATGCGTTAGGGATTTCTGTTAGTCTATCATCAGGTTATCATCCTCAGAGTAATGGACAATGTGAGAGGATGAATCAAGAATTGGGTAAATTCTTGAGAATTTATTGTTCAAATAACTTCCATGACTGGGCCAAATATCTCCCCTGGGCTGAAATAGCTCAGAACTCACTCATTAGTTCTACGACTAAGTTGACTCCCTTTCAATGCTTTTTAGGTTACCAACCCACGCTCATGCCCTGGTCAGCCGAACCCTCTAACATCCCCGCTGATAATTGGATGCGTCGGAGCGAGGAGGTGTGGGAGGAGACTCACAGACGTATTGAGGCCGTCTTAGAGCGGCATAAACAACAAGCTGATCGTTTACGTCGTGAAGCCCCCATTTATTCTCCAGGAGACCGAGTCTGGTTATCCACCAGGGATTTCCGGCTGTCTGACGGCAATAAGAAACTTTCAGTTAAGTATATAGGCCCCTTCAAGATCATAAAGAAAATCAATGAGGTAACTTATCGTCTCGATTTACCTTCTCACTACCGAGTATGTCCCTCTTTTCATGTTTCTTTGTTAAAGCCGGTTATCCCTGGTCCTCTGGATGAGACGTCGCTTGGGTCACTTCCTTCCCCGCCTGTGGATATGGAAGGTGGTCCTGTGTATGCTGTGGAATGTTTGCTGGACTCCAGGAGGAGAAGGGGAGCCCTGGAGTACCTGGTGGACTGGAGGGGTTACGGACCAGAGGAGCGAAGTTGGGTCCCAGCGGCTGATGTCCTGGATCCCTTATTGGTGGAGGACTTCCATCGGTCTCATCCGTCCCGTCCAGCACCACGCCCCAGGGGTCGTCCTAGGAGAGGGTCTCCAGGTCCTAGAAGGGGTAGACGTGGTAGCGCGGGCTCTGTCCGGTCCCTCAGTTCCGTCCACGGCTCCAGGAGAGGTCGTCCCAGGTCCAGGGCTCCTGTCCACTCAGTTCCTGCTACCAGGCCATCTGCCCAGATCTCCACTGGGTGTGAGGGGGCGGTTCCCTTGAGTCGTCCTCATCTGTCTACCGTTTCGGACTCTTTGGGGGGGAGTACTGTCATGCAGCCTGACTCTCCTTCCACACCGCTGGACTCCATTTCCCAGAATCCTTTGGATTACGTCAGTCGCTTTGGAGCGACTGACGTTACCGTCAGTCGCTCTCCTTCGCCCAATCACGTTACGCTCCGACGCTCAGACTCACCTGTGTTCTGAGGAAGTTCTGGGTTATGCTGATCATGTTTATGTATTTAAGGCAGCACTATGTAAACATTCTTCGCGAGGTATTGTCGACTTTTGTTGCATACTAAGCGGTTCTTCTGTGTTTTTCTTGTGTGATCTCTCGTTACGACCCTGGTTTTTGGTTTATTGGTTTATGTCTCTGGATTTGCCCCTTTTGGTTTTAATGCTTGGCTGGACTATCTTTTGGTTTCGACTACGTCTTTTGTATCTGGTGAGATTATTGTTTGTTTGGCTCTATTGTTTATAACACCTGGTTATCAGCCTGTAAATAAACCAGTCTGTTCATTTTACTCGGCTCGCGTCTCTCCCCTCTATCTGGCGTTACAGAAATGGTCAAAATAAAGAATATGACACAGTGCTTCCAGACCTCAAATAATGCAAATAAAACAAGTTCATACACATCATTTAGACAACAACAATACTAGTGTTTTAACTAAGGAAGAGTCCAGAAATCATTATTTTGTGGAATAACTGATTTTAATCACAGTTTTCATGTGTCTTGGCATGTTCTCCTCCACCAGTCTTACACACTGCTTTTGGGAGACCTTATGCCACTCCTGCCATCCAAATTCAAACACTTCAGCTTTGTTTGATGGCTTGTGACCATCCATCTTCCTTTTGATTACATTCCGGAGGTTTTTAATAGGATTCACTCTATCAGTATGGTCATATTAGCAGGGTCTAATTTCAAATTGTCTTGTTCAGCTCAGATTACAGCAAAAGGCTCCACTATTTTTGGCTACAACTTCATAAATGTGATCATTTGTCATAATTTCCTTTTATGGGTTTTTCTGACACTCAGGTTTCAACTGGCATCGCAAAATATTCAAAATCGTTGGAAAGGTGTGTCTTACAGTCAATGATCTCTCACCAAGAGGTACACTTCCCAAACGTAGCCAATGAGAGCCTTTTAATAGGGCAGCTTTGGAAGCACTTTTACGCCCTCTTGTAGAAAGACCCAGTGTCTGATTTAATCAGCAATCATAGGTGTGTTGTAAAGATGGTTCTTAATGATTAATGATTAATGATTAATGAAATCTGCACGGATTTCGCAGTGTTCTGCACGGATTATGCAGTGTCTCTCTGACATATCCTCATGGATGAGGGAGCATCACCTTCAATTAAATCTCTCAAAGACTGAACTTCTGGTTATACCAGCAAAACCATCTTTTCAACACAAATTCTCTATAAGTATCGACTCTCTCTCTCTCTCACCGACAAAGGTTGCTAGGAACCTGGGTGTTCTGGTTGATGACCAACTCTCCTTCACGCACCATGTGGCCTCAGTTGCTCGGTCCTGCCGCTTTGTGCTCTATAACATCCGAAAAATTTGACCGTTCCTGACGCAACAGGCCACCCAACTCCTGGTGCAAGCAGTCGTCATCTCATGCCTCGACTACTGCAATGCCCTGCTAACTGGCCTCCCGGCCTGTGTAGTAAAACCACTCCAGATGATCCAGAACGCAGCAGCACGTCTGGTCTTCAACCAGCCAAAATGGGCACATGTCACCCCGCTGCTCATTGAGCTCCATTGGCTACCAGTTGATGCTCGCATCAAATTCAAAACTCTTACAATCGCCTACAAGGTGATGTCAGAACAGGCTCCTTCCTACCTGCACTCGCTCCTGAAGGCTTACGCCACCTCCCGGCCGCTGCGCTCCTCCAATGAACGTCGCCTCGCTTTGCCAAACATTCACACAAAGCAATCCAGACTGTTCTCATACAGAGTTCCCCAATGGTGGAACAAACTACCTTCCACTACCAGATCAGGAGAATCTCTCGCTATCTTTAAGAAACTCCTGAAGACAGAGCTCTTCAAAGAGCACTTACTCTCTTAACACCTCTAACACACTAACTACTTCTAACCTCATTTCCTTCTTCCTCTCCTTCACTCCTCTATCCTATTATTCCCCTTTGTCCTCCTTTTATCCCTATCCAAAGATGTTTTTCCTTTAAACTTATTTTACATTGTACTTGACTATTGTAAGTCGCTTTGGACAAAAGCGTCTGCCAAATGTAATGTAATGTAATGTAATGTAATGATTATGTAATACATTATTATACATTATTATGATTTAAAAACAGTATCAGTTAGTAAGATAATTAATAATGCATGTGTTTGGCGGGAGGGGGGGTTGTCTTCTATTGCCCCCCTTCGACATGCCGTATCTCAACACTGACTAAGCAGACTGGAACCCCTGGCCCAGCACTTTGTCCTCTACGCCCACTGTAAGAGAATCCGCCCGAGGCTATTTACACCACCATCTACAGAGTAATTACCAGACTATTTAATATAATACCCAGGCAATCAGAAGGTGATAACATGCAATTAAGATGTGTTCCGAGATTAGAGAAGCAGGCGATGCACCGCATACGCCATCCTCCACCGACGTCCCCTAAGATAAAGTGCCCATTGCACAGAATGTCAAACTGTAGTGATTTAATCTGATTATTTTCAATTAATATGCATGTCTCCCCGTCCCGTGTTCAGTGGTGTTATTGACATTGATAAATTGAGCTCATCCTGGCAGAATTTGTCCTGAAGACACTCCATTTCAGCTTCCTCTCTCTCTGTCTCTCTTTCTCTCTCTCTTCCACTCTCTCCTTCTGCCTGCGAGCTGTTCCTGATCTAAGTCACTGAATTCACCTCTCTCTCTCTCTCTCTCTCTCTCTCTCTCTCTCTCCCTCAGCTCTCTACCTTTCCCACCCACCCAAACCATCTTTAGGGGGTGTTATGTCAGACCGGAGAGGGCACAATAATCTGAAAGGGCACAGATATAAATAGAGCACTGAAATATAATTGTTTGTCACGTCAGACACACACACACACACACACACACACACACACACACACCACACACGCCGTGTTTGAAGTAGGCAGACAGCCGTGGATGACAGCCACGCTCTCACACCGGGACACATGCACACACAGGATAGAGACTCAAAGAGCTGACCTATTCCCCTCTTTACCCCCCACCCCAACACATTTACCCCCCACCCCACCACATTTACCCCACCACAGCTACTGTTACCAGATTATACAACATTTACTGTTATAATAACACTGTCTTTATTATAACTGCAGATAGACACAGACATATATAACTACAGGTAGGTAGATAGTCAGATGGATGGATGGATGGACATGGATGACACAGTCAGTTAGACAGACAGACAGACAGCCTGATCACTAGAACTATAGACTGACAGACAAACAGCTGTGTAGCTACAACTATTACTACATATAGATAGATACTACAGAAAAATAGAGAGATAGACAGACTGACAGATAGACAGATAGACAAAGAGACAGCCAGACAGATCAACTGATAGATAGATATAGACAAACAGACAGATAGATAGATAGACAGTCAGACTGATCACTAGAACAACATATATACAGACAGACAGACAGATAAAACTACAGATAGAACTACAGATAGATAGACAGATAGATAGACAGTCAGACTGATCACAAGAACTATAGACAGACAGAAAAACAGCTATGTGGCTATAACTATTACTACAGATAGATAGATGGTCAGACAGTCAGTTAGATGGAGAGTCTATATATATATATATATATATATATATATATATATATATATATATATATATAAAACTAGAGATAAAGAGACAGACAGACAGAAAGAACAACAGATAGATAGACAGCCAGACTGATAGCTAGAACAACAGAATAGAACAAGTAATAGATTAGAATGAATAGAACAATAGAATGAATAGAACAATAGATAGACAGATAGAATGACAGACGGACAAATATATATTACTACAAAAATGTAGACATATATTACTACAGATAGATAGTCAGACAGATAGGTAGAACTATAGACAGACAGACAGACAGAAAAACAGCTATGTAGCTATAACTAATACTACAGATAGATGGACAGAAAGTCAGATTGTCAGATTAAAAGAGATACAAATAGATAGAATTACAGACAGACAAACAGCTATGTAGCTATAACTATAGATAAAAATATATCTTATTGGAACACTTATTGGTATACTCACCTGATTGGTGAATCAACCCCTAGTCTTCTATGCTGTGAGTGTTGTTCTCTACCAAACTACCATTCACAATCGCAATTCTAATTTGCCATGCCATGGCCAGCTACATTTCCAGATTGAAAATGTGTGAGATGCTATTGAACATGCTATTAACCTTCCACCCGAGCTGCATGGGAAGGATTATCACAGGACGCCATTAGACACCTCTACATATAGAAGCTGAAACATCTGACATGCTGCGTTACAAACTACTTCAATATGTGTAACCTTTAGATGTCATAAAAGGCATTACCACCCGCAGTGGATGGTAATGCTCGTGACCAACGCCGTCTGGCTAGAATTGTCCTTTCAAAAAGACAAGTGAGTCTAGCAGAGATCACATACATATTTGTCCATGAGTGCAGGAGTCCCTGAATATCCCAAAGGTCAGTGCAGTGTTCTTTAGCTTTAGCGGGACATGGCAGAATACTGTTTCCTGTATCATATCATTTGACATGGCAGTTAATATTTTTGCCACATTGTCTTATATTGTATGAACATGACGGCAAAATCGATAGAACATTATGTACACAAAATATGCAAAAAAGTATTGTCAGAAGTATCCACATTTAATTTTTTTTATGGAATTTAAAAATACATTTTTAATAACTATAACAGTGACATCTTAGGCTTCCCAATTACATTTTATTTTTATTTTTGTCCCAATTTTCTCCCAATTCAACTAGGTCATTATTTTGTCCATTCAGCTGCTTGTCAGCTGTATATCCTCCATCACTAGTGATGCCACAACAGTAGGAGGGTTAAAAAGATTAGCACAGGCCTCCAATACAGAAGTCAGACTCCACCTCTTTTTAAACATTGCTGAGTAGCATCACAGCGCGCTCGGAGGACAGCGCAGTGACTTGGTTCCGATACATCAGCTCACAGTGCTCTCTCAGGGCTCCAGTAGCCAACAGCAAGCTGCATAACCGGGATTCGAACCCCCCAATTAAATTTATAATTGCTGTAAACTCCTTTGCCCTCAGAAAACTCTTCTGTACTTCTCCAAATAGGCCAAACGGTCAAGAACCAGAGGGATTAGATTCAGTCAGACAGACAGACAGACAGTCAGACAGACAGATAGATAGATATATCTTTTATCACTGGTGCTGCTGCTGATGCAGCATTGCTGAGCAGCATCACAGTGCCCTCGGAGGAAAACGCAGTTACTGGGTTCTGATACATCAGCTCACAGATGCAGCCTTGTGCTGATCTACATCATCCTAGGAGTGATGAGGGGAAAGAGCGGAATCTATCCACCCAGAGAGAGAGCAAGACCAGCTGTGTTCTCTCAGGGCTCTGGCAGCTGATGGCGAGCTGCATGACCGGAATTCGAACCCCCAGTTACATTTATTATTGCTGTAAACTCCTTTGTCCCCATAAAACTCTCCAATACTTCTCTATATAGGCCAAAAGGTCAAGAATCAGTGCGGTCAGATTAAGCAAGCAACCCTAAACCAACGGTGCTTTTCTGCAGAGGCTGTTTCCTGCCTCGTTCTGCCTTCTGCCTAGTTCTGCCTTCTGGCTGCTGCTGGCTGCGAGCGTGTGGTGGAAAAAACGTGAAACGCGCCTCGCTTACCAGTGCAAACAGCACCAATCAAGCCTCGCTCTGGAGGAACATGTAGATCTCAATACAGACGTATGGCAGGGCAAAATATAGCTGCAACATTTCGGGTCACGCACGTGCTCATTATAAAAAACTCGAGTGGGCTTTCGAGTCTGTCCACTTGCCCACAATTTGGAGTTGTGTGAATTCATTTTGCTGATGAATGGTGGTCTCTACAGCTGGAAATGTGTATCTGTTGTGAATGTGTGTGTGTGTGTGTGTGTGTGTGCGTGTGTGAGTATGGGAAGTGTGTGATGTGTGTATATGTGTGTATATGTGTGTGTGTGCGCACTGTTTCGGGCGACACGACAGGCTGCACGGTCACATTTGAGTGGGCTGTACCATTCAGCCTGAGGGGCTACAGTACTCACCGCTCTCAAATTGAAACATCCAGTGTGGTTTTTCGCGCTTGCCTGGCTGCTCCAGGCGGAAGGACGAGGGGGGGGGGGTCTGAAATATGAATTGTGTTTGCCCCCCCTCCTTGAGCTGATTATCAGGCTGAGGCTTTCAACAGCCTCCCCTGTTTCATGGTGGTCCCAGGAACAGGCCTCCAAAGAGGCCAAACGGGCAGGCCAATGGGATCAGACGCATGTTGTACTTGTGTAGTCAAGCCATTGTTCCGATCAAGCACAAAGCGCGATGCTTGGCTGAGTCCTTTTTATAGATATATTTCTCCCTGGATGTGTGTGGCTCGGTGGAAGTGGTTTTGTCTGCGAGTGTGTGTTTGTGTCTCTCTTTCTCTCTGTGTGTGACTGACTGTGAGTGTGTGTGTGTGTGTGTGTGTGTGTGTGTGTGTGTGCTCCCTGCCTCGTCAGCAGTTGCACCAGCAGATGAGGTGCCTCAGAAAGGCCTGTTCTAATAGAGCTATTCGTCAGATGTGTTGCATTCAGACCCTGTGCACCATAGGCCCTTTCCTTTACCGCCGAAGCTTAGAGCCTAAGCGCTGTTAGCAGAGGCCATTTGTCATAATGTAGCCGACGCTAAGACCTGTTGGTTGCCTTTAGTTGGGTCTGAATGCAACTCCTATTCCTATGAGTGGGATCTGCTCATAAGTGAGGTGAGGCATGTTTATTTGTGATGCACATCTCATACAAATATCATACAAAAATGTAGCTTTAGATGATTAACCATGGATAGACAGATAGACAGACAGACAGACAGAAACTAAAACTTCAGAGAGACAGACGGACAGGAGGACAGGTGGACAGATGGATAGATAGATAAGTAGGTAGACAAAAAGACAGGTTGCTAGCAAGCCCGCTATAACTGCAGAGAGACAGACGGACAGGAGGACAGGTGGACAAATGGATAGATAGATAAGTAGGTAGACAGAAAGACAGGTTGCTAGCAAGCCCGCTATAACTGCAAAGAGACAGACGGACAGGAGGACAGGTGGTCAGATGGATAGGTAGATAAGTTTGTAGACAGAAAGACAGGTTGCCAGCAAGCTAGCTATAACTGCAGAGAGACAGATGGGCAGACAGACAGGTAGTTTCTAGCTAGCTAGATATAACTGCAAATAACAGAAGATATAGAATATATAGCTATAACAAAAGACAGATAGACAGATAGATTGATTGATTGATTGATAGAGAAACAGATTGCTAGCAAGCTAGATATAATTGCAGAGAGACAGACAGACAGACAATGAGACAGGTTGCTAGCAAGCTAGCTATAAATGCAGATAGACAGACAGAGAGATAGATAGGTAGGTATGTAGGTAGGTAGGTAGGTAGGTAGACAGATATATAGACAGACAGACAGATAGCTATAACTACAGGTAGACAGATACAAATACAGCTATAACTACAGACAGACTCCAGATAGGTAGACATAGAGACAGACAGATAGCATGCTAGCTGACTGGATATAACTACAGATAGACAGACACATAGACAGACAGTTATATCTACAGACAGATTAATTGAAATGTAGGTAGGTAAGTAGGTAGATGGATGGATGGATGGATGGATGGATGGAAACTACTGAAAGACAGACAGGATGCTAGCTAAATAACTCTAACTGCAGATAGATAGAAAGATAGATAGATGTAGGTAGACAGAGAGACAGACAGATTGCTAGCAAGGTGGCTGAATATGACTACAGATAGACAGACAAATAGACAGACAGTTTGCTAGTTAGCTATAACTGCAGATAGACAGACATATAGCATATAACTATAACTACAGACAGACCAGAAAGGTAGGTAGGTGGGTATGTAGGTATAACTACTGATAGACAGATAGACAGGTTGCTAGCTAAATAGCTCTAACTGCAGATATATATATATATATATATATATATATATATATATATATATATAGCAGGTACAGTGTCTGTGCATTGTAATGTATGAGTAAGTGAGTGCTACAAACAATAGCAGAAGAGTGGATATTAATAGATAGATAATACACTTGATATGTGACTGTACAGTGAGATCACCTGTTAACTATGATTCACAATGCAAAAATAGATTAAAATAAGGATAAAACATTATCCTTAACGTAATTCACATAAATATAAATATGATCTATAGTCACAATTAGTGTTTGCTTGTTTGTTTGTTTATTTATTTACAAATAAATAAGGCTTCATCTGATCTAAATATTTACCCTTTATATCATTTATTGTCACTGATGGGTCACATTGTGTGAAATAGTGTGTGTTTAATAGAATCATAAACAGTATTACCTTTAATTTGTATGTTCATTTCACTGAAATAAATGTAAGCTTATGGCAAAATGTCCATTTTCCAAAAATGATAAGTTGGAATAATTTATTAAAAACAGTTTATCCTTCTTTGGTTGGTGAAACTGTCACTACTGTTTAGGAAAGTAAATCAGGAAATGGGACAAAAGCCTATTCTAGACCTGCTAGGCAGTCTGGCAATAATGATATATGGTCAGGCGCTAACACGAGTGCTCATATGGTGGTCCCTTTCCATTGATGGATTGGACAAATGGTGGCTGATAAATTATGCATTAATAAGTAGGCTACAAGTAGTCATTTTAAGCCTACAAAACTCACCTATAGGCTAGGCTTACTGGGAAGAATGACTGAAGTGAATTTAGAGTATATCATGTGGTGTTTTTGATATGTTTAATCCTCCAGTATTAAATTAAAGAAAATGATAATCATTAGATGGTTTTTAATGTGAAACTCACACTCAGTCATTTCTGGGGTGTAAAAATATATATAAAAAAAGAAGTGGGCTTTGGAGCAGAAGGTCATGGGTTCAATTCCCTAGACTCTGGTGATGGGGGTTAGACGGTGGTTTCACCTCATTCGCTATTAATGGCTGAGTTGCCCTTGAGCAAGGCACCTAACCCCCGATTGATCCCGGCACTGAGGTGGCAGCCTGCCACTGCTCTGGGTGTGTGTTCTCATGGCTCTTTATCAGTAGTGTGTGTGTTGAATGACAGGAATGGGTTAAAACCCTTAGAACCCTACGGACGGATTTTCCATCAAAAATCGCACCTTGTGTTCTCAGCTTAATTACTCAGGAATCCCTTCACACATAAACATAATCCATATTTGGTTAGAAAGGGCGGAGCTTGCTCTATCTAAAAATAGCAATGACATCCCAGTGTGGTAAAGCTAAATCTACAAGAAACCCATTGAGAAAAACACCTAAAAAAAGTGATATCTCCTTCCCCAACCAATATTATTTACCTTTAGTGCTTCAAACATATTTATATGATGTTTCAAACCAAATAATATCAGTAAATGACCCAAAAGTGTCCACAGAAAGAGTGAAACTACCTGCTTTACTCAAACTAAAGCTAGGTATGGTGTGCGCACTACTTTATATAGTTTATATTTTACCTGCACATTTTTACTAAGTAGTTATTTTGCACTTAACAATTTTATTTATTTAGACTAAAAAGTTTACATTTTTGTATATAGTTTTCTTTGTGTGTCCTGATTAAAATACTGAAAGGCATATGCTGCTCTGAGTGTCAGGTTTTTAGTATCTACATGTATCCTAGAGGTGTGATTATTGATTATCAAGAAAAATAAGTCCGCCTGATGCTGTTTCTCCATGTATTTTCTCAAAGTAATAATTAATAAGCCATGTAACGAACTATCATCAATATTCTTATGCTTTTAACTCATACACACTCTAGTCTAAACATTTTTAAAAGATATCTTAGAATAAGTTAAAAAAAAAAAAAAAACAGGCGCTTGGTAATATTTTGACCAAAACATGATCCAGGAAAATATAACAATTCTGCTTCCTTTTACATTGTAAATGATTATATTTTTGAGCAGCCGTATGTCTTCTGGAGTAAAAGAGATCAGAGCATGTGTCTGTCTGATTTAATTACTGTGTTATAAGACCTGAAAGAGGAATTGACAAAAACGAAGAAAAAACACAGCACAGCATTGGGTTCAAAGGGTTAAATACAGAGGATACATTCAGTTATAGTGCTATGTAATAGCTGTACCCATTGCTGACACTGATGTGCAAATGCACACACACACACACAGCTTATCTAGTCCCTGTATAGAAATATTGCCACTGGAGCAGATAAACATGAACCTACTGACCTCATGCCTAGTGCCAGGTGTGGGCTAGAGGGATATAAAGCCCCCCAACTGTATTCTCTGAATTTATGTAGTTCCAACCAGTACTTTTGGGATGAGTTGAGGATGAGGTGAGGTGGTGATGATTCACTAATCACTAATGCTCTTGTCACCGCACTGAATGCAATGAAATCCTCACAGCAATGCTCAGCAATCTGTTCAGTAAAGCCTTCCCTGGACAGTAGTGACAGTAGTTTCACCAACAATGTAAGTGAGGAACTTTGTGGACTTTGGTAGGCTGATTGGTATTTTAATGGTGCATTGCTTCTGCGCTTCTCAGCAGAGGAAACTTCTATAGATGGATGGATGGACGAATGGATGGATGGATGGATGGATGGATGGATGGATGGATGGATGGATGGATGGATGGATGGATGGATACTGAATGGAGCACTATCACCCCAGATAACACAGCTCCACTGCTCCACAGCTCAATGCTGTTGGGTTTTATACTCCTGTAGTCTAGGTGTCATGCACATTGGTTGGCATTGGACATATAGTACAGGCCAAAAGTTTGGACACACCTTCACATTCAAATTCATTTTTTTTTTTTTTTCATGACTATTTACATTGTAGATTCTCATTGAAAACATCAAAACTATGAATGAACACATGTGGAGTTTTATGTACTTAACAAAAAATGACCTGGCCTCCACAGTCACCAGACCTGAACCCAATCCAGATGGTTTGGGGTGAGCTGGAGCACAGAGTGAAGAAGGCAAAGAGGCAACAAGTGCTAATATTTTAGCTTTTTTTAAGTACATAAAACTCCACATGTGTTCATTCATAGTTTTGATGCCTTCAGTGAGAATCTACAATGTGAATAGTCATGAAAATAAAGAAAACGCATTGAAAAAGAGAAGGTGTGTGCAAACTACAGGCTATAGTTTTATGTTTAATGGAGATTGTACCAGTTGTACGCATGAAGCAAGCAAGTGTGCGGCAAGTGTGAGGAATTGAGCTTAACAGCTGTGTCAGCAATGGCCGCACCTTGAAGTGGCGGCGTTGGCTAATAAAATGGGTGGTTGGATGCTTTTTCGGAATGTGTTGTATATATAAAATAAGGTTTTATTACTCTTCCACCGTGTTTGCATTAACGTCCGCCGTTGTGACCCGACGTTAGCGTCTCGCAAACAACGCCGTAATCAACGGCGTAAAGCCTGGAGGACTGCATCGCGAGACAGAGTTCATGCGTCGGGGTAATTTAGAGGCAATAAAAGGCCCTTTGATTAGACAACCAGAGGCTTCTTTAATGAAGCAAGCTTCTGGGGGCTAATGTGCCACACACACCTGATAGCTCTTGAGAGACGAGGCGCGAAAGGGAAAGAGGTATTTTCATGACAATCCCACAATGCCGAGGAAGCGTGCATTATCAGCCCCGTGGCTATAGGCAGCGAGGCGGAGAGGAGGATGAAGACGTTTGACGTTATTAAAATCAAATCTCGAACCTTCCGCATGCCTCTCCTAATGACGAGCGAGCGGCAAGGCCGTCGGAGGGGAAGAGAGGAAGAGGTTTCTCTCTCTTTCCTTTTGGCACCGTGCCCAGATCTCATTCAAGCAGAACTCTTCCCACAGCCAACTTCTACCCAACCAATTAATGAACTACCCATAGTAGCGCCCCCGCCACCTCCGAAAAAGCTCCCCCGCCCCTCCCGGCTCCTTATTATGACTTGACGTCGCAGAGCTTGTTTGTTTTTCTCCTCTTTTATTTTTTCGTTTCGTGACATACCATGTTCGCAATAGTATCAATTATTACAGATTTACTCCACAAGTCTGTCAGTCAAACTGGTAGAATCACCTGCTGCTTCGTCCACAAATACATATTTTTTCAAGCACACATGAATTAACCCGTAGCGGCTCTGTTTATTTTTTTTTCTTCTTTTTTTTTCAGTCACATGACATATTGATTTAAATTAGCTATGGGGTCTGTCTGTTGCACTTGCGCGGGGCGTGATCGATCTGTGGGAAAATAAATATCAATTCACTCAAAGCGCAGTGTTTAGCATTGTTTCCTCCCCTCCCCTGCGGAGCGAGTGTAAAATCTAATAAAGGAGATCCGAGAGAGGCCACTTTGATCAGGCCTTCTTCAAACAAGCGCAAGGATCACATGGGAAAAGCATGGCGGATCTTAGAAGTGCACAATGCCAGCGTGCAAAGGGGGCTCACCTCGAAGTGTGAAACGCTTCCACTCCACCACTTTTATTAACCCTATCTGTCTTTGTATCTCTCCACGTCCACAAGCAGAAACACATGTGGGGAAACTTCAAGAACTTCAGACTCCTCAAAGCTTCAAGGTTTTATCTAAAAGTCTGGAAAACATCTGGATATTTAGTTGTCCGTGAAATGATGATGATGATGATGATGATGATTCAGACATTTTATCATGAAAAAACATTTATCATTTTCCAACTTCCAAATTTTAGATCATTCAATGATAACTGGTAGAGATGGAGAGATGAAGCAGTAATAGGGAATTAAAGTACTGGGGAGGTTTGATTGTGATTAATAGGCCAAACAGATGTTCCCACAGTCTGTAAAGATTCCTTAAAATCAATAAAAGCATGTCTTTTTTGGACATAAAAATAATTTATGCCACTCATATACTGATTACCATATTTTTTTGACTATAAGGCATGCTTAAAGTCCTTGAATTGTCACAAGAATTGTCAGTGCACCTTATAATCCAGTGCGCCTTATGTATGAATTCTACCAGTCAGTTGTTAAGGAGCAGTAAAGCCACTCTGCTGAAGTACAGCATTGTTATAAGGGTGAGGTTTCAGTGAAGTTTCTCCAGAGCTAAGGCTGGGTGCAGCAGTATTAGCATTAGCCGCTAACCGCATCACTAGCTCTTTCGGAGCTCAGAGGCAAGTATATTGGACTGTAGTCTGCTTGTTTGCCATGTTAAAACAAGCTACATTGGATGAACAGCTAGCTAAAAGCTGGCTTATCGGAGAACTCAAGGTTCCTCAGTCTAGTGCTATCAGGTGGCATAACAAACATGGCCACCACCTTGTCGTTGCGCAGAATAATGGGGATAGTTCTGGGATTTTTTTTTAGTAAAGGAGACTTAAACACAGCATTTACAGCTCTAGAAAAAAATAAAGAGACCACTTCAGTTTCTGAATCAGTTTCTCTGATTTTGCTATTTATAGGTTTATGTTTGAGTAAAATGAACATTGTTATTTTATTCTATAAACTACAGACAACATTTCTCTTAAATTCCAAATAACAATATTGTCATTTAGAGCATTTATTCAGAGCAGAAAGTGAAAAATGGCTGAAATAAGACAAAAATTATGCGTTTTCAGACATCAAATAATGCAAAGAAAACAAGTTTATATTCATAAAGTTTTTAATCAAAGTTTTCATACATCTTGGCATCATGTTCTCCTCCACCAGTCTTACACACTGCTTTTGGATAACTTTATGCTGCTTTACTCCTGGTGCACAAATTCAAGCAGTTCAGTTTGGTTTGATGGCTTGTGATCATCCATCTTCCTCTTGATTATTTTCCAGAGGTTTTCAATTTGAACAAATCAAAGAAACTCTTTATTTTTGTGTATAATAATTTGTGTATAATAATAATAATAATATATGATAATACTTATCATATATTACATATATGGCAGATATACCTGAGTATTGATTTAATAAGTGATCAATTCTAGGGTTTATGCAGAATCCTTAAATCTTAGGACGGCCTCTGTTTCTGCTGAATGCCAGAGGTTAGCCTGCCATTTGCTCCCTGTTGCTGGATCTCCATGACAACGGATATAGAAATTACAACGGTTGCTGTGGATCAGAGCAGGTGGGAGGACGACTTTGTGACACACACACACACACACACACACACAGTGGTGATGCATGAGCATGAGTAGCATGGACATGGGTTCTAGGACTATAGTGGTCTCCCAGGAGACGATACAGCCAGTCTATTACAGTTTATTGGGTTTACGCACACTACAGTACAGTGAACAGTGTATAAAGGCAGTAGGATATATATATATATATATATATTTATATATACTGCAGTATACAGTCATCATCAAAAAAATTGTGACACAAAAGGAAGTGTTGGATTGCAATGATTTTCAATAATAAGAAAAAAAAATGAAACTACTGTACTTAAAGTGGCAGTACATATTATTTTCTTTCTAAACTGAAAGCAGAAGCATTTCTGAGTGGAGAAGAGATAAAATATTGTGTTTAATGATACCAGTGTGCTGGAATGACCATCTCTGCTAAGCCTAATACAGTATATTAATTCTAAAAAAAATTAGGGTGTCAGTTGCTTTTCTTTGAAGTTCTTCTTCTGGCCACGTCACGAGTGAACATAACCTGGAATTAGATTCATCCACTCTGTAAGGAGACCGCATCACACCCACCCAGTTTAAAATGATTCTTCTGCATGCTCGGTACAAAATCCATTCTCACCAGAGAGGGCCCTAAAATCCCAAAACTTACAGACATCAGCTTTAAGTACTGAAATGCTGTATTTGTATCTACTGGAGTATTATTTTTACTTCACTAACTACTGTACTTAAGTACTAAAATACTGTATCTGTAACTATTGGAGTATTATTTTTACTTCACTACTGTACTTAAGTACTAAAATGCTGTATCTGTATCTACTGGAGTATTATTTTTACTTCACTAACTACTGTACTTAAGTACTAAAATACTGTATCTGTATCTACTGGAGTATTATTTTTACTTCACTACTGTACTTAAGTACTAAAATACTGTATCTGTATCTACTGGAGTATTATTTTTAATTTACTACTGTACTTAAGTACTAAAGTGCTGTATCTGTATTTACTGGAGTATTATTTTTACTTCACTACTGTACTTAAGTACTAAAATGCTGTATCAAAAGCTGATCTTATAAGATCTCGCTGCTCTTGGTCTGCTTTCACTCTGCAAATGATCCACTAATTTCTGTAATAACTACACTAATAACTACACTACTACATTTTACTACAAACTACTTGCAATACTTTAGTACTTCCAATTAAGTGTGGAGCTTAAAGAACACTTTCACTTCTACTGAAGTCATTTTTTTGATAGAGCACGTTAGTACTTTTGCTTAAGTCTGGGTCTCTAGTACTATATACATGTGAGTGTCTGAATGCAACACATTAAATGTCTCATCATGTAGCATGTTGTAGAGGTTCCTAATGGAGTCCTGGAATGGTATGATAATGCATCTCATGCAGCTCAATACTCTCATACAGTTCTTGTAGATTTTTCAGTAGGGGTGTTGGGAGTGTTGATAGCACATCCAATAGCATCCCACACATTTTTAACAATCAGGGGTGGATCTAGCTTTGTGGCTGACCATGGCACAGTATCTGTGTCTTTGGCAGCAGTATGAAGATGAGCATTGTCCTGTTAAAAGGTAGGGCTACTGTTTGTAGGACCTTGCAGGATATCAAATGGACACCAAAGGTGATAGGGTCTCTCCATACCATGAAACCAGGCCTTGGTCATTGAGTATATTCCTGGTCCTGAGACAAGTGGAGAACATGGGCTGAGGTGAACATGGAGTTTGGGTGGTCACATGACCTCAGCTACTTTCTTTCAAACACATGCCCTGGCCCAGTTATCATCAAAAACAATAGAAAACAATAGAAAAATGCAATAGGAGTGAATGGGGCTATATACAGTCTATGGTTGAGACTCCATATGGTGGTCCAATACCTTTAAATTATGATGGACAAATTATATTGTGACATAAAATAAAGGATTTTGAATGTGTAAATTAATAATAAGCACAATATGTTGTATATATATAGTATGAGTAATATATATTATGAGACATGCACACCATATTAAGACTAACACACTCAGTCATCGCTTTCTACTACTGATTGATGAATTACTTAACAATTATGAGATTAATTCTGGTGTGTTCCTAAAGAACGTTCCTGTTGCCTTCTGCTGCAGGTGTGTTCTGTGTCTGGATTTTCTTCAGGGAAATGATTGTGTGCAGTAATCAGCCATATGCTACAGATGTGGCAGACTAAAATTACATTAAATATGCTGGAGTAGATCTCTGCTATGTTTAATTGGATGTAAAATGTACTCAGTACATTTTCACACAACGTTCACCTTTGAACACTGAGCGTGCATGAAAATGCAGCGATATTTGCATTGTTATCGCAAACTATTAGGAGCTATTAGGGGTCTGACCTTACACACACCAAACAGTTTACATCTCTCATGCATAAGTATTAACCATTTTAGCCAATATATAATCAGAATCGCTTTATTTCTCAAAGAAAGTTACACATGCAAAGAATTTGGCTTGGTAAGAGCAACGACAAATGTATGACTTGTAACAGTTACACAGATTATTGACTATCATTGCACTATAAAAGAATGTTCAATAAACAATGAATAGAATAAGAATATACTTACAAGTACTAAAGGAACGAAGAGCACTAAAAAGCATTAGGAGCTAAAGAGATAAATAAAATCTATACTGTACACATGTGAATATAAGAATATAATTGTATCAAAATATCCTGCAGTAGGTTTATATTAAATATTGTCTATAGAAAGTTGCAGATGATGTTAACATTACAGAAGAATGTCTGTACAGCTGTGCAAATAAACATAGTGCAAATGAGCAACAGATAAGCAACAGTCAAGTCCAGTTCAGTAATGTTTGGAGACTTAGTGGTGTCCACTGTGGTTGAGAAGTGCTATAACTCTGGGGAAGAAGCTGTTAGCGTGTTGTGTTGTGCTGGTTTTTGATAGTCTGAAGCCTTTTGCCAGTGGGGAGGGTCTGGAAGAGGTGATGTCCAGGATGTGAGGGGTCAGTCGTAATTATTGCTATCTGGGAAAAGTAAAAGTCATTTCACAGAGAGAGAAAGGCTTGATTTCAATAGGATGCAATGAAAAAATATTTTATTCTAAATTATATTGGAGCATTTCTATTGGTCCATTAATCTCAAAGTTGGACACAATGTAAAGAACAACTGCCAGATTCACATGATGAATGAGTTGGAGATAAATGGAGATTAATGCTTTTGCATGAAAGTTGCAATAAGGAACCAATATTAAAACTTGTAATTTAATGCACTAGACTACTTCATCCATGTGGTATGTTTATCAATCTGCAGTATTTGTTGCAAAAATGCAGGAAAATTAGTAATGAGTAAAAAAATAAAATCAGTATATGCTCAATTAAAAGCCTAGGTTTCAAACACGTCCATGTCTACAGGTGTATAATAAAAGCAGCAGCTAGTCATGCAGTAGACTGCTTCTACAAACATTAGTGAAAGAATGGGTCTCTGGCTCTCAGGAGCTCAGTGAACTCCAGCATGTTACCATGATAGGATGCAGGACCTGTGCAGCAACAAGTCCAATCACAATGCTATGCAGGCGAGTGGATACTTTTGGCAGTATAGCGTACGTCCAAATGCTTGTGGACACCACTTGTAAAAAATACATTCAGCTAGTTTTGAGTGCACCCATTGGTGACAAGGCTTATGTATTTGTGGTCACTTAATAGGTGTATTATTGACAGTGTTGGGCACGTTACTTTGAAAAAGTAATTAGTTATAGCTACTAGTTACTTCTCAAAAAAAGTAACTGAGTTACTAACTGAGTTACTCCACTATAAAAGTAACTAGTTACCAGTAAAAGTAACTATTGCATTACTTTTGTGTTACTCGCCCCCGTAACCTTCTAAGATTGATAGAGATGGCACAATCATGAAGTTTTCATGCTAAATGCATTTATTAATAAGATACAATGACGGAAATGTGCTCTACCAAACATTTAAGCAGAGGTTAAAGGGTTATAGAACCACATTCAGTTGAGTTTATAACCATTTTTGTTAAAAGTACAGAAAAATCCAGTTTTAATCCAGTTTAGTCCAGTTTTACTCCGGTTTAGACTGGGCTTTAATCTATTTTTGGAAAAATGCCTCATAGATTACTAAACTATGCAAGAACCCGTGGAAAAGAACAACAACAAGACTTTGTACATTCCTACAGAAGCTTTAATAGATATTAGTGCATTATTAAGTGCTCTTTTGCTTCATTTTAGTTGATGTTTGGAGGTCCAGAAAGGAGGAGTAAAGATTTTCAGGATTTCACTGCTATGGGTCAGAAATGGTAAACAAACCCCAGTTGAAAACAAGTTGTATAAAGCATGGGAGGCCTCTACTGGCCACTGAAGTCCTCACAAGTGTGCCTTCACCGAGGGATCCTATAGAGCTTACTACAGTATAATGCAGCAGAGTGACTGATCCATGGATCCAGACCAATGGGGAACTGAAGGAGATGCATTATGGCCAATGATAAAGCAAAGATTCACTATAACCAGTGGAAAACCCAACAGAATATGAGGAAAATGAAGGGAAATGCTGTTCTATTCTATTAAAATTCTGCAGATCTTTTCAAGGATTTGTTTTGAGGATATCCAAGCAGTTGGCCTCATCTACACTCCTTTATTTAGTCTGTTTTGTCTTTCTTTCTTTCTGTCTATCTCCCCCCTCCTTCCATCATATTAAAGAGCGAGCTTCCGAAACACAGCACTTTCAGAACTGTATCTGTTCAATAAACCTGTCAAAGACTTCACACGGTTCGTTGAACAATAAAAATCGATACCATTAAACACTTCTGAAAAACAAACGTTAAAGCCTTCCTCCGGAGACCCGGTGGGCTCCCATGTATTATATATTTTTTACACTTCTGTCAATAAAACATTCTGGAGATCTTTAATACTTCATTACGTCTCGGAGCCCAAAGTTCTCTCATGTTGTTCTCCCCTGTTTCCTCCGGCGTCTCCTGTGTCGACGTCTTGAGGTGAAGACCTGGAGGTTCGAGAGCATAGCCGTACACAGATACACACATATAGATACACACACACACACACACACACACACACATATATATATATATATATATATATATATATATATAAATACAGTACAGGCCAAAAGTTTGGACAAACCTTCTCTTTTTCAATGCGTTTTGCGTTGTAGATTCTCACTGAAGGCATCACAACTATGAACTATGAATGAACACATGTTTTACGAGTTTTATGAACTTAACAAAAAAAGGTGAAATAACTGAAAACATGTTTTATATTCTAGTTTCTTCAAAATAGCCCCCCTTTGCTCTGATTACTGCTTTGCACACTCTTGGCATCATTCTCTCAGTGAGCTTCAAGAGGTGGTCACCTGAAATGGTTTTCCAACAGTCTTGAAGTCTTGAAGGAGTTCCCAGAGGTGTTTATTAGCACTTGTTGCCCCTTTGCCTTCTTCACTCTGTGCTCCAGCTCACCTCAAACCATCTGGATTGGGTTCAGGTCCAGTGACTGTGGAGGACAGCTCAATATTTGTTTTTAATTACATAAAACTCCACATACAGTGTTCATTCATAGTTTTGATGCCTTCAGTGAGAATCTACAATGTAAATAGTCATAAAAATAAAGAAAACGCATTGAAAAAGAGAAGGTGTGTCCAAACTTTTGTCCTGTATTGTATATATTTCGTACAAGCTCATGTATAACGTCTGTGCTTTTCCTTAAGAAAGTCTTTAAGAAGTAGGCCGAGAAAAGGCCTAGCCGAGAGAAGGCCAAGCCAATCAGGGCCCTCGCTCATGTGCTCGGCATTTGCCCGGGTCTTTGTTTCCTCGGAGCATACCAATTCATTCACAGACGTATAAGCAATTTTAACAGTACTTAGGCAGAGGTGGAACTGCTTGACATAATCTCGCGGAAACACACTCCTCCGTCGGCTGGGTGACAGGTCACATTAAATCCCTGGCGGAGCTCAGGCGCGGGGTCCGGCCGGCACCGCTACACGGCTACAGCACTTCAAAACAACCGCAATCTACCTCTCAGTCTTCTTCCACGTACAGCACCGGCGCTCGGGAATAGTGCCAGAAACAATGAACAACAAGAGGAGTGCAGAAAATCAGGTTACATCTTATTTACTGCATGACAGTGGATTCATTTCTGTGGCACCAATACGCAGCAGCATTGCTGTCAGAGAAAAACAGTAACTTTGCACAGGGAAAAGGAAAAGGTTTTCTTTAGGAGAATATAGAATTCAATGTATAAATATTTAATTCCAAATCGTTTTGGCACATTTTATTGGTCTATTCACCTCAATGTTGGACCAGATTCACATTATGAAGAGTTTAAAACGGCAGATAAACACTTTTGCATGACCATATGACAATATGGAAACGTACATATACCGTATCAATAGTTGTAAAGCAATGCACTAGACTACTTAAATGCATTCACTTAAGTGTCTTTATCACTCTATAGTAATAAGGCGCAATATATGCACAATAAAATGCAATGCAAAGAGCAACTGCCAGATTTAGATTATGAAGCATTAAAAACACACGAAAACTTACATATATCTTATCAATACTTGTAAAGCCATGCACTAGACTTCTTCATGTATCTGCTGTCTTTATCATTCTGCAGTATTTAGTGCATTGAGTGAAATGAGTGAAAATCGTAGGTGTATTTTCCTTTGCAGCAGTAATACAAATACATAATATACAGCTCTGGAAAAAATAAGGGACCACTTAAAAATGATGAATCTCTTTGATTTTACCAAATTGAAAAGCTCTGGAATATAATCAAGAGGAAGATGGATGATCTCAAGCCATCAAACCAAACTGAACTGCTTAAATTTTTGCACCAGGAGTAAAGGCATAAAGTTATCCAAAAGCAGTGTGTAAGACTGGTGGAGGAGAGCATGCCAAGATGCATGAAAACTGTGATCAAAACCAGGGTTATTTTACCAAATATTGATTTCTGAACTGAACTTTAAATAACTTCAAATAAAGGCTGTAAATGACAATATTTTTATTTGGAATTTGGAAGAAATATATGTTTTTAGTTTATAGAATAAAACAACAATGTTTATTTTACTCAAACATATACCTATACCTATATATATACCTATATATCTACCTATACCTATGAGAAATGGTTGAAATTACAAAAAAAGCAAAGCTTTCAGACCTTAAATAATGCAAATAAAACTAGTTAATATTTATTAAGTTTAAGTTCAAAAATATTTGTTTGAAATAACCCTGTTTTTTTAATCACAGTGTTCATGCAACTTGGCATGTTCTCCTCCACCAGTCTTACACACTGCTTTTCGATAAATAACTTTATTCCACTCCTGTTGCAACAATTCAAGCTGTTGAGTTTGGTTTGATGGCTTGTGATCATCCATCTTCCTCTGTATTAAATATTCCAGAGGTTTTCAATTTGGTAAAATCTAATTGCTGCTCTGTGCAGTAGTTGAATGTGTAGTGGATGGATGACTTGTACCGTAAAGGTAATGCAAGCTTTACCAAGCTAGAGGTTGAGAGATTTTTTTTTTTGTAGCGAGCTGAGGTCACACCCCTCGCCCCCGCCCCCAAATCTCTCTCTCTCTCTCTTTCTCTCTCTCTCTTTCTCTCTTTCGCTCTCTCTCTTCTCCAAAGCGCTTTTCTCTATTAATCAGAGCTCACGGCTCAAAACTGGTCTTCAACTTCCTCCCCAATCCGTGCTAAGCCTGTCATTTCTGGCTATTATTTACTTTAATGGGCTTTGGCTGATCCGGGCGCAGTGGCAGAGGGGAGAAGAAAGCGGCTGAGGGGCTGAGGGTAGCGGGGCCTTAGCCGCCGCGCCCGCCGCTCAGCCGCTAGATTAACCGTGGCAGATGGGCTTTCCAGGGGCTTCCTGTGAGCAGCAGCCTTGATTGAGAGAGGGTATAATGAGAGAGATGGTGTGTCCTTACAATGAAGCTAAACCACCTCACTGCACCTTCAGTGTCTAAAACATCCCCCCCTTCCTCCTCCTCCATTCTCCAGGCTCCGCCGCTCCTCAATCTTTGTTCCCCTGCGTCTTTCTTTCTTTCTTTCCTCTTTCTTTCCTTTTTCTTTCTTTCTTCGTCTCTTCCTCCCCTATTTCTTGCCTCATAGGAAGTCAGAGTGCAAGGAACAAGCGCACAATGGCTACTGTAAATAAGCAGGAGTGTGTTAAGCCTGCATTAATTGGTCCCCTCTTAAAGGTGCCGTGCACTTTTATTTTCAGCGAGTTAGGGCTGTGAAAGGAAAGACTGCATTCTTTTTCATTATTGTTTAGAGAACAAGCAAACAGGAGAAAATGTTAATGTTACCCCTTTGTGCTTGAAGGGATGCAACGTATGAAATGTACTTTTTTACAATGAAACGTATGAATAATATCTTTAATTTTACTTACATTTTACTTATATAATATAATATCTAATAATCTATAGCCCCGTTATTAGTAAAAGTCTGGCAGTGAGCACAGTATGCACTTCATCAGTAGTTGCACTGTTATTACCCGATTGTTAATGTGTAACTACACCATTATTACAGACACTTATTATTAATTGGGACCAAAAAACATACACAAGCTCTAAAATATTAACTCAATATAGTTTATATATTCTTTGCCTCTAATTAACATTCCATTCTAAATATACATAAAAAATATCTTAATTCATATAAATCTTATTAGTGATAATAACTTTTGACCAAATACACACAGTTACTATTATAAAGCAAGTTATTCTGAGCAAGTTAGGGCTGAGAAAGGAAAGACTGTGTTCTTATTGTTTCCCCAACAAGCAAACAAGAAAAAAACATGTTAAGGGTGAGCCGACAACAAAGTACCACTTTTTTTTTTTACAATGAAATATTTGAATAATATCTTTAATTTTACTTACATTTTACTTATATAATATAATATCTAATAATCTCTTGCCCTATTATTAGTAAAAGTCTGGCAGTGAGCACAGTATGCACTTCATCAGTAGTTGCACTGTTATTACATGATTGTTAATGTGTAACTACACCATTATTACAGACACTTTTATTAATTGAGACAAAAAAAAAAAACATACACAAGCACTAAAATATGAACTCAATATAGTTTATATATTCTTTGCCTCTAATTAACATTCCATTCTAAATATATATATATATATATATAATATCTTAATTCATACAAATCTGATTAGTGATAATAACTTTTGACCAAATACACACAGTTACTTTTATAAAGCAAGTTATTCTGAGCAAGTTCGGGCCGTGAAAGGAAAGACTGTGTTCTTATTGTTTCCCCAACAAGCAAACAAGAAAAAAAAAATCATGTTAAGGGTGAGCCGACAACAAAGTACCACTTTTTTTTTTTTACAATAAACTGTATGAATAATATCTTAAATATTACTTAAACATCTCTGTCTGGCAGTGAGCACAGTTTGTACAGATGTAAAACATACCCCACACACAAGGTGGATTGTAAAAGTTTCACGGTATTAAGTAATTATAATGAGTTATGTGTAACTTCGTAGATACACATTAACAATCATGTAATAATAATGCAACTACTAAGGAAGTAAGCATGTTCACAGATTATAATTACAGTTGTAAAGGTTATGTTATTAGAGAAATGTACATTTGCACACAACTTACAACAATCCACACACACTATTTCCTATTAAACACAAGTCAAAAATGATGCTAACACATATTTGCAATAACATTCCCTGCACAACTGTAATAAATCTGTAATTATGTGTACTTCATCAGTAGTTGCACTGTTATTACATGATTGTTAATGTGTAACTACACATTTATTACAGACACTTCTTATGAATTTGGACCAAAAAAACTTAAACAAGCACTAATATTAACTCTTGTATTAATGTAGTTTAATATTTTTTTTTACCTTAAATTAACTTTCCAACCTAAAAATATATTCAATATATCTTCATTCATACAAATCTGATGAGTGACATTAACTTTTGACCAAATACAAAGTAACTATTAAAAAACTACTAATGTTGCTGAGTTTACAGTGTATGATTTAAACTTGTGGTTATGAAAATCTCCCATTTCTCTTACCAGGCTCGGTGTTAACAATGTGTTTTAACATAGGATCTTCACATATATAAGACATATATAACCATTTCATAGGAATATGGACCAGGCATACCAAATTTTGCAAAAATATAATGTGCCAGTCTGCCACATGACAAAGCTATTCCTCATAATCTGCCAAACCAACCTACAGCTTGGACTTGTGTCTTCTTCATCTTCTGCCCGTACTCACCTATTCGCGTTTCTATTGGTTGACATGTCTCCATGTCAGAAATTAATTTTAGTGTCTTTTTTTATATACAGGCAATCACTTTTCTAGTCCAAATAAACTGGTGCAGCATCCTAAATGAAATACTGAAAATCGTTTTTTGACCCTCCGTCACCCTATAGGCACCAGTGTTGGGCACGTTACTTTGAAAAAGTAATTAGTTATAGTTACTCGTTACTTCTCCAAAAAAGTAACTGAGTTACTAACGGAATTACTCCACTATAAAAGTAACTCGTTACCAGTAAAAGTAACTATCGCGTTACTTTTTATTATTCGCCCGTCAAAAAAAAAAGAAATCAATTATGTATTTACTATTATTATTAGAAAAATAACAAACGAAAATAAACCCAAAATGTTGACAAAAATATAATCTAACGAATTTCAAAAAAAAAAAAAACGAAATTCTCCACACAACCAAAGACAATTACTAAAACTTGTAATACTAAAAAAAACGGAAAAACGCGTCTGGGGATGAAATTAAACAAACCAAGCCAAGCGAAATATAATCAGAATTATGTTAATTTACACTAACATAAAAGCACAGAACTATTATTTAATTAAAATGATTTTTAAGAACAGCTACACACAATGCTGCAAGTCAAATGCGGAGGCGTTTCACGTGCGCCCAGAGCTGCGCGATTATAACATTTTTCATTTTTATTATAGTTTAATTTTATTTTGTTTTAATTTTTTCTGTTCAGTAAGTTTTAATTTGTTTTTAGACTGGGCTTGCTAGTTTCTATTAGTTTTTACACATCTCATCAGAGAGATCAATCTAATAAACGTGAGAGAGAGAGAGAGAGAGAGAGAGAGAGAGAGAGAGAGAGAGAGAGAAAAAGAGAAAGAAAGAGATTTGCGTGTTTTGGTGTGAGCTACTCACAGGTAAATGTTCTCACATACTGTATCTCCTGTTTCTCTTTCATCTGCCTGGCGCTCATATTGTAATCCCATACATAGTTCTGCAGTTTCTCAGTGTTTTCCGTTGTATTTTGCGGCTAGCGCGAGCGCTTTACACAAGAACTAATGGACCACGAGGTGCCGCGCGCTCGGCACAACACCGCCCGCTGTACAACAGCGCTTATAAATAAATTAAACACGAAAATGAGGGTATTCTATCAGTAATTTCAGTTCGTTTTAGTTAGTTTTATAAACACAAAATACAGTTCGAGATAGTTATGTTTTTTTCCTTTTAATTACCGTTTTTATTAGATTCAGTTAACACAAATGTTTTTCACTTTCAGTTTTCGCTATTTCGTTCGCTTTAGTGAACCATAATAATTGGTTACTTAGCAACATTGTGATTATCACACCAGAGCTTTATATAAAATAAAAATAGGAGCCCGATTTCGGGTCGGTCCTCGGGTCAGGTCGGGTTCGGGCAGAGAATCTGAGCTCTAAAAGAGAAAGCAGCAGCACCACAAAAACCGGAGCAGCTAAAAAGAGCTTAACGTCCTTTTAATCGGAACTTGGGCTGTCCACGGCAATCACTGAATTGATTAGAGCACGCAAATCGTCACAATTTTGCCTCACTTCACCACGCCAAACCAGGCACAGCGGCCAGAAGCTCAAGTTCACCGAAGGAGGGGTTAACGAGGGCAAAGCGAAGTTAAAAAAAAAAAAAGTTCATAGAGCGGCTAAAGTAACGTGCAGTAACGGGGTGTCGGAAATGGTAACGGCGTTATAGTTACAGTCAGAGTAATTAGTTAGATTACTCGTTACTGAAAAAAAGTAACGGCGTTAGTAACGCCGTTACTCCCAACACTGATAGGCACCCTAACCCCCCGGTGTGGAGGCCGTATTTTAACATGGCTTGCTTGTACTATAAATTGCTTATCTGGTGCAAACAATGTTATGTATTGAAGAGATTCAAATAGTAACGTACATTCTATGAAACAAACACAATATAGAAACTCTTTGTAAAATTTGGTGGCTGCCATACTAAATCAAACTGACCATAAAATATTTTAGCTTTAGTCACATAAGCTATGTAAGATTCATTGTGTATGTTGTTTTAAGGTTATATTTTATTATATACTATATGATTGAGTAGTGTTGTTTGTAGTTTTTGCCCCGCCACCACCCCTCTCTTTGGAAGACTATTAATATTTTATTATTTATTCATTTATTTATTTAATTATTATTAAAAAATGGGAAAATGTATAAATACCAAAATATAGCTGAACAGAAAACAGAATAATGAACTAACGTTCAATGTGACCTAATGATTTTGCTACGGTTCATCTTGTGTTGGATTATTATGTGATTTACTGTAATGTTTAAATTAGATGTGTCCAAATTGGGTCTGAATCAGTGTTTTATGTGGGTTCTGAGTGTGTGTCTAGAGGGAGATAGTCTGTTAATAGATTTTTGAAGTGATTGATGTTTATGTTATTTCAAGTTCATGAGGAGTTACATTACGTACAAGGTAGTATGACTGGTATAACTTACTAATTGTTGTTTATAGTAAATTGGAAGTAAAAGATAATTCACTTATAAGGTTCACATATCGTTGCTCTCTTATCTCCATTGTTGTTATCATTTTTAGTTTACTACGTTATTTAAACACTCATTGTTTCTTACGCTGTGTCAAAAGTTTTTAATGAATGGACCAATACAACTTCTCCAAAATGAGGAGTCTAATGTTTGTATTCAGTGTTTATCTCTGGACAGTGATTATATGTATTCTCTGTAATGTTCTGGTTGATGATGATAAATCTCGTGAGCTCGTTCGAGGACTGTCTACAGCGCACAGGCGCTCCGCTCCCGGCCCTCAGCTCCAGGGCTATTGAAGCCTGTCAGTGTCCTCGGGTCAAGTTTGTGTGCAAGAGTTGAAATTTCTGCATGTCCGACTCTCTCTGTCCTCCACAGTCTGAAAGTTTCCACACAAGAGCTGCTCCACAATCCACAGCCACCAATTATCCCCCCTCCTCCTCCCAGCACTTTTAGCAACTTTTTCAAAACTCCTTTCACTCGGCTCTTGTCAAGCGATGAAAGAAAAACTAACCACCATGTCAAGAGAACTCAGCTGCCCGGCAACCGGGGCTACAGTTTAATTCTGATTTGCTTCAGGTTTTGAGTAATGGAAATTGACAATGTTAAGCCAGTCAGTAGCGTTGTTTGTCACCTCTGAAATGCAAACAAAACTCCATTGTTTTCCGCAGTATTGAGCATGATTGATGTTCGGAGTCACAATGGCATCATTCATTTCTCCCCTGTGTTTTTGCGAGGATTGATGTCATATCTTTTCATGGCATATTAAATGTTTTGGAGGAGCTGGAGGCAGCCTGGCTTTTCATCTGCGGGCTCGGCTCGACGCGGCGCGGCGGCTCTGACGCATTCCTGTAACTAGCGAAGTTTAATGATTCTATTCAGGTTGTGTGTCCATTTCACCCAGAAATAATGTAATAAGAAATGTGGCCCTCCGAGAGAGCCCCCCGACGCCCGGCGTAATCTGAAAAGAAAGGATAAAGGGGACTTGAAAGGCTTGAGTCTTTAGGATGAATGTTTCTCTCCCTCTTTCTCTTCGTGACACCGCTCTTTTGTTCCGAGGGACACTTTGTGTAGGGTTTTGTCTTTGACACACTTTGCGTATAAATATTTTGATCAAAGAAGCTGTGGGTAAATAATGAAAACTGAGGAAAGCTTCACTAGAAATGAACAGGAAGGTGATCAGGAATGGGTTTAGAGCAGCATTACATTATTTTGGAGGTAAATGTGTAGATAAATGACAGTTTAATGCTATTTTTTCTATCCTACACATGGCAGATAACATGACATTACACGGCAATTCCTAGAAAGCAATAAAACCTGAAAGTGAACAGATAATAAATAATGAGCAAATTTTTAAGAATTGGGCCTTGCTTCCTGTTTAATTGTTTTTCATTTCCAAGCAGTTTTTAGGGCCAAATCTGATCTGTATCTTCAGGAGGCCACAGTTAAAGTGTTAAAGTGTGTGGAGGTGTGAATTATGCTTCCTTACCCAATAACTGGACCTTAAGTCTGAGTCACACTTGCTATATTAAGTGTGAAGCTCAAAATAAAAAGCCATTCTATTGGTCCATTTATCAAGAAATTATGGAACTATGCAATGAAGAACTGGCAGATTTACATTATGCCAAAAAAACATGTTTTGCATAATAAAACAAAGATAGACCAAGTAATATCAGATTTTTGTATTGATTGGATTGATAGAATTGGTTAAAAACAGTGTAAAAACCTTTAACACTTGTTCCCTGGTTTTTCTTACACACTAAAGAGATATTTTGTCTTTTAAAACTGTTCAAACTTCCTGAGTTGTCCTTAAATCTTTACATCTTTAACTCATAACCCCTTAATGTCCTCACCATCCTGACAAAGAAGAAAATATGAGTTTTACTTGAGTGTTTCTTTCACTTAAAAAATACTTTTACTTTTTTTTTTACTTCTACTCGCTACATTTCACAATAGCGATCTTTCTTTCTGTCTCTTTGCAGTTTCTAATCAGGCTGCTAATCACACTAAATCTGTGAAAGCTTGGGTTCGTGTGAAAAACAAGCTGAGCCGAGCTTCCGTTATCTGTAATCTGCTCCTCAAATAGTTTCCGAAATGATCTTCGTTAAACTATTGAATTATTTCACGTGATAAACTGCACTGATGGATAATATCTGAAACATTTACGCTTGCCTTTTTTTTAAAAGCCCATTTCAACGATATAATATGTTGTTGTTTTTTTTACTTTAGGTGAATTTATAAGGTAAAAATGTGAATGCATTCTACATTTGTACATGCTTCTATGTTTACTCAACTGTTTTCTGAAGTACTGAAGTATTTGTACTTTTTAGCTTAGTTTAGTTATGGGACTTAAGAAATTAAGGTATGTGTATAATTAAGTGTATCTAATCAGTATCTACTCAAACTCTGGATTTTAGGATTATGAGCTTTTATTTCTTTCTTTTTCTTACATTTTGAAATGCAACCTCTAGAATCACAATTACTGTAGATATAATGTTACAGTAGAAACTTTTCTGATTATATGTTAAAAGAATCAAGAGCATCAAGAGAATAGAAGAGAATAGAAGAGTTTGGGTCTTTAATAACTTTATTTTTTTGGTGGAAAACCACGCTAATGGAAGTTCTAAGCCGACTGGAGAGCGGTGGTATCGCTGGGAAATGATGGATGGTGAAACAGTTGAACTGGAGTCAGGCCGGAGTCTTTAGGAGCTCCTGCCTGGCTGTGAAGATCTGAATGAAGATCTAATGTCAGGAAACTGTGTGCTCAGGCTGCTGATTGCTCCAGCCGAGCAGCGGATTTGTATGATATGGAAGCTGGCAATTTCTTCTGCTCCAGAGAACATTTTTCAAAGGCCCAAATAGCACAATAAGAAAGCCATCCATCACAAAGGCGGGAAAATTAGTGTAGAAATAAATGGCGCTCTTTTTTTCTTCTTTTTCTTTTTCTTTTTTCTCCCTCCCTCCCTCTTTCCTCCTTACTCTCTCTCTCTCTCTCTGTTTCTCTCTCTGTCTCTCTCTGTCTCTCTGTCTCGCTGTGCCGGCTGATCGGCGGAGGGCAGACAACAGAGAATAGACAACAATAAACATGGTCACATCAAAGTCCCAGACGGTGGCATTGGGGTAGGCCTCAGTGGGTGAGAGGAGGACAAATAAATGCTGGCGCCCAAACTCAAGCTATAGAAACAACCCCACATGAACACACACACACACACACACACACACACATATATACACACATATATATGCACACACATATATACACATGCCCACACTCCTGCAGAACCCTCACACCACTATTACCAAGTTGGCCCACAGACGGGAATGTGGAAACGTGGATTTAAGTCAGTGGGTTTGTGCCCAATCCTCGCTGTGGCTGGTGGGCTGCCACCTACGACAGCTTTTAACCATAATCCACTGGGTAAATAATTTTCCCACCCTCGGTTAAGACAGGCTGCGGCGATAAACCGGCCGCGTCTCTTATCTGAACGAGACACGACGCGAGCCTAGCACTTCCCCGGGTTTAATGTTGTTAATTGTGTGCAGTTCTAGATGCCCTTTGTCCTTCATTTCTTCATTTCTCCATTTTTTCCTTCCCATATTTTTTTATTCTCGGTCGAGCCCGGCTCTCTCTCAAAGAGGCTGCAGATTGATAGAGTGTAGCTGTCATCCAGGCCCTTTGATTCACACACTGTCCTATGATACAGCCATATTTAACATGGGAATTAAAGGCATTTGTAACGTATACATTATCAAACCATCATTCAACCACTTGCGTTCGCCTTTTCATGTTCCAATCGCCCCATTCAAAAGAGTTGGTGTAATTTCCCGGACACCCATTATCGCCCAACGGACGAATATTTGCATAGCTTTAATGTTATATTCTAAAGGTTCATGCTGCTTCATTTTTTTCCCCGTAATTGCTCAGGGGGTTCTGGGATACATTTTATACGAACGTCGTGCCAACATAAAGTCTTTCCTAAAAAGGAAAGTGAAGGCTACAAAAACAGCACTGATCTGGTTAAACTGTATTGTAAAAATGTGGAAATGTACAAAAAATGCTAAAAAAAAAATCTGATTAAATGGAAGTCATAGTAAAAACATAGTTTAAAAAAAAAAGAAAAAGTAATTTTGGAGCAGTTCTATTGGACATTTCATCCTGAAATCTGGACGAAAACAAGATCAAGAGATATAAGGTTCTAAGCATGGCTGCAGTCATAAGCTGCAATAAATGATGACTAATATATATATATTTTAAGCCAATGAATGCTAATGAGTGTTATGATTGTAAAACGATAAACTGCATGATTGAGTATTTTTTTAACACAATTTAAAAAACAAATGAAGATTCCCCTTAAATTTCAATGGAGGTCAATGTGAAAAAAACAAATGGCCAGATAATTTTGGAGCAGATTCATTATCTTTTTCCAAATTTCCATTTATCCTGAAATTTGGACAAAATATTAAGATATAAAATATAAAACTGCCAATTCAAAAACAAAATCTCAAAAACAGAGATACAACATTCTGGCATAGATGCATTGATAAGCTTTACAAAAAAAAATATGGCAAAAATTATATTCAAATAAAATTAACTGATTGATTAACTGAAATTGACTTCTAATGTTTGAATGGAAGTCAATGGGAAAAGTGTTCCAAGGCTATTTATAATAAGTGTTATGAAGTATATATGTTGGTCCAGTCATTATGAAATTCTGACACACTGTAAGGAACCACTGTGAGATTAAAACTGAGTGTGTCAAAGTCCAAATCTGCAAAATATACAAATGCAAAAAAAGGTTTGGCATGGCTGCAATAATAAGCTTTACTAAATGATAGCAAAACTCTATTAAACGTAATGCAACGTTTGGTCAAATAACTTAGATACCTGTATTTTGAGTGAATGTTTAACTTCAAATTCACCAAAATCAGCATAAATCAGCTACAGACCAGCTACAGAACATAGTGTAGACCATTATGTCTTAGTTTAAACTATAGCTACAACATGCTAGTATAAAATAATGGTGCTACCCAAAGGTTTTTATTTTTTGAGTGATGCAATAAAAAACCTATTTATTATTTTATAGCATGACAAATCTTTATTTTCCCCCAAACATAGTCTATGTGAATGCTTTCCCATGCACATACTGTACACATCCAGTGTTCTATAATCAAGAACCACAGTGCCCCAACACTCCCGGCCTTGTGTGGTAAACATATCAGACGTCTTCTCGGGTTGGGACATTGTCTGCGGCGCCGCCGGCTCTCGGTAACAAATGCCTTTAGCACTTCTGCCATCTGTCCTTAATGAGTCCACTCCTGTCCGCCGCCCATTTCCATACTGTATTGTGTGTAGCCCCTCGGCCATTTGCATAATTGTTGAAAGATTTCCCTCCAAATTTGAGAGAGGATGGAGTTAAAACAGTTAAAACTGTTAAAAAAAAGAGAGGGTGAAAAAAAGAACAATAATACGAAAAAAAGGAACAAAAATAAAAGAGTAAAAATGAAGATGTTGATGTTAGAAATTAGCAGCAAACCAAATCATTTTTTTTTTTTTTCCAGGCCTTTTTCTCTCTTTCTCGCCCGGCCCTCGGTAACCTAATCAGGGCTGGCTTTATCTGGTAATCCACATTTAAACTTTAACCTGTAGGGGGGCTCTTTGTGCTGGTTAATGTAAGCATAAAAGAGGAGGCCAGTCTGAATGACTAATCAGATTAATCATATTTCGCAAGACTAAAGAGCTTCTCTAAAAGGAAGCAGAATTAGGCCTCCTTCCATCCGAGGGCGATCTGGGGAGGGGGGCGACAGAAAAAGGGGGAAAAAAGAAACTCGGGCGAAACAATCGCCATCTTGACAAAAATACGGCGGCGAGGAATAAATTAAATGTTCAAAAGCCAAGTTTTTTAAGCGGCTCAGCTGTCTGAGATTTACACACTCTCAGGGCTGTTTTGGAGGAGACGGGCGGTGAAGGGCGAGGCAGACAGTAGGACGCTCGGCGTGCGAGGGGTGAGGATGCCACCGCAAGACTGCCAGACTGATGCCAACGCAGATCCACTGAAGTGATCCACTGCAACAACATTCACTGCAGATATTCACTATTATTATTAAACCTATAAAAAAAACGTGGCAGAATTGAACATAAGCTTCTGTTCAATTTTAATATATATTTTTGGTACCTATTTAAAATAAGACTACCCTTATAAATGGTTTATAAATGGTTTATAAACTAGATTTTTAAGTATTATTGACTCGGTTGCAAATGGCTTAAACCCATTGATAAGCAGTTACAACCAATCAATTTAAAAAAAAGGCAAAAGCGTGATCCGTTGTTTGCTTAGTCATTTAATTCACCTGAATTCAATTTCATTTATACTAAAAAGCTAAACATACTTACAAATATATTAATATGACAAGTTTAATGCTTTATTGATTGATAGAAAACACAAAGTAAGATCAGTATCTAGAAATATTGAGGTTTGACAGTAGAAATGAGTGTGGAATCACTACTTTGCCATTGCCATTTTTTTTAACTCACTGTTGTCATTTATATCCATGTTGTTATTTATTTATTTTAACTGATTATTAATGAGTTTTAAAGTATTTGCAGCCTAATTAATAACAATTAATAATCTCCGTTATAAACCATTTATAAACCCTTTATAAAGGTAGCCTTATTTTAAAGTGGTATCTATTTTTCTTAGGAACAAAAAGCTTCAGTCAAATGGTAGCATTTCCATTTTTTAGATGCATGCTGGCATTGCATTTTTTTTTCATGATATTCAAATTTCATGATAAAATGACTCAAAAATTACTTAGATTTTTCCATTGACTTCCTTTTCACTGCTTATGGTGGAGATACAAGCAAAAAAAACAGTTTGAACTATTATCCACTTTTCTGACTTTATATGAATCTGAATTCTTTAAATTTGCATTGGATTGTTTCCAAATTTCTTGATACAAATGACCTAAGCAATAACATAATTTCTATTGACTTCCATTTCACCGCTGACATTAAAGATATAAACTAAACAAAAGTTGTTTGTTCATTTTTATCAGATTTTTTACATTTTGATTTTTTGAGTCAATGACATTTAAAAGGATTCAAAAATTTAATAATAAGATATTTTTCAGTGACTTTCATTTTAACATTGGCAATGAGATATAGATGTAAGTGAAAACAAGCCTTTTATCTCAATTTTTGCTGTTTTAATTTTTTTTGCCAGAATATGAATCTAGCAGTTGTTTCTTACACTTTGTCCAAATTTCAATGAACAGACTAAAATGGCTTGTGATAAAATTTAATTTTCTTCCACTGACAATTGAGATATAAGCAAAAAAAAGCCTTGTGCTGTGCTTTTGCCTACATTATTTAAATCTGGCTCTTGTTCTTTAGATTATTTAGATTAGTGTCTACATTTTTGATAATAAAATGACTTGCAATCCAGTATTTCCATTGACTTCCATTCTGTTGTGATTTTTTCCATTATTAGCTTATTAATGGTTCAATTAAAAAAAAGGTCCTAAATGGATTCCACTGAAAGTTAGAAAGATTATTTTTCTTGTGTAAAGTTGCCATGTTGGAGATACAAGGTTAGAGGAAGTTTGTCAGCAGACGTATTAAATTCAGAGTGATGGAAAGACAGAATGAGAGAAGAGAGGCTTGGGAAGGGTTTAGAAGGATTTATAGGATTGCTGTCTTTCACTTTCGCTCGTGTAGATTTTTTATTTTTTTATTTTTTTTTTTGCAAAAAAGGAAGAAATCATAAAAACACCACCCAGATGTCAAAGTGGCTGGTTTAGTGTATTTAAATCCAGTCATCTCATGAATATTCATGGCAGTTTCAGTGAAACAGTGCATTATTTATGATGACACATACGTTTCCCATCTTGGAAGGATAAAGTCAGTCACTCGTCAAGGCGGCGTGATGCTAAATGGTGTAATCTACATGTAGGAACGCTTCGTTTTTTAGCCATTTTCGCTGCATCTCCAAGCAGTTGCCGGAGTCAGTTACGCCGTGCATCACTTGGGGATAATATTTGTCTCTAAATAAAGCAACAGTCGGAACAACAGTGTGATTTAAGTAACAATGTCAAATTTACACTTATCCCAGTGGCAGAGCATGAATATGCATAAGCGCTTCATATTGCAAGATACGATGCATCATGCCTTTTTATGAACTAGAGGAGCGAGCAGCGTTAAAACGCTCTGCAGCTACAGCGTCTTTAAACAGCACTTGTCTTCACTCCCTTCATTAAGACACAAATAATGTGAAAAATGCGGGATTGAAGCGTGAGCCAGGAAGAGCGGGAACAGCATGCTCTTTCTTTTACCAGGGTCCGCATATCAAATATCATTTTTACTCCTCCAGAGTTAAGCACATGTTACTGTATACGACTGCAGGGAACCATGCTGGATGCTTCTTTCATATGGGAATATGATAATATATGCATTTAGTGTGCATATAGTTCTCTGCAACTTGTGATTCTTCTATATATTCCATTCTCTGGTGTTAATGATCATTTTACATTTTTATACATATATATATATATATATATATATATATATATATATATATATATATATATATATATATATATATATATATATATATATACAGGTGCATCTCAAAAAATTCATTGAATATCATTGAAAAGTTACTTTATTGCAGTAATTCAGTTCAAAATGTGAAACTCATGTATTATATAGATGTATTTCACACAGAGTGATCTATTTTAAGCTTTTATTGTTTAAGCTTTTATTGTTGATGATTATGGCTTACAACCAATGAAAACCCAGAAGAAGGTATGTCTGAAAATTTTAATATTAATATATCTCTGAAAATTTAAATATTAATATATAAAATTGGTACTTTTGGCAGTGTCAGTGTGTGCCAAATCCTGCTGGAAAATGAAATCTCCATCGCATCTCCATACAAGTTGTCAGCAAAGGAAAGCATTAAGATAAAAATAGATCACTCTGTGTTTAATACATCTATGTAATATATGAGTTTCACATTTTGAACTGAATTTCTGAAATAAAGAAACTTTTTTTATGCTTTTCATTTTTTTTTGAGACACAGATAAACACATTACCTATTGCTGTGCTCCCTTTCAAATCATAATTTCCAGGTTTCAATTAGTAAATTTCACCTACTCTAAAAAGTCCCTCTGGAAGAACCTCACCAGCCCAGAGCTGGTAGCAGAATCCAAGATGGCGGCGCTGCACATTAACTGTGGCTAATGCTGTACAGTAGCATTACACTGTTTATTTACACTTCTATCTATTTGTATCTCATTATATTAGGCATACACACAGTACTGTCCAACTTCTATTCCTTTTATAAAGGTGGACCAATGTAGTGTTAGGAGTCCTGCCCAAGGACTCTAATTGGTGTATCCCAGCATTCAGTCACCCAGACCAGGAATTGAACCCCAGTCTTCCATATGATTTGGTAGCTTACTAGCAGGTAGTGGTGTTATCCACTGCGCCACACCAACTACTGTTTAGTCCTTCTGAGGTAAATGAATTGCACCACAAACCCACAATTAATAAGTTACTGAATAAATGTGGGGGTTTTAATAATTTTGTATTCCTTTTTCTTAATATTTTGCTCATTCTACTGTTTTGTTAGCATGCCTTTAATAACTCCACATGTTTGTATTGTTTTTAGTAGAATTTTCAAAGGTTAGCTATGTATTATTATTATTTTTTTTTTATCTGAGGTCTTTATATACACTTTTATTAATGTTACAAATATAAACAGAGTAAAATATTGCATTGCTTGTGTTCTTGGTAATAACATTAAAGTACTAAGTAGACATTTAGTTTTGTTCTAGCAAAACAAATATGCCTTTATTATACTAAATACTAAGCAGGCCTGGGACTAACATTCTGAAAATTGGCATTTTTGTTGTTTAGTTTTAGGATTTTTTTAGTATTTTAATGTATATTAACACCTTGCATTGGCACATTTTTTTTCTTTTTAGGCTTTTTAAGACAAATTACTAAGACTTATTTTTCTTGTGGATGCATTTGGATTGCACAGCTTTTTCAGCCCTATTTTCTAATATCCTTCAAAGAATATAATTTTAATCCTCAGTCCAATTAAATCCAATGAGATCAACTAACACAGTGGCTACTTGAAGATTTGATGGTCCCATTGCTTGAATTGAATATTTTATACCTGTACATTTTCCATTCTACAATCTCTCTCCTCTTACTAGTAGAGAGACGAGTGGGTGGTCTTACACAGTTGTGCATTTTTATACACACAGAAATATATATATATATATATATATATATATAAATATATAAACCTATATGAACCAACCAGTCACCTCATAACACTGCTTCTCTCTTTCAGTTCAGTGTTTTGAAACCTCTGTTCAGCCTCTCTTCTGCTCTTCAACAGGGCTTGACTCCATCTAGTGGTGTGAAGACCTTCCTTCAGCTCAGGCTGAAAAAAAACCCCGAGGCCTGTAGTACTGAACATACACTCCATCTCCTCCAGAATAATGGCCCTGATATTCTGTAATCCTTACCATGTTTAACAGTGTTTAAGCTACGTATTTGTGATATCTCCTACTAGCAGTTCTGGCTAAAGAATCAATTAACTGCATATAATTCTAAGCACTTTTTTTGGTTCAGATGGTGGTTTTGAGATTTGGAGGCGAGCAAGCCTTCATTTGCTTTGAGAGCGAGGGATCAGAACTGTTTTCCGGAGGTTAGCGTTTGTGATGGAAATTATTAGAAGGACTATCTGCGGGAACATGCGCGAGCTTAGCCCATCCCACGAATCTTGGCATTATCATAATTCACTAAAATAAAGTTGTCGCTGTCACTTTGATTTTCCCGCTACTTCGGAGAATCCCAATGAAGTTGTCTGGGCCTATTTTACTTGAGCAGATTACTATATGTAAAGAAACAATAAGCGAGACAGAGGCTTTTCCCTCGTAATCATGTAATTGACCTCATCTCTCAGGTCTTATTTGACAGGGCAATTTCCACACTTATTAAGCTCTTGACACACTCGGAATAATCGTATTAGCGCTTTCTGCAAATTACCTCCGTTTCTTTGTGCGGAAAGTGGATGCCGATGATTGTCGTAGTAGAAAGACGCTTTCACGTGCGAACGCGCGACGTCTCTATTTCCTCTACCTGCGGAGAGAGGGAGCGCGGCACGGACCTCCGGGTCGCAGACAATCTAAAATCCACTCAGCACCTTCTCTGCTTTTCCAGGAGAGGCCTATTCCGAATTCAAAATCTATAATCAAAGCTTAATGACGCCGGTAATGATGCTAGGAGGCTTACGCCGGACACGAGGCTAGGGTTCAGGACACTCATTTCCTTTTCTAGGACATTAGAGTCCCAGTTGGAGCACTGTTAAAAGTATTTCTTCGTTTAAAAGTTCCTTGATGAACTTTTAGGGGTTCTTCAGGGGTTCTTCAGCCGTCAAGAAAAGTTTTTTTTTTTTTTTTAGAAGAAGAAAAATGTTTCCTGAAGGGTCCTTGAAGCAATTTTTAGGCTTTTTTGTTGGTTGCTCAAAGCACCACAGGTGACCAGGACATCCTAAACTGTTAAAACTATAACTATAAGTTCCTCAAGAAACTGTGGAGGAATCTCTTATTGTGCTTTGAGGAATCTGTAAAAAACATTTTTTTTAAACTAAAGTTAATAGAAAATGAACCATTTCCATTACAATACATTACTTTATATTTGGCAGACGCTTTTGTCCGAAGCAAAAAAAAGTAATAGAAGTTAAAGGTAAAAAAATAAAAAAAACATTTTTAGATAGGGCCTAAAGGAGGTCAAAGGGAAAAAATGGGATAGAGGAGGAAAGGAGGGGAAAAAGAAAATTAGGTTAGAAGTAGTTTGAAGTGTATTAGAGGTGTTAGGAGAGTAAGTGCTCTTTGAAGAGCTCTGTCCTCAGGAGTTTATTAAAGATAGTGAGAGATTCTCCTGATCTGGTAGTGGAAGGTAGTTAGTTAGAGGTGTTAGGAGAGTAAGAGCTCTTTGAAGAGCTCTGTCTTCAGGAGTTTATTAAAGATAGTGAGAGATCCTCCTGATCTGGTAGTAGAAGGTAGTTAGTTAGAGGTGTTAGGAGAGTAAGTGCTCTTTGAAGAGCTCTGTCTTCAGGAGTTTATTAAAGATAGTGAGAGATTCTCCTGATCTGATAGTAGAAGGTAGTTAGTTAGAGGTGTTAGGAGAGTAAGTGCTCTTTGAAGAGCTCTGTCTTCAGGAGTTTATTAAAGATAGTGAGAGATTCTCCTGATCTGGTAGTGGAAGGTAGTTAGTTAGAGGTGTTAGGAGAGTAAGTGCTCTTTGAAGAGCTCTGTCTTCAGGAGTTTATTAAAGATAGTGAGAGATCCTCCTGATCTGGTAGTAGAAGGTAGTTAGTTAGAGGTGTTAGGAGAGCAGGTGCTCTTTGAAGAGCTCTGTCTTCAGGAGTTTATTAAAGATAGTGAGAGATTCTCCTGATCTGGTAGTAGAAGGTAGTTAGTTAGAGGTGTTAGGAGAGTAAGTGCTCTTTGAAGAGCTCTGTCTTCAGGAGTTTATTAAAGATAGTGAGAGATTCTCCTGATCTGGTAGTAGAAGGTAGTTAGTTAGAGGTGTTAGGAGAGTAAGAGCTCTTTGAAGAGCTCAGTCTTCAGGAGTTTATTAAAGATAGTGAGAGACTCTCCTGATCTGGTAGTAGAAGGTAGTTAGTTAGAAGTGTTAGGAGAGTAAGTGCTCTTTGAAGAACTCTGTCTTCAGGAGTTTATTAAAGATAGTGAGAGATTCTCCTGATCTGATAGTAGAAGGTAGTTAGTTAGAGGTGTTAGGAGAGTAAGTGCTGTTTGAAGAGCTCTGTCTTCAGGAGTTTATTAAAGATAGTGAGAGATTCTCCTGATCTGATAGTAGAAGGTAGTTAGTTAGAGGTGTTAGGAGAGTAAGTGCTCTTTGAAGAGCTCTGTCTTCAGGAGTTTATTAAAGATAGTGAGAGACTCTCCTGATCTGGTAGTAGAAGGTAGTTAGTTAGAGGTGTTAGGAGAGTAAGAGCTCTTTGAAGAGCTCTGTCTTCAGGAATTTATTAAAGATAGTGAGAGATTCTCCTGATCTGGTAGTAGAAGGTAGTTAGTTAGAGGTGTTAGGAGAGCAGGTGCTCTTTGAAGAGTTCTGTCTTCAGGAGTTTATTAAAGATAGTGAGAGATTCTCCTGATCTGGTAGTAGAAGGTAGTTAGTTAGAGGTGTTAGGAGAGTAAGAGCTCTTTGAAGAGCTCTGTCTTCAGGAGTTTATTAAAGATAGTGAGAGATCCTCCTGATCTGGTAGTAGAAGGTAGTTAGTTAGAGGTGTTAGGAGAGTAAGTGCTCTTTGAAGAGCTCTGTCTTCAGGAATTTATTAAAGATAGTGAGAGATTCTCCTGATCTGGTAGTAGAAGGTAGTTTATTCCACTACTGGGGAACTCTGAATGAGAACAGTCTGGATTGCTTCGTGTGAACCAAAATGCTTATTACCCAAAAATCTTACACAGTGGCTTGTTGTGAGGGTACAGAGGAGGTTGTTAACCGTAAAATATCTTCCGTAGGGTCTTCGGGATGTGAGAAAAAACTAGAAGCTTTATTAAAGGTATTAAAGTCATCTAAAGGGGTTCTTTCACGCAAAAAGACCATTAAAGACCACTAAACATCTACAGCACATTCAAAACGCTGCTGCCAGTGTTTTAACCAGGACTAAGAGAACATAGCACTTCACTCCAGCTCTGAAATCTCTACATTGGCTTGCAGTTAGTTAGTAAGTCAGGATAGACTTTAAAGAGCTGCTGATCTGAGTCTATAAATCACTAAACAATTGTTGCCTGGAATACATTGCAGATCTGTTTAGAGAAAATAGACCCAATAGATCTCTGAGATCTATGGACTCGGGTCAGTAAGATGAACCCAGTCCGGTCTAAACATGAAAAAGCAGCTTTTAGTTATTATGCTACATATAACTGGAACAGACTAGCAGAAAATTTTAGAAATGCCTCGAATGTAGAAGTGTTCAAATTAAAAAACAGGTTTTTACTTAACTAAAGCACTTTACTTTACTGCAATTTAATTTTTTACCATATCGTATTATCTTACTTTACTTGTATTTTTTTATTATTGTTGTTTTAAAATGCTTGTTTTTCTTTTTTATGCACCTTATTTTAGATTTTTTTATTTGTAATTGTCAATGTTTTTATTTCTCATGTAAAGCACTTTGAATTGCCAATGTATGAAAGGTGCTATATAAATACATTTGCTGAGAATGAACCCCCTAAAGCTCTGAAAGAAACTTCGGTAACACTTTCTTATGAACCCTGTATTCATAATGCATTCATAGTGCATTATATGTCATGCATAACACCTTATAATGACTGTAGTAAGCCTGTATAATAACGCATAAGTACTTAAAGCGACATTCATAACACTACAAGTATACAAGTATAAACTACAAGTATACAGTTTTATAAAGAAAGGGCTTGTAATGCCTTATAATATCTGTTCATAAGAACATTGTACAGTGTAGTGTTGTAATGCACTCTGACACATATTTGGTATATTTTGGTATAATGCATTATAATATGCAGCTATGATTTCTCAGATTAAGCTTTTATATAAGTGTGTAACACTGTTATAAAGCCTTATATACAGTCATTACTGACTTTATGTGAAGTGGGTTTTTATATGCTTTAAACATGAAGTAAATTTTATTATGCCAGTAATGACTGTATATAAGATTTTATAAAGTTTTTCGCACTTATATAAAAGCTTAATTTGAGAAATCATAGCTGCATATTATAATGCATTATACCAAAACATACCAAATATGTGTCAGAGTGTATTACAACACTACATTGTACAATATTCTTATGAACAGATATTATAAGGCATTACAAGCCCTTTCTTTATAAACCCTTATACTTGCAGTTTATAATGTGTTATGAATGTCGCTGTAAGTGCTTATAAGTTATAATACAGGCTTATTACAGACATTATAAGGTATTATGCATGTCATATAATCAATCAATCAAACAATCAATCAACCTTTATTTTGACTCGGATGTACATTGAGGGCAATCCTCATTTTCAATGTAGTCGAGCATTTACAAAAACAGGGATTGACATGACAGAGAAAATAAAAGCAAAATGTAATTATTTTAAAATAACAGTAAATAAAATATAAAAATAGATTAAAAAAATAAAAATAGAATTAGAATAAAATAGAACAAATGGTTTAAATAATTGTCAGGAAGGATGGGGATGACCCAGGCAGGGAGACGAGGAGGCGGACACAAATGCAGGTAAGGGAAAAATTAATGATTTAATAAATAAATAACAAATAAACAATGAAACAAGTAAACACGTAACCAAGATAAACGAATAATCAAAAACCAAAACAAACGAGTGAAACTAGAGAACATAAACCTAAACAAACAAGAAGTACTTATGATAAACTAACGGAATAAATACAAGTAGCTAATCTAGAAAATAAACACAAAGCAGGGATATATACAAGGAGCTTAGGGAGACGGAAATAAACAGGAAACTAGAAACATAAAACTAGAGACTAAGACTAAGAGACTAAGGTGCGAGGAACAGAGGCAATGAAACACAGAGAAAGACGAATGACAGGGGAAGGTGCAAAGACCGACGGAGAAAAAGTGGCAGAGGAGGGCTATTTAAAGAACCAGGAAACACACTATAATTAGAAACACCTGGGGAAGGGGCGGAGCTACAAATGAGACACAGGTGGAAAAGTACTGAGACGGGAGACACAGGGGAGCACAGGTCACGTGGGGAAGACACACAGAGACACGAGACGAGGCCAAGACGTGACAATAATAAAAAAATTAAGATCAAAGAAAATAAGACTAATACAACAAAAATGAGGTAAAATTAGCTAAAACTAACTTTTACACAATTACAAAAAATACAAATAAATAAATGAACTAAAAAAAATAATAAAAGCAATAATAATAATAAAAATAATAGTAATAATAATAAAAGAAAATCAAAATAAGTTAAAAAGTAATAATCCAAAACTACTACTACTACTAATAATAATAATAATAATAATAATAATAATAATGATAATAATAATAAAGAAGAAGAAGAATAAAAAAGGAAATAAAAAACTAAAATAAATTAAAAGAAATAAAAGTTAAGAATAAATAAGATTAAGTAAAACAGGTACAGGCTGTCTAAAGGTGGTTAGAAATTAAATGTTTAAAATTTATTTAGTGACACCAGTGAACTGAGTTTTAATTCATTTATAATACATTATGAAACTAAAAAAAATAATAAAAGCAATAATAATAATAATATAAATAATAGTAATAATAATAAAAGAAAATCTAAATAAGTTAAAAAGCAATAATACAAAACTATTAATAATAATAATAATAATAATAATAATAATAATAATAATAATAATAATAATAATAATAATAATAATAAAGGAAATAAAAAAACTAAAATAAAAATAAAAAAGGAAATAGAAAACTAAAAGAAGAATTAAAATAAAAAATAAAAGTTAAGAATAAATAAGACTAAGTAAAACAGGTACAGGCTGTCTGAAGGTGGTTAGAAATTAAATGTTTAAAATGATTTAGTGACACTAGTGAGCTGAGTTTTAATTCATTTATAATACATTATGAATACAGGGTTCATAGGAAGTGTTAGCGAAACTTCTACTTTTAGCATTGTGGATCCCGGCACGTCTCAGGGCCTCATCCTGGAGCTTAAAACCCTCAGCAATTCCTCTGCATTTGTGGCCCTTTGTGGCATCTTCTTTTAAACAGGACCAGCGTTGGTAAACAGAGCTCAGATGAAATGTAATGAAAAGTGGTGGTGTGTCATAATTCACCCGTTCACCCAGGAGAAATGAGGCCTATCTCTGGGAAGAACACCGCAGGGTTCCCCTGCACCCCTCTGGCCAGGAATGCACACTCTCCAACAACATGGCTACTAGTTAGAACGTCAACCCCACATCCTGGTACTTTTATCTCTGACCTTTGATCCCAAGCACATCTGGAAACCTAGTTGGAGCCCGAAAGATGCGGAAGTTTTCTTTTCTCCACTCCGAACCCGTTATGGAAGAGAGAAATGCTGGAAATGTTGTTTTTCTTCCTCTTTTTTCCCCTCTCTACGAACTGGTGAACTGGTGAACTGGTGGGTCCTCCAACGCACAAGATCTCACAATGTCCTGCACTTTAATAGTTGTAATGAACTCTTGGAAGCGTACAGTATTTATTGTACGTGCACCTGAGGGACGATTCATGCTACGCAGGGAAAAGCATGTTGTTGCCCGAAGGCTGTATGCTTTCCAGATTTCAGACTTGGTGGAAAAAAAAGAAGATAAACATCTTAAGGAGGGGCCGCGTCCAGGAATAAAACGACTACAAAGGCCAAAATGCTTTGAAGTCCCGGGATGGTCTCGCTTAATAGACACTGCGCTCGTAGCCAATGCAAACAGGTCTCCGGCAAGACATTTCCAGATTACACATCCAGAGCCATTTCTGTGGTTCACACACCCTCCCATCCGCTATTTATTTAGTTAGCTCATTAGATGATGGACTCAAGCCTCTTGGTGTTAACTGGTACAATCTGGTTCTATTAGAACCTCCAGACCGAGTGTTTTCTTACACCACGTTGCTATGGTTTGAGCAGTGCTAACGGTGCTAATACCTTTTTTTACCAAGCATAGCATTATGACCACCTTTTTCTTTACAATATAGGACTAGCGCTTTGTAGTTCTATAATAATCACAGACTGTAGTCATGTACATATTTCTCTGATTAGCGTGTTGGTGGTGGTGTATGAGGTGCTAGTGTGTCAGACACAGCAGTGCTGCTGACGTTTTTAAACTCCTACCATGTGTATAGTCTACCAACAACATCTAGAGGGTGACCAAGACAAACTGAGTAGCAACAGATTTAGAGCTTCTGTCTCTGAAAACAATTAATATGCCACTTCAGTTTCTGAACAGATTTCTCTGGTTTTGCTATTTATCGGTATATGTTTGAGTAAAATGAACATTGCTGTTTTATTCTATAAACTACAGACAATAATTCTCCCAAATTCCAAATAGAAATATTGTCATTTAGAGCACTTATTTGTAGAAAATGAGAAATGGCTGAACTAACATAAACAAAAGATGCGAAGCTTTATATTCATAAAGTTGTAAGAGTTCAGAAATCAATATTTGGTGGAATAACTCTGGTTTTTAATGACAGTTTTTTTTCATGCAGCTTGGCATCATGTTCTCCTCCACCAGTCTTACACACTGCTTTTGGATAACTTGGATATGCCACTCCTGGTACAACAATTCAAACAGTTTAGCTTAGTTTAAAGGTTGTGGTCATCCATCTTCCTCATGATTGTATTCCAGAGGTTTTCAATTTGGAAAATTGATTTTTTGAAGTGGTCTCTTATTTGTTTCCAGAGCTGTAAAAAAAAGTAGGAGTGTGTAATAAATAGAGTGGAGGAAAGTGAGTGATTAAGCACAGTGTTTAAAAACTCCAGCAGCACTGCTGTACCTGATTTACTGATCACTGAACCGGCACAACAAACACACACTAACACCTCATGAACCACCACCACCATGCCAGTACTGTATCCTTTAGTGCTGAGAATGAGAATGAGAATAAGAATGAGAACCACCACCTATATAATAATAGCTGCTCTGTGGTGATCTCTTACTATTGAAGAATAGAGAGAAATAAGTTTAATAATAATAAAGTATGTAGAGAAACATATATAACAGGACTACAGTCTGTAGTTTTGCTTGATCTGTGTGCTGTAAGTCACTAAATTCATGCTAACTGCCTAAAAGAGAAAATCTTGGCTAACTGAAGGCTTTCCATTGGCGTTTCAATGGCTTTTCATTTATTATGTTTCAAGTTTAGTAGGTTCAACAGTGAGTTTAGTATGTTTACAGTGAGTGGTAGTGAGTGGTAGGAAGTGTGTAGCTGAGCTTGCTCTTTTTGTAAGGTTGATTCTGTTGGCGTGGACCTTAAAGGACTTTGTGGAGTCATGCTTAATGACATGAGCTTAAAATGGAATCAAGGACACAATGGAAAAGTAATTGCAGGCCCACCGTAATCAATCATGCTTAATTCTGTGGTGTTTGCTTTGGGTTTGGAGGGTCCAGTGTGGAGCAGGACAGGAAGTAGAAAGCTTGACTCTAATGGTGATGATAATAATAATGATGATGGCGGCGATGATGGCTTTCCAGAGACGTCAGAATCCTTCCCGGCCGGCAGGACGTCCTTTTTTACACAAGCCTCGTGGCGCGTCAGCACAGACCATAACCTCAGCACCGCTCACCAGAAGTGACATTTACTAGCTCTCTCCGTCATGCTAGCCTTCAACCATTCGCCAAGAGCCAGGCCTGTTCCCATCACCTCCTCTCGCCATTCTCCAGCGCTTATAAAGTCTTCAGGACTCAAGCTGGGTCTCGGAACACACACCGCTCTCACACACTCCACACACACACATGTGACTCGCATCTCCGAGGAGGTTTTCGACTCCAGTGAATAGTCTCCGGGGAATGTTTACCCCTGTCTATCAGCGTCTCGCACAGATGATGTCACTCGTCTGCACGAGTCTCGGAGGGCCGGTGAAGTCGTATCTAATCTCAGGGGTCTTTAATTGCCTCTTTTTAAATCGTTCTGTGCCTCGTTGCTTTGAAAAGGTGACGTGGAGTTAAATTTCACAATTAAGATAAATAGCTGTTATTGACACTTCAGTGCGTACACTGCTGTCGCTCTGCTTTACATACAGTAGCAGCCAAAAGTTTAAACACACCTTAAACTCGTAAATGTTTTTCAATAATTAAAATGTCCTGCATTGTACAGCTCTGGAAAACATTTTTTTTTAATTATGACACCACAACTTTTCATTACATTTCATATCGTCTCTGTCCAATGAAAAACACTTATCTCCAAAACAGCAACTTTACGGGAGAGAAAAAACATTTTAAACTTTCAATGGAAGTCAATTTCATTTTGAAAAGTTTCCATTGGTCCATTGATCAAGAAATTGGTACAGTGTAAGGGACAGTTTGTCTGTTCTATATATATATATACGTATATATATATATATATATATATATATATATATATATATATATATATATATATATATATATATAAATATAAATATAGTGTATATATATATATAGTAAACTAATTTAATTTCTGTAAATTGCCCAATTTACACTTTCTGTAAATCTTCTGCTATATGATATATTTAACTGAAATTGCTGATCCGAACAACCAGTGATTTATAAAGGAAAATCATGAAAATTATCAGCAGTTCTCAAACTTTTTTGTACCACTGTGGATGAAGTTATTCGAGCCCATGGGTCATTTTTTTGATCGTTTGTTTCAATTCGTCTTCTATTTCAGAATCGTTGAATCAATAAAAATGGCCTAGAGTTCCTTGAAATAAAATATGTTTACGTTCAAGTGGATTTCTTATGAGTAAACTAAAAATTGACAAAAACTGAGATAAGTGTTTTTCATTGGACAGCGACGATATGAGCTTTGTTTGCCAACGCTGGTTCTGTTTAAAAGAAGACACCACAAAGGGCCACAAATGCTGAGAAATTAGGTTTTAAGTCCAGAATGAGGCTCGGGATGTGATCTCCGAGATCCACAAGGCTAAAAGTAGCTCAAAGTTTCTTGAGGAGCTTTAGGGAGTTCTTTAATTTTTTTAAGTGTAAAAGAAGCCCTTTAGATGCTTTGAGGAACCTTCAATAAATCGTTCTAGTCTTTTCTACCTGTACAGGTCAAATTAGTTCTTTAGCTCTTTCTTACATTCTAAAGACCTCACATCCTGCCCTGTACTCTCACATCAAGCCACTGTGTCTGATATACAGGGGTAGAAACAATGAAACTGAAACACCTGTCATTTTAGTTCATTAGTGAAGGTTCACATTGCACCTTATTTAGTTTAAAGAATTATTGCACACTTTCTGTAAATCCTATAAACTTCATTTTACTTCTCAAATTTTACTGTGTTTCCATGCTATATGATATATTTATCAATAATTTATCGCAAACAAAAACAACAAGATTTATTGCCAAATCGATATATTGCCCCACCCCTAATGACCATAGTTGGAACTGAACCCAAATCCCATATAATAGATGATACACATTTAAGTCTAACAATACTATACAAGATCTCATCAGCTCTATTCTTTTAAGTTTTTGTCTCTTTCAGAATGAGCCATTTAAAGGCTCTGTTACGTGTATGCAAATAAGCTGTTGCTGCACACACCATGTATATGCTGAGTGTTTAACACCTGTTAGTGTTAGTTTGTGCTAAATGGAAAACACAAACTGTAATAGAAGCTCAGAATTCTCGAAAGTATTTAAAATCTGCTGACTTGCCACGGACAGTAGGTATAGATCCCTCCCTCAGACAAAGTCTACTTGCTAATTCTGCTGTGTACTTCTTTAGAGTTCTCAGCTAACAGACAAAAAAACTAATCTAGTGGAAAGGGCTCTGGTAAGGGTTTGAAGGTGAGGGATGGTGCAGGTGTGTTTCTATCTTTTAACTGACTCTCAGAAACATATGGATGGATTTTTTGAGGATTTATAATGGCAGTTAAGACCCAAGTGGAAACACAAAACAAGATCACAATTTTTGACAAGTTTTGAGTCAAATTTTTTGTCTCCGTTTTAAAAAATATCTTCGTCCACATGGAAACACCATACCACTCAAAAACGCTAAAATGAACAGGTATTTTCTAGACATTTGGAAGTTTTTTAGTCACTCTTCAGCATTAAACTACTTAATTTTCAAAACTGCAGCAGGTGCTTTTTTGTCAATTTCTGCTTCAGAATCTCTGTTTGCGGTTTGGTTTGTACCTCCGGACAGAAGGATTGGAAAAAAACTGCATTCAGCACATTTTGGTGCTGCTGCTGCTGGTAATGTAAGTGTAAAATCAAATTAAGCTGTAAACATGTTATTGGTCAGCAAATCACCACCCTGGAAGTTTTTTTTTTTTTTTTTTATCCGTTTTCAGTGAATGAAAACTTTGTTTTTGTGTGGACAGGAGGCCAAAACAGAGACAAAAACCTCAGTTTTAAAAATACCCAGATTTGTGTGGACGGGTCTCCTAAAGATCTTAAACTGCAAGATTGTGTTCTGAAACTTCACAGAACTGTACCTTACAGCGGCACATCCCTAACTATGGCTTTATCTCAGAGTTTGACACACTATGATTTGTTATATCTCTGCAGCGGTTGTGATACGTAGCTCACAGCCTCGGAGACAAGCGATTCATTACCTTGAGCACAACCTACAAAGTCGTGCTACATTTGACATGTCGTTAAACTTAGGTTTTACTCCCATTTAAATGGCTTCGGCTTCCCCAGCAAAACACCATTACTGGTAAAATAAATAACTGTATTTAATGAGATATGAAATGCTTATAAATGCCTTCTCTCTTCACGGGTAATTGGAACTTGTCACCCAAAGCATTTGGTGATATATAGGATATGGTGGTAAGGCTTGTCAACGTGAGGCTTTTATATGTAGCATCTACACTGGGTGCAGTGTTTTAATGTGCGTATATGGATAGATGCATCGTGGCATAGGCTGGGTCATGAGAATTCGTGTAAACGTGATGGGAATTCCATCTGCTTCGGATCTTTTTAAATATTCACACAATGTGTTTCTGTTACTTCTGTCTGGGAGGTTTCTGAAAGAGACTGAAAGCAGCAATGAACTCTAAAAATGTATACAGTACTGGCCAAAAGATTTTATTCACTCTTTATTCACTCCTTCCCCTCCAGAGAGGTGACATTCCACGTCCCAAGAGCCAACTTCTGCAGCCGAGGATCAGATCGCCAGGGTCCATGCCTTCGGCCGCCACCCAAATCACACTGCACCCGACCCCTTTGGCCCCTCCCACAGGTGGTGAGCCCATGGGAAGCGGGGCCCCTTTCTCCTCTTCAGGCTATGCCCGGCCGAGCTCCATGGGCAAAAGCCCGGCCACCAGGCGCTCGCCAGCGTGCCCCACCTCCAGGCCTGGCTCCAGAGTGGGGCCCCGGTGACCCGCGTCCGGGCGAGGGAACACTTAATCCAATGTTGTCTCTCTTCATTGGGGTCGTTTGGGCTGCACTTCGTCTGGTCCCTCACCTAGGACCTGTTTGCCTTGGGTGTCCCTACCGGGGGCATGAAGCCCCTGACAACATAGCTCCTAGGATCCTTGAGACACTCAAACCCCTCCACCACGATAAGGTGGCAGCCCAGGGAGAGGCTCTTTTTGTATTAGTAGAAAAAAGGCAATATTGTTGCAGATGCATATTTTAAAGATCTGATTGTGATTATTATACTATTCACAGGTGCTTCACCGGTCTTTATTCCAATTGTATATACAGCATATACACTTCAGTTTCTGAATCGGTTTCTCTGATTTTGCTATTTATAGGTATATGTTTGAGTAAAATGAACATTTATTCTATAAACTACAGACAACATTTCTCTTTTCATTAAGAGCCTTTATTTGCAGAAAATGATAAATGGCTGAAATAACAAAAAGACCTCAAATAATGCAAAGAAAACAAGTTCATATTCATAAAGTTTTAAGAGTTTTCAGGCATCTTGGCATGTTCTCCTCCACCAGTCTTACACACTGCTTTCGGATAACTTTATGTTCAAATGTGTGTCCAATGCTCCAAAATGATTTGGTTTTAGTGATTTGCTATCATAAAGACGGAGAAAAAATGAGACCACTTAAATTGTGGAGTTTCTTTGATTTTACCTAATTGAAAACCTCTGGAATAGAATCAAGAGGAAGATGGATGATCACAAGCCATCAAACCAAGCTGAACTGCTTGAATTTTGCACCAGGAGTAAAGGCATAAACATAAAGTTATCCAAAAGCAGTGTGTAAGACTGGTGGAGGAGAACATGCCAGGATGCATAAAAACTGTGATTAAGAAAACAGGGTTATCCAACAAATATTGATCCCTGAAGTCTTTAAACTTTATGAATATTAACTTTTTTTCTTTGCGGTCTTATTATTTGAGGTCTGAAAGCTCTGCATCTTTTTATGTTATTTTAGATTTCAGCCATTTCTCATTTTCCGCAAATAAATGCTCACAAATGACAATATCTTTATTTGGAATTTGCGAGAAATGTTGTCTGTAGTTTATAGAATAAAACAACAATGTTCATTTTACTCAAACATAAACCTATAAATAGCAAAGGTCTCCAGAGCTGTATATTAATAAATAAGGATTGTAGCATTGTTACTTTAGGTAACATCTGCATGTTTGGTTCTTGCTGAGAAATAATGCAGAGGACATTTACAGGGGAGGCATTATGTGCAGTTACCCGGCTGTTGCTCCTGAAGGGTCCTGTCCCAGGGTTTCCTTGTGTGTGTGTGTGTGTGTGTGTGTGTATATGTGTGTGTGTGTGCAAGCTCTGCCTCATTACCTCTTCTTAAACTCTGCTGTGTCTGAACATTCTCCCCTCTATCCTTCGCCCTGCCACAACTTTCCTCCTAAATTTACTTTCCCTCCCTCGCTCGCTCACGTTTCGCAGCCGTTACCAGAGGCGCATTCGCATTTGCATTCCCTTGCAAGAATAACAGAGCAATAATGCTCACATCTTCACAGGCAGAGTGCTTAATAGAATGGTTGGCTGGTATCTCCAAGCTGTCGCGGCCCAGCTTTCCGTGCCATATGATCAAGCAGGCGTCCAATGGCTTTCGCCGCGCTGCCTCAAATGAGCTGCAAAGATTGCCTGGTGGAGGAAATGCGAGAAAAGGGAAAGAAAAGTCAGAAAAAGAAAGAGATAGAAAGAGAAAGACCACAGATAAGAGCATTCCCCTCGAGACGGAGGAGAAACGAAGGCGTGTTAATATCAAGAGGGGCTTCTGTGATGCTTGTGAGACCCCCCGCTCTACCTCCAGCGCTGGCACTATCAGGAAGGCCACATCGGCCTCTGCGCGGGCCAAGCCGAGGCCGAGCCCACGTCTGCGTCCGTCCAGATTAGCGGAGGTCGCGGCATGCTAATGAGAATCATTACTATCACATGATAGCGAGAAATACAAACTAATTGCCGCGCCCGCTCACAAGACGGAGCGTCCAGATTCAAAAAGGTTAATTACATCTGAGCCCAACGACTTCCTTCCAGATCAGACTCTCGCGCTTTTGTTCTCGCCTTTTTTTTCTTGCCTTTTTTCTTCGTTTTTTTCTTCGCTTTCGCTCTTCGCTTTGCTCTCACGCACTCCCCACTCTGTCTCTTTTCTGCTAGCTTTTTTTTCCCTTCTCTTTCTCTCTCTCTTTTTCTTTTTAATTTCTCCCTCAAAGGAAAGAGAAGAGACAAAAGGGCTTCATCCAGATATGACTGCCTGCATGTTTCTCGATAAGCTTCAGGCACTGACACTAGCCTATTACTTTCATTCCTAGGACGTGCTGTAATTAGCAAAACACCATCAAGCAAAAAGAGTTAGCGCCACTGAGGAATTTCTTCTTCTTCATCATCTTCTTCTTCTGCTCAAAGTTTTTCCCTTTTTTTTCTCGTTTCCTCACCCCGAAGCTTTCCCTCGGCTTCGCCAGCCTGTTAGCTCACCCCGCTCCCCCCCCTGGAAATTGAATTTGTTCAGTTGCTGTGAAACATCAACAGAGCAACGAAAAAATTAACAACATGCTAGCTAATTATGCTAATGCTCAATTGCTCAAGTGGTGGCGATATGTTTACTGTGGGAAAGGAGGCTTCGTTCGGCTTCGACGTAGTCACGTGCTGGCCATAGGCCAAGGATCTTTACTCTCTCTCTCTTTCTCTCGCTTTCTCTCTTTCTCTCTCATTCTCTATGACTATCTCTCTCTCTCCCTCCCTCCTCCCTCCCGCCCTCGTTCTCAGTTCACCTGAAGGCAAGAAGGCAACTGCCTCATCCATCCCGCCAAAGCCATTACCGAACACGAGGAAAGAAGATAAATATTGTTGCAGATGCTCAAGTTTTTTAGCAAATGAGCTTCTTTCCAGTCAGCTCTCTCCAGCCATGCTGGGCCGTTCCAGGCTGAGAGATGGTTTCCGCTAATGCAAAAAGTGTTTCTGCGAATCGTTACCACCTACAGCCAATTTGGTGCTTTATTAGTAAACAGGCGTGTGCCTTAATTAGCTGAAGTGCAGAGGATGAAATATGAATCAGAGTTTTAGCATTAGCAGGAGCAGATCGTGGAGGGCTTCGGCTAGAGTAATGGGACTGAGAGAGAGGGAGTCATTTATTTCGTTATGTTTTTGCACATGCTCAGTAGTGGAATTTACTTTGTTAGAAACTTAGAAACTTCAGGTTTGTATTGGAGGCTGATGTTTGAATTAGGGCTGCAACGATTAATCGATATAATCGACAATGTCGATTACTTAAATTTGTCGACTACAAATTTCATTGTCGACTAATCGTTAATTTGTAATAGTACTGCATTACACAAAGGGCTGGGGACAGAAGAAACTTGGTCTGTGTCTCCAAAAGTGCCCAAACACAACAGATTACATATTTATTTACTAAATATCAGTACTCTCCACGCTTAAACAACATGTGCACATTAAATAAATGCCTTTTTAAATCTCATGTTTAGCTGTTTTTCTGTTGTTTTTAGAGATGGAGGACATGGTAGAAATAATCGTTGACTAATCGACTAATCGAAAAAATAATCATCAGATTAGTCGACTACCATAAAAATCATAAGTTGCAGCCCTAGTTTGAATGCTTTGCCCTGTTAGTAGTAGTGGTGGTTCAGGGGTTAGATCACCAGGTTATTGATGACAGGGTTATGGGTCCAATACCACCAATACTATAATAATAATAATAAGTTTAGCATCCTCTTTGTGTGTGCAGTGTGCTCACTATATGTCAGTGTGTGTGTGTGTGTGTGTGTGTGGTGTGGGTGTGTGGGTGTGTGTGTGTGTGTGTTTAGTGCACGAATGGGTTAAAGGATGAGGCCAAATTCCATCTGTACATCCCGCACAAGTAGGGTTAATATGTTTGTCTTGTCTTGTGTAGCTCTGGGTTGTAGTAGTGATTTTTACATTACTTTTTTCGGTACCACTTTAAAATAAGAAAAAACATTATAAAGGGTTTATAAATGGTTTACAATTAGTTTATTAATGGTTCCTAATTAGGTTGTAAATGCCTTAATGATTAATAATCAGTTGTAACACATACGTAGAAAGGGCAACAATGACCTGTTGGTTGCCAAATAGTGAACCAACAGCCATCTATAATGTTGCCTTTTCTACGTATGTGTTATAACTGATTATTAATGATTTTTAAAGCATTTACTACCTAATTAGTAACTATTAATAAACTAATTGTAAACCATTTATAAACCCTTTATAAATGTAGTCTTATTTTAAAGTGGTACCCTTTTTTCTGTGAATTTGACTGGCTGATTATTGACTGACTCATAGTTTTTCCGTTATCTGATTACTCAAATTCATGGATAATTAATTCCCAATGATTTGCAGTAAAAATGTCATAAAAGGCATGTAAAAATACATTTCCACAGTGTTTTTTGAGGCAAAGCCTGCAAAATGCCAAAATCTTGTATTCCCATCATTTTGGACATTTTAAATTATTTGAATCTGACAGTCAGGATTTCATGATAAAGGAACCAATAAAAACCTATAAAAATCATTAATTTATCACCAAACATGTTTAATCCCTTTTGGGTTATGGACCACAAAATCTTCCAATAAAATTTAAGATTTTCTTCCCCTCTCCTTTTTGTAGATACAAGGTTTTTGCATGGCAGCAGGGATACTGTATATCATCGCTGTCCAATGAAAAACAAGTATCTCCATTTTTCAGAAATGTTAGTTTACTACATAATTTGAACACACAAGCTGTCCCTTACACTGTGTCAGAATTTCTTGATGAACGGACCAATAGACATTCTTCTGAATGTCTTCAAATAATTTTTTTACATTGACTTTTACATCATATTGAAAGTTAAGAAGGTTTTATCTATATTCTGTAAAATTGCTGTTTTTGACAGCGACGATTTTTTACATTTGTAAATTTAATAATAAAGTCTATATTAAGTCAGATCTGCACACTCTTGGTATTTTAATCTCAATGTCTTCATGAGGGAGAGTCACCTGGAATAGTTTTCTCAGCATCTTAAAGAAAGGAGTTCCTGGAGGTGCTGAACAATAGTTGCAGCTTTTCCTTTACGCTGTGAAGCTCCAGCTCATCCCAATTAAATCACCTCAAATCACCATCTCAGTTCATCAGGTTTAGATCAGGGGATTAATGTGGAGGACAAACACTGGTACTGTATGTGTATTCATAGAATAATATGTTTAATTTTATTTATTTTTGAAATATATTGACAAAAGGCTTTGTGTTATTCACTCCGTCAGTGCTGCTCACGCTCCGTATGAAATATCACAGTAAGGTAAGGTGATCGTATTTCGCTTGGTGATGTCTTACTCAAGCATTTGACTGGAACATTTGACCTTTGACCTCCTGACAACGTTTTCTGACGGTACACTACGGTGTCCTGGAGAGTGTGGTAAAAGGACACCGGCGCACGGCCGGCAGGAAGCGCTCAGACACACCGACGCCAAACAGAGCTAATTCCTGCCCGACCCGCACACTGCTGTAATGCAATGCATAGAGTGATGGTCAGCTGATAGCTCCCCAGCTGAGCGGAGGAACGAACACACACACACACACGCACACACACTCTCACACACACACACACACACACACACACACAGACATGTGAGACACATGTATGACCCCACGTCCTCAGGAGGTGTGTGTATGTGTGTTCCATCACCCAGCTGGGGAGCTGTCAGCTGACCATCACTCTATACATTACTACCCTCTCTCTCTTTCTCTCTCTCTCTCTCTCTCTCTCTCTCTCTCTCTCTCTCACTCTTTCTCTTTCTCTCTCACTCTCAGTCTCTCTCGCTGTCTCTCATTAGATAATCTCTGTTTTTCTCTCTTAGTTTATCTCTCTCTGTCTTTCAGTCACTCTCTCAGTTTATCTCTCTCTGTCTTTCAGTCACTCTCTCAGTTTATCTCTCTCTGTCTTTCAGTCACTCTCTCAGTTTATCTCTCTGTCTTTCAGTCACTCTCTCAGTTTATCTCTCTCTCTATGTCTCTATCTCTCTCTTTCTCAGTTTATCTCTTTTTCTCTCTCTCTCTTCCTCTTTATTTTTCTCTTAGTTTATTTTTCTCTCTCTATCTCTCTATTTCTTTTTTTTTCAGTTTATCTCGGTTTCTCCTTCTCTCTGTTTCTCTCACTTAGTTTATTTTTGTATTTTTCTCTCTCCGTCTCTCAGTCTCTCTCAGTTTAGCTTTCTCTCAGTTTATCTCTGTTTCTCTCTATTTCTCGTTTTTTTTCTCTTAGTTATCTTTCTCTTTTTCTCTCTCTGTCTCTTAGTCTCTCTCTGCTGTTTTTCTCTCAGTTTATCTCTTTACTGTGTTTCTCTCTCGATAGTTTATCTCTTTTTCTCAGAATATCTCCCTCTCTCTATCTCTCTATTTCTTTCTTTCTCAGCTTGTCTCTATTTCTCTTTCTCTCTGTTTTTCTCACTTAATTTATTTTTGTCTTTTTCTCTCTCTGTCTCTCAGTCACTCTCTCAGTTTATCTCTCTCTCAATTTATCTCTGTTTCTGTCTATTTCTCGGTTTTTCTCTTTTTCTCTCTCTCTGTCTCTCAGTCTCTCTCTCTCTGTCTGTTTTTCTCTCATAGTTTATCTCTTTACCGTGTTTCTCTCTCTATAGTTTATCTCTTTTTCTCAGAATATCTCCTTCTTTCTATCTCTCTATTTCTTCTTTCTCAGTTTATCTCTGTTTCTCTTTCTCTCTGTTTTTCTCACTTAGATTATTTTTGTCTTTTTCTCTCTCTCTTAGTTTATCAATTTCTCTCAGATTCTCTTTCTCTTTGTCAGATTATATCTGTTTCTCTCTGTCTCTGTTTTTCTCTCTTAATGTATCTTTTTCTCTTTTTTCTTTCTCTGGCTGTTTCTCTCTTTCTCAGTTTCTCTTTCTCTCTCTCTGTTATTCTCTCTCTCTCAGTTGCAAATATAGGCTTGATAATATAATGCTATAAATGATCACATGACCTTATGACTTTTATTACCAGTAGTTTGCAAATATAGATGTGGTGCTTTCTGTGTTTTGGGAGATGTATCTAATAGCCTACCAGCTTAATATAGGATGCAAATAATAAAAGAATAAAAAAAGAAAATTAGGGGAAAACACTGGGAAAACCATATGTGTGTGTGTGTGTGTGTGTGTGTGTGTGTGTGTGTGTGTGTGTGTGTGTGTGTGTGTGTGTGTTTCTACCAATGCTCTGATGTGAGGTTGTTGTGAATCTGCCTCGGCGGTGTGTCTGACACCTCCTGCTCTATGAGAGCTTTCACAGTGACTGCAGGACGTCTGACTCTGAGACGAGGCCCTGAAGACTCCAGCATGGAGCAGAGCCAATCAGACGCTTAACTCAGCCGCTCCCGTTCCTCACATCACGTTACGGCCTTTTCTCATGCCTCGGTGTGAGGGAGTGACGTCACGAGTGTGTGTCTAACCCGGGTCATCAGCCCCACACACACACACAGGGTTATGGAGCTATGCACTGAGGAAAATCCTCACGGCCCACAGTAAAAGTTGTGTGTGCAGCCGTGTAACAGTGTGGGTCGGTCTTAATGACCCTCCGGAGGGTCTCCCGCAGAGCCGGCCCATATTTATACTGGCAATATATGCGAGAGAATTAAGCCCATAAAACCTGACGAGCTCACAGAGCTGTGGGGAACGCCGAGGCCTGTGTGTATTCTACTGCCCACACTTATTTATACTGTGAGAATAGAGACCAAATCATCCTCTTTCTAGCACTCTATCACTCCCTCTTTCTTTATTTTCTCTCTCTTTCAGTCTCACTCTCTCTCTCTTTCTTTCTTTCTTTTTGTATTTTCTCTCTATCTTATCTCTCCTTTTTCCTTCTCTCTCTCTTTTTGTCTTTTCTCCCGATCCCCCCTCTCTACTTTTTCTATTTATTTTAGTATAATTGCCTCTCTCTCTCTCTCTTTCTCTCTCACTCAATATTTGGCTTTTTTTGTGCAATCCTGTCATACTTTGACTGCTCTTTCTTTTTTGTCTCTTGCTCTCCTTGTTCTATTCATTTATCCTATGTATCAATTTTTCTGTCTGTCTTTTTTGTCATATTTTGTCTCTTTATTTAATTTTTTAAAGCCATTTGCAGTATCGTTATGGCTGTGATGTGTTCAGTTAACAGATGCTGGGCAGGATGAACAGTAAACTAAATCTCTGTGCTACCATGTCCACCACACTGCTGGGAGCACAAACACACCAGACAGTTCTGGGAGATCAGAGGCATTTTTCAGACAAGCTTAGGATTCAACATTTTAAAAAGCTCTTACTTTGTCTATTGTCTCTGTTTTTTTATAATTGTTGTATTTACTCTCTCTATCCATTTGTCTTTTCTCTCAATCTTATCACTCTTTTTTATCTTTCTCTGTCTCTTTGTCTGTTCTCCGATCTCCTCTCTCTTCTTTGTCTATTTATTTCAATATAATTAACTTTCTTTCTTTCTTTCTTTCTTTCTTTCCAGTACCACCACACTAATGGGAACACAAACACACCAGACAGTTCTGGGAAAGCAGAGGCTTTTTTCAGGCAAACTTTGGATTCAACATTTTAAAAAGCTCCAACTTTGCTGTTTCTGTTCTTACTTCATTCATTCTATTCCTCTTTTTAATCTCTCTCTCTGTACTCTTTAGCTCTCTGTCAATATTTTCCTTCCTTATGTCTTGCTCTGTAGGCATGATCAGGACAGTAGGTTAGTGGTGGGGAGAATAATATGCTGCTGTTTTTTTATTATAGCTGACTGATGCTCTGTCAGGGTTCAGGACTGGGGTTTGGTCCCGTCACCTAGTTCAATTTCTCAACAGTGTGTGTGTGTGTGTGTGTGTGTGGGTGTGTGCGTGTGTGTGTTTATTTAAACAGAAGTGAAGTCATATTTTGGACATGTCCCCTTCAGACTCATTAGATGTGATTCCAGAGGAATTAAGCTGAACCCCGTCTCACTGTCCAGACTGCAGACGCGTTCACAGTCAGCCTCCTGACACTAATGATCATTAGTCGTGAAAAAGTGAGGTGATGCTCTTTACAGAGTGAGCAGATCACACACAGACGAGGGGAAAAGGATCACTGTGACACTGCCGACCCCTGACCTCTGTGAATAAGCTACAGTCAGTGATGACGGAGAGTTGAAGGGCAAAGACACAATACAAATTTGTCTCACTCTTTTATTATCAAAGCTTAAATACTGAAAAATAATACTATGTATATGTACCAGGGTTGGACAATGAAACTGAAACACCTGTCATTTTAGTGTGGGAGGTTTCATGGCTAAATTGGAGCAACCTGGTGGCCAATCATCATTAATTGCACATTGCACCAGTAAGAGCAGAGTGTGAAGGTTCAATTAGCAGGGTAAGAGCACAGTTTTGATCAAAATATTGCAATACACACAACATTATGGGTGACACACCAGAGTTCAAAAGAGGACAAATTGTTGGTGCACGTCTTGCTGGAGCATCTGTGACCAAGACAGCAAGTCTTTGTGATGCATCAAGAGCCACGGTATCCAGGGTAATGTCAGCATACCACCAAGAAGGACCAACCACATCCAACAGGATTAACTGTGGACGCTGTAAGAGGAAGCTGTCTGAAAGGGATGTTGGGGTGCTAACCCTGATTGTATCCAAAAAACATAAAACCACGGCTGATCAAATCACGGCAGAATTTAATGTGCACCTCAACTCTCCTGTTTCCACCAGAACTGTCCGTCACCACAATAAATTATTGTGCGCTAAAACCAGGTGTTTCAGTTTCATTGTCCAACCTCTGTATATGTGTGCATGTATATTTACAGTGATATATATTAAATAGGACACACAATTACATTTTTTCTTTTTTTTTTAATACAGTCATGACCCAAAAATATAGTTATCAGATTACAGTGTTGTTTGGAAAGAGATAAAACTGATATGAACAATATTATTTGAGCTACACATACAGAAGTAGTGAGTAATGAATGTGTAATACAAATGCCAGAAGTTGCAGTTGCATAGATGTTTAGTTGTAGAGGTTCCTAATGGAGCCCTGTCCTGTTCTAATTCATGCTATGCAGCTTGAATATACCTGTTTTTTGAGCTAGGGGTGTAATGTTGAGAGCACAGACAATAGCATCTCACTAACAGTGATTGGTTTGGGGATGCAATCTCTTGAGATGACAGCAGCATTTGGATGAGCATGGTCCTGTTGGAATAGTGCACCAAAGTGTGCATTCAGCAAAGGTAGGGCTTCTGGTTGCAGGATGTTATTAGCATAAAGCAAAATGGCAGTTCTGAGTCATGCCTTTGTGTTGGTGGAGACACATTACATGTCCAGAATGCCCGGTATCATGGTGTGGGGTGCAATTTTGTACTAGTACAATGTATTTTAGATGGATTAAGTTGTGTTAATTTTTTTTTACCATCAGTGTATGTTAAAATCTGTGTGTTTGTGCATGTAAGAGAAGTTATAATGTTGGTATTCAGGATCTAAAAAACTAAAAACCAGAAAAGTTCACCCAGTTTCATGGCTGGACAGAACTTTATTAAAGAAGGGATGGGCACAGAAAATAGTCAAAACAAGCAAAGTCAACAGCAGTAAACAGCAGCAAGAGGGATTAAACATACCAGAATCAAAATACAGTCCAAAGGTCATCCACAGCAAGGTAATATTAGAGGGCAGACAAAAACAAGGTCAAAAATGAAAGAGCTAACACCGACAATGGAAACGATTTATACAAGGATAAATCCCTTAATACTCAACGGGGAGTGAGTGAAGTGAGTGGGTATATATAGTGTGTGTAACAGGTGAAATCAATATTCAGGTGATTGGCTTCCGGGTAGTGCCGTGTGCAGTGTCATGTGATCATGAATGGGGATCACTAGTGTTGTAACAGGATGGGTCGAGTGTTTTGCTATTTGATGTAAATAAATGGAAATCAGTGAAACTCATTAAAAATGTTAATCTGTATATCTGTGTGTGTTAGTGGTAGTGCATAGTGCAGTGTAGTGTAATGTAGTGTAGTGTAGTGTAGTGTAGTGTGTGTGTGTGTGTGTGTGTGTGTGTGTGTGTGTGTGTGTGTGAGCTCCAGCCTGTTGGTAATTAGCTTCTCCCTCTATACAGCATCTTGTCATCACAGCATGTCTTTAATGAGATGGACTGTGAGAAGATCTTCTCCAGTGCTACACAAAAAGCCTCCAGATAAAACCACAGATAATACTTACAATAATAATACAATAATCAACAGATAGATTGATCAATAGATGAGCTGATGTCCAAAAGACATAGGACCCTATTTTATCAAACTATAGCGCACCAGTCAACTGTGGATCGTACAATTCTTTCAATATTTTTTCATATATTCAATATTTTTTTATATTAATGCATTATTTCTAATAGGGTCTAAATGTGGTTTCCATGTTGTTGCTAGCTGGATGCTATGATGTTGCTTGGTCGTTTCTGTGGTAACTCTGTTTCTGTGGTTGCTTTGGTATTGCTAGGTGGTTGCTATAGTATCCCAGGTAGTTGCTGTGGCACCTCAGGTGGTTGCTAGGTGGTTGATATTGTGTTTCTAGGTGGTTACTAAAGTAATCAGCTGTTTCCAATGCTGCTGTCACTATTTTTAGGTGGTTGCTAGGATATTTAAGTGTGTTACCCTGGCACCCTAACTGGTTGCAATGCCGTTGCCTACCAAGTGGTTGGTTAGTGTTTATTATGGGATTGTTATGTGTTTGCTATGGTATGCTGTTGTGGTATGATTGTGGTTATTAGGTATTAGGTCACTATATTTTTAGGTGGTTTCTATGGTGTTGCTAAATAGTTGGTAAGTATTTGCTGTAATTCCCCAGTTGATTGTTTGGTGCTGCTAAGTGTTAGCTAGGTGGTGTCTTAGTTAGTTGCTTAGGTGTTGCCAAGTGGTTGCTGTGGTACCCATTGTATCATTGTTACAAATATCTATTGCTACATTGAAACCATGTGTCTAATCAAGGCTGTTAACAAGCAATCAGGCTGCTAAAGAAAGAAGGTGGGGCTACAGTCTGTGGAGCCAATGGGAGCCTGTGTCTCTGAGCATGGCACCGCCCACTTATGACATCTGTGTATGCCTTCTACATCATATGACTTGTTGCGGCTCACGTCCAAAATCAATCTTAATATGTGGAAAAGCCATGGAAACACACACACACACACACACACACACACACGTCCAGCTCTCAGCTTCAGCAGGAGGTCCAGACCTTTCCTGTAAAACAAACAGTGAGATGTATCTGAACGGTTTACCTGCCCACCTCTCTGAGAGACACACACACACACTCGTCTCTCCTCAGGGAAGAAGAGGCATAAAACGAGAGGATCAGCTAATAAAGTCATGAAATAAAATCACAATATAAAATTTAACACACTACAGATCCATGTTACTGACACCCAACAAACACACACAGCTGTCCTGTTTTACACACTCTTTACTGCTCCAGAGTGTCCGTCCAGATCTGCTTGTTCACATACGCACATTCCATTCATGAATACTTGCTTTTATAGAGCATCAGACCACTTCAGTTTCTGAATCAGTTTCTCTGATTTACCTATTTATGGTTTAAGTTTGAGTAAAATATAAATTTTTGTTTTATTCTACAAACTGCAGACAACATTTCTCCCGAATTCCAAATAAAAATATTGTCATTTAGAGAGAGAAATCAATATTTGGTGGAATAACTCTGGGATTTAATCACAGTTTTCATGCATCTTGGCATGTTCTGCTCCACCAGTCTTACACACTGCTTTTGGATAACTTTATGCCTTTACTTCTGGTGCAAAAATTCAAGTAGTTCAGTTTGGTTTGATGGCTTCTGATCATCCATCTTCCTCTTGATTTTATTCCAGAGGTTTTCAATTTGGTAAAATCAAAGAATATCATAATTTTTTTCAGAGCTGTATATACATACAGTTAAAAGTCCAACTTACAGTTGGTGCATCATTGGACAAATGGAAGCAAGACAGTATTTTAACATATTGCCCCCATCGCCATCTGCCGGCCAGTCACTACTTTTCTAAATGAGAAAGGTGGATTGCTCCAGACTGGAACCATATCGTCTTTAGCGACAAATCCATTTTCTGTTTGGCCTCAAATGATGTCTTTGAGTGCAAAATGTCTTTGAGTGCATCATAGAGGTATGTCTAGTTGTCAAAGACCTTTCACCAAGAGGTACACTACCCAGAAGTAGCCTATGTGAGCCTTTTAAAGGGCAGTGGGGAAGCACAAATATGCCTTCTCGAGGTAAGACCCAGTATATAATCAGACCACACATGTAATCATCCCAGCTGGTCCTATAAATGGGCTGTTGAAAATGTTGCTGTGTGTGGATGAGCATTATCCTGCTGAAAAATCCTGTTTGAAAGGTTAATTTCCATAAAGTCCTATTAGTAGTACTTATCTACCGGGGTTAGACAGGCTTAGTAATTGTCAGTTTGCACTGTGTATTTTGATTATAAATGGTACTTGTATGGTTCATCATATTTGTTTGGTATATTTTTTGTCTTTATTTACTATATATATTATAATATGTGTTTACACGCGATGTTTCTTTTCTATACATTTGTCTACTGCTGTTCTGCATTATGAGTAGCTGCATGTTCTAGAGGATGTGTTCATCAGTCAACATCTGACTGTGACAGAATGGAAATGAAGCCTGACCTGCCTGGTTAATGTCTCTACAGTATTATAAACACCGTTTCTGAAGTGCATCCGGGGCTGCTTCTGAAGCCGCTGTAATTTTGGGATATTATAAACGATCACGGATCCAGAACAGCTCCCCTCATATCTGCACAGTCTGTCTGTGAGCTCTATCAGATTGAGCTCAGCCTGTGGTGCTGGTTGCCCTGAGAAACGGCGGGCCGGGGGAGGCGGGATGGAGGCAGGGTGGAGGCAGATTGGAGGGATTTGATTGGCCTGATGGGCAGCCAGTGGATAGCGCTGATGGTAATTTGCTGCACTGCTGTTTCAGCTGTGAGCTCTGAGATGAGACCCAGCAGAGAGCACCAGCCTGACGAGGGGGACTCAAGTAGAGAGTGGATATTTACTGAGGTGCATTTAATACAAAACACACACACACACAAAGAGAAAGATACTGAGAAATAGAGGACATTACATTACATTTAGTGTAAGCTTTTATCCAAAAAGAAAAAGGAGAAAGAATAAAATTTTAATGGAGACAAAATAAAAAATGAAAAGAAAAGACTGTGGATGGTGGATATACAAAAATAAAAAGAAAATGTAAGAAATAGAAAGAAGATTAATTACATTTGTGAATAAAGGTGATTTAGACATAGCTGAATATGGTGTTCATCTTCCCATAATGAAATATGAATAATGATATTTAGTATTTAAAAACAACACACACAGTGCCCTATTGAACACAAGTCAAAATTAATGTTGACACACATATTTGCAGGTAATTACATAACCTGTACTGTGACTGTAGTAATGTGTTCTTCACCAGTAATAACACAGTTATTATATAGATTGGTTATGTGTAACTACACAGTTATTACAGACATGTGTATATTATAAAGTGAGACAAAATAAAAAATTAACAGAAGAGGGAATGACTGATAAATGTTATTAAAAAAAAGAAAGAAAGAAAAAAAGATGTTCTGTTACATATCAGACACTGGATCAGGTGCTCTATAGATGTGTGTTTAAATAGTTCAGTGAAACACTGTGACTCTGTTTGTATTGAAATTCTGAAGTTAACCAATCACACGACCCCACACAGGGCACCAGGAGCTGGTAGCTTCCACACCTGCAGCAAATCGCAGCCTCTCAGTTTCAGAAGGACCTGCTCCCGGGCTCAAAATCAGCTTTCACATTTGACTTAAACGTAGCAAACCCACAGAGCAAGCACACCTGGGTCCAGAAAAAAAAGGCTAGTGTGAAAAAAATGCTATTGTGAGCAAGAACTCAATAGTCACATTGGCTGAAGACCATAAATATCTTCCAGATGTCAACCATCACTACAGCCCTTCACAACCTGGGCTAAAACCAAAAGGTTTAAACCTGGTCCCATCAGACCAGAAAATTGAGTTTCTCACAGTCTAAGAGTCCTTCAGGTGCTTCTCAACTTAACTTCCAAACTTAACTCGTCTGCGCAGCCGTGCTGAACTTCACGCTTCACGCAGATGCTGGAGAGCCGGCGGACGCTGCGGTCTCTGAGGAGTTTGTTCTGCTGTCACTCATCTTCTTCCCGTCTCTCTGATGGACGTGCGGCGGCTCTCAGAGGCGTTCCTCCGCCTCCCCTCCCGTTCAGCAGGGCTGTCCCTACAGACGACGCTAATTACAGCAATTACCCACGATGCACTCCTGCCACTGATGATGCTCTCAGATGGGACTGGGTGGGAAATGGCAGGCTGCGTGCTGGCGCTCCACTGCAGAAGGAGCCCGGCTCTGCTGAGATGAATCAGCTGCAGTGGTGAATGTGCAGATTCAGTAGGCTCTAATGCAGATTGTAGGGTTCGGATGTTTCTATATAATGTATTTTCTATGGTCGGGATCTGTATGTAAAGTATATCAGATGATCTAAACAATCTGGGCTTTAGGTGAAAGGGTGCAGACAGAAGCCTGAAAAAGCAAATTTGGAAAGAAGCACCTAAAGGACTCTCAGACTGTCAGAAACACAAGAAGATTTTAACTTTTTTCAGTTATAGCCCATAATGGTGAGAAGCTTTAGTGATGGTTGACTTTTGGAAGTTTCTCCCATCTGTACACAGGTGTTTTTGGCCTTCAGCATGTGTAACTATTGGGTTCTTGTTCACCTCAATACTCACAATTCCAGGGGCCTTCTCCCCCGATGACTCCAAGTGTGAACGCTGATTTTTTTAGCACGAGAGCGCAAAACCAGTCTTAGGTCCTTCTGAAATTGAGGTTCTGGGGTTCTCTTTAAATCTTTGTTAAATATTTCCGAAGGTGTGGAAGCTAGAAGTGGTAATCACCAGTGATGGGAATAACGCTGTTACTTTTTTCAGTAAGGAGTAATCTAACTAATTACTCTGACTGTAACTATAACGCCGTTACCATTTCCGACACCCCGTTACTGCACGTTACTTTAGCCGCTCAATTAAGTTTTTTTTTACTTCGTGCATACAGACAAAGGCACAAGTGTGTGTGTGTGTGTGTGTGTGCGTTGTGTGTGTGAGTCACAAGGGAGGGAAGGATGAGATAACCGCCTAAGCAATGATTGTTGTCTTTGCTGTCGTGCACTCTATTCATCTGGCTTATGAAACATGCTCAAAGAAGGTGGGGGCCGGGGGGATGGGGGTTATGGGGGCGAGTAACACAAAAGTAACGCAATAGTTGCGTTTACTCATACTTTTATAATGGAGTAACTCAGTTAGTAACTCAGTTACTTTTTCGGAGAAATAACTAGTAAATATAGCTACTTTTTCAAAGTAAGGTGCCCAACACTGGTAATCACTACGCTTCAGTAAGGTTGCTATCCATACCTGGGTAATTTACCAGCACCACTAAAGCGGTAGAGATGGGCATTTTGGACACTGAAACATAGAATATATATATTCACTGATCAGCTACAGAGTAAGACTCGTTGTTGCTTGTCTCCGTGTCTCAATCTTGTGTGTCTGGGGAGGAGTGAGCGGAGCAGAAAACTCTATCCAGTGTTTGAAAATTAGACTTCTGTAGTCATTTCACATACTCGCCTGCATTTACTTGAGACATGAGATAAGCACAGGGCACGTGAAGAGGGTAAATAAACACATGGACAGACCAGAGAGAGAGACGCAAAAACATGACAAGACTGTGACAAAGAGTACCTTTTACTAGAAAAACAACTGAACACCATAATCCCTCCACCAAACTTTACAATTGGTATGCCATGTGGTCCAGTGGTCTAAAGCGCTGCCACTATGAGCGGGAGGTCGCAGGTTGGAACCCCCACTCATGCAGCTTTGCCATCAGCTGCCGGCGCTCAGAGGGAGCAAAATTGGCCCTGCTCCCTCCGGGTGGGTAGATGGCACTCTCTCTGGATCAGCACAGGGCATCTGTGAGCTGATGTATCAGAACCGAGTGGCTGCGCTTTCCTCCGAGCGCGCTGTGATGCTGCTCGGCAATGCTGCATGTAGCTTTACTGACACAGGATATGAGCACATCTGAGCAATAAAATATTGCAAATAACAAGTTTGGACTCCTAATAAATAGAGATGAGTTAAAAGACTGTGAGCTTAAAAAGTCCTGTTAGTCCTGCTCTAGCTGGCTGTGAATGATTTATATCCAGTTTCCTGTTATCCAGCGACTGAGGTCTGGATACAAACTTCATACAGAGAAAAAACAACTCATTCAGTGCCATAATTATACACTGCTAATAAATTACTGCTGAGATTTTATTAGTGCACGCACACACACGCACATACACACATACACACAGTGTCATGATATCACTCGCACTTTGAAGAGGCTGTTTGTTAAAATGCTTTATTTTATTACAGACACTCTAATTTCCTGGCTTCAGGCCTTCCAGCAGCTTTGTGTGTGTGTGTGTGTGTGTGTGTGTGTCTTCAAGCATGTGCAGCCGAACTGCATCGGGTGTTGCTGGAACTTTTCCATGCATCATAATCGTTTGTTAATTCACTATGCTAATTAAGTAATTAATTCTGGAACAGGAGATTAGACGCCGCACAAAAACTAAATAAATAAAGAAGCAAAGCGTGGAGTGTTACCGCCGGGCCACCGTCTCAGACGTGCCACATTAGAAATGCAAACTGTCTGCCGTGCGTCACTTCGCCCAAGGCCGGCTCACGCGTCGTGACACACTCGCAGAACATGCCACTGCATCCTCACACACCAAACGCCAGCTATCACACACACACACACACCCACACATACACAACTAAACAGCTTTAGAGTGTTTAGCATGAGGGTCTCATGATAATTTACTATAGCTGGGAATTACCTTGGTGTGCCACAGTACTTTAAATCACCAATGTCTGTGTGGTACACTGTTATTTATTTATTTTTATTTACTGTTCTGGGCATTAAAGTGGATTATTCAACTCTGATTTGTATTTACTGTGGTCTAATATGTGGTCTCAACCATGTCACAAGGGGGCGCTAGCTGCTTCATCAAGGCTTTTAGAGATACAGGGGTTTGGACAGGAGAGTTGAGGTGCACATTGAATTCTGCCGTGATTTGGGTTCAGCTGTGGTTTTATGTTTTTTTGGATACAATCCGGGTTAGCACCCGAACATCCCTTTCAGACAGCTTCCTCTTACAGCGTCCACAGTTAATCCTGTTGGATGTGGTTGGTCCTTCTTGGTGGTATGCTGACATTACCCTGGATACCGTGGCTCTTGATGCATCACAAAGACTTGCTGTCTTGGTCACAGATGCGCCAGCAAGAAGTGCACCAACAATTTGTCCTCTTTTGAACTCTGGTATGTCTCCCATAATGTTGTGTGCATTGCAATATTTAGAGCAGAACTGTGCTCTTACCCTGCTAATTGAACCTTCACACTCTGCTCTTACTGGTGCAATAATGTGCAATTAATGAAGATTGGCCACCAGGCTGCAACAATTTAGCCATGAAACCTCCCACACTAAAATGACGACAGGTGTTTCAGTTTCATTGTCCAACCCCTGTACTTGTACAGTGAAAGTAGGTTTTCTGAGAGCTCTTTTGTGTGAGGCATGATTCACATCAAGCAGTGCTTCTTAAGAACAGCAAACTCAAAACCAGTGTGTTTTTTATAGGGTTTTAGCTTAAACCAACACATGTCATCACAATCTTATCACATTGATTGGACTCCAGGTTAGCTCTAAGACTGTGTTTGTCTATTGTTGTGACTAAGATGAAGATGAGAACACATTATAGAACAATTTATGCAGAAATCCAAGTAATCCATAAGGTTTCACATATTTTTTTTGCATATACATATGGTTGAATGTATCTAAAAATTAGCGCATGTGTATGAAAATAGAGATTAAAGAATTGCTCTGAAATTTGATTGTAATCAGCGACAAGAGCATAAGTAAAGTCAGGATGTCAGATGATCATCACTCCACCTCATCCCTAGTTATTCAACTTTATTTTTTGTTTAGTTTTTTTTTTTTTCTCAACTAATTTCAGAGCACTTTAGGAGTTAATATTTCTGTGCTCCATTGAGTTCTGTTCTATTGGTAATGCTACAATAAAGAATCTGTGTGTGTGTGTGTGCATTTGCACAACTGTGTCAGCAGTAGTGGGTGCAACTTAAAGTAGCTGGATGCATTCAGTAAAAGGGAGGGTAAAAATAATTAGACATTCACTGGCATGCCAAAAGTCATGGGATAGCACTGTGCAAATATGTCATAAAGTGATCCCACAGCTCAGTGCAGCAATCTTTAGCTTCTGTTAGACATGGCAAAAGTCGGTACCACTTTAAAATAAGACTACCTTTATAAAGGGTTTATAAATGGTTTACAATTCGTTTATTAATGGTTACTAATTAGGTTGTAAATGCCTTCAAAATCATTAATAATTAGTTATAATACATTCGTAGAAAGGGCAACAATGACCTGTTGTTTGCCAAATAGTGAACCCACTGCCATCTATACTGTTGTTCTTTCTACGTATGTGTTATAACTGATTATTAATGATTTTTAAGGCATTTACAACCTAATTAGTAGCCATTAATTAACTAATTGTAACCTATTTATAAACCCTTTATAAAGGTAGTCTTATTTTAAAGTGGTACCCAAAAGTCACAGGATTCGATACAATCCCATGACTTCTGGCATGCTATTGCATATTAAATGGACTTTTATTCATGTTTCAGTCTTACAATCCACATAAGCCAGTTTATTAGAGATTACTTAACCACCCCACACAGTTTGAGACAAGTGTGTGCTGATTTATACATGCAGTGTAGAAAATGCTAATTGGTGGGATATGAAATATCAGCATAATTAGATAATTAAGACGTAAACAAAGTCATTTAGAGAGGTTTAATGTAAAACACACCATTACAGAGAAACACGCCAATTAACACACTAATTTACCACTACTTTATCATTACCAACGTTACATATAAAACTCAGAAGATGAGAATAGGTTCACTGCTGGGTTTGGGTTCATATTTTTGTCTAAAATATCTATAGTGTATTATTATTAATAATACATTATTATTCATATTCATAGTGTAGAACGGGTTCTTGAGGAATTTACAGTAACAGTGTAATTTGATAGCAGTCTCCAAAATCTGGTCTATATCGTCGCCGTCCAATGAAAAACAAGTATCTCCATTTTTGACGATTTTTAGTTTACTGCATAATTTGAACAAACTGTCCTTTTTTTTCAAGTCAAGTCAAGTAGTTTTATTGTCAATACTGCATATGTACAGGACATACAGAGAATTGAAATTACGTTACTCTCCTTCCCAATTTTACAGCAAGTACAGATAATAGATAGAATAAAAGAAAGTATGGGAGACACTATGAGTACAATACAGCAGGGACACAATACACATACATGAGACAAAAACAAGGTGCAGTGGTGTGGAGAGAAATAGATATTTAAATATAAGTAAAAAAAAGAAATAGATATATAATCTAAAAGAGTGGGAGACACTATATGTACAAGACAATAGTGCAATATTGATGGAGATTGAGATGGAATGACAGTATAAATAGTATATAACAGTAGTGCAAATATGGTATATAGCTTAAGGCTGGTAAAGTTTACTGTGTGTCAAAATATATTGATGAATGGACAAATATATATATATATATATATATATATATATATATATATATATATTTAAATGACCTAAAAACTCTTTTTACATTGATATCCATTAAAAGTTACATAGGTTTTATCTCTCTCCTATGAAGTTGCCATTTTTTTCCTGTTTTTTACCATCCAATTACTCCAAATTCCTACAGTAACATCATTTGAAACTGATAAGATTAATACTATGGAGTTCTGTAAGTTCCCTTTTAACAACTTTTTTTTTTCTTTATTAAGACTTTAAATTGTGGTCTATACATAATACATTTTTTTTAATATAGCGAAATTAACTTGAAAACATACATATTTTATTTTTACATTTCCACAATGTTAGACTGTTCTACAGATTGTACAGGGGTGTGTTGTCTTTCTGGTACAGGTTAGAGCTTAGATTCACTGCCCGAACCCGACCTGACCCGAGGACCGACCCGAAAATAGTCCGAGATGTAGGCATCTGTTTTCTAATTCTAACGAAATAGCGAAAACTGAAAATGAAAAAACATTTGTGTTAATGGTATTTAAAAGGAAAAAACATAACTAACTCACTAATTTATTAATAAGCGCTGTTACTTTTGTTATGGACATATATGTAACTATAAACTGTATTTTTACAGTTTTACAGTTCATTGTTATATTTTAACTTGCAATTGCTACGCTTTAACTGCTATTTAAATGTTTTTTTTGTTAACATTTAAGCAGATTGTTTAATAATAAAAATACTTACCAACACATGCTTTCTCAGGTTTGATGTGGAAGTTTTAACAGCTGACAGCTCTGTGCGGCGGGGCACATTTTGTATTGCATGAGAAAGTTATTGCCTCGTTATCCCACGCGCGAGCATCCGTGTTAATTAATTGGAGCATCGCATCTGCGCCAATTAATATATTTTTTTATTCAGACAATTGTTTATTTTCCCAGCATTTTATTTTTCACTCAGTAATCGGGAGTAGGGGTGGGCGATATGGCTCTAAAATAATATCACGATATTTCAGGGTATTTTTGCGATAACAATATACTTGGCGATATAGGAAAACTAAAATAATTAATTCATTTCAGGAATATAGTATAATAGTATAACAGTATAATCATAATGTGGCAAAATAAATAATATAGCGTAAAATAATATATTGCAGCAAATAATATTGCAGAATATTTAGTGCATGCATATAAACTGCAAACTAAAACAATTATACAATAAATACACTTCAAAGAAAGCTTCACAGTAAATAATAGACTACTTTTAAGAAAGAACAGCCCTATTATCTTGATATGGATTTTTAATATCATGATATTTCTTTGTCACGATATATTGTATATGACATAATATTGCCCACCCCTAATCAGGAGCTTTCCAGTGTAGCAAAGTAGTAGTCAAAATGTACTTGAGTAAAAGTAAAATGATCTAAAACTAACTGATCTAAAAACTACTATAAAAATTACAAATTACTCATAAAATCTACTCAATTACTGTAACTTGAGTAAATGTAATTCATTACTTTCCACCTCTGCTCATTACTGATTTCTGTAAAGCAGCTTTACAGCATCAGTTGTAAAAAGCACTGAAATGTAAAACATCTGATTGCATTTTCAGTCCACATTTATTTTTCTACCAGTCCTACTTGCACTTTACACACACAACCATAAGAGGGCAGCATCCATCGGCTTGTGAGCACATAAGGCACGTTCTTCACCCTGTACCTTCTCAGGCTGACTGAACTGATCTGGAGACTTTCTCTCAGAGCAACATCAGCCGCCGGCCTCACGGGTACAATATGTCCCTGTAGCTTGTTCATACCAAACGTGTTTGTTTATTTTGGGAGTCTGGTGAAATTGCTGGAGGGAGACCCAGTGGCAACAACTGCAGAATAAACATCCTGCAAGCGTCGATCGCACTTGATAAAATTACACAATGCTCTTTATAGTGCAAATGATTGTTTTCCACATTTTGATTACACAAAATGCTACTCTCATTCCTAAAAACGGTGAGACTGAGCATTTGAGGATAATTGTTAGGCTGCTGTCTCTCATATCAGTTAGTGAATATATGGCACTGTAGATGCCACAATAAAGGAAACTAGTGAACAATAAGATAAAACAGTTACCCTCTTCATGCACTTATGTCTAATGCATTATTTTAAAATGTTCTGCATTATAGATTATTACTAAAGTCTATGAATACAAACAAATGGAATTATTTTTGAACAAAACTTGATTAGATGACAGTTTTGCACAACCTTTCATAGGGTGTACAATAGGGTGTGTGTGTGTGCATGTGTGTGAGAACAGCTCTCTGGTCACGCAATACTGTGTGTTCAGGTCCTGCTGGAAGTTGACTCTGGTCCAGGATCAACCTGCCCAAGCTTTACTGTAACTGGCCTTGCTTTCCAGACACTGATATCACTGACAGTGATGGACTGGTTGGCATCTGCACTCACTCCCACAGGTTGTTTGAGTTATGGGTTTATCTGTCTTTCTGACAGCAGCGCTGGCAGGACACAAACCTGAAACCCCGGACAATTACATCAGTTATTCCACCTTTTATACTATACTGTATATACAGTACAGTAAAGAAACCATTTCTGCAAGCAAGGTGTGCTTTTGCATACCTCAGGCGACTCTGTTTGTGGCGTGCTTGCAGAAATGGCTTCTTTCACATCACTCTCCCATACAGCTTCTCCTTGTGTAAAGTGCGCTGTATTGTTGACCGATGCACAGTGACACCATCTGCAGCAAGATGATGCTGCAGCTCTTTGGAGGTGGTCTATGGATTGTCCTTGACTCTTCTCACCATTCTTCTTCTCTGCCTTTCTGATATTTTTCTTGGCCTGCCACTTCTGGGCTTAACAAGAACTGTCCCTGTGCTCTTCCATTTCCTTACTATGTTCCTCACAGTGGAAACTGACAGGTTAAATCTCTGAGACAACTTTTTGTATCCTTCCCCTGAACAACTATGTTGAACAATCTTTGTTTTTAGATCATTTGAGAGTTGTTTTGATGAGCCCATGATGCCACTCTTCAGAGGAGATTCAAATAGGAGAACAACTTGCAATTGGCCACCTTAAATACCTTTTCTCATGATTGGATACACCTGGCTATGAAGTTCAAAGCTCAATGAGGTTACCAAACCAATTTTGTGCTTCAGTAAGTCAGTAAAAAGTAGTTAGGAGTATTCAAATCAATAAAATGATAAGCGCTGCACCGGTCAAATTTTGGTTTAATGCATATTGCACATTTTCTGTACAATAAACCTCATTTCAATCCTGAAATATTACTGCGTCCATCAGTTATTAGATATATCAAACTGAAATGGCTGTTGCAAACACCCAAATATTTAGAACCAAAAATGATTAATATTAATAGGGGTGCCCAAACTTTTTCATATGGCTGTATTTAAATAAGTCTGCTAATGTCAAATACAATGAATAAAATAATAAAATTAGCTCTTTCCTGAACTTTATTTTTAAATCAATGTTTTCTTGAATACAAATCAAACAGTTCATGTCCTCCAAACCTTTAGTATTGTTACATCTGTCTAGTTTTTACGTCTTTTTTCAAACATGCAGAATTTGGGTTGATTTCTGTTACTGATCTGGAATTATTAAGTGGAGTAGAGAGTAAACAGGCAGCTTCTACAAGTGTAAATACATTATTTTACTGCAGAAAAAAGGCTTTTGTATCACCCATACCTTTAGCCCATATACAGTACAAAGCATTTTGTCAAGACCAACGGGTTTCTGGCATGGTACGAAATTGCATCCTATGCACGGCCAGATGCATTGTCAGATCGGTCCGCAATTAAAAATGTGTGGTATACAATTGGACGTGCTATTAACACTTCACTCCTACCGGAAAAAAAAACTGCAGGAACTCTGTGAGAATAATGGAGCAGCATGGGATGAATTATCACAGGACATCATTAGGAACCTCTACTACTCCATGCTGAGATGTCTGGCTTGTTGTGTTGCACATGCGTTCCACATGCATTACACACTACTTCTGTATGTTTAGCTCAATAGTAAGAACCAGGGAGCTGCCGGCGCTCAGAGGGAGCACAATTGTCCCTGCTCCCTCCGGGTGGGTAGATGCCGCTCTCTCCCCACCCATCCCCATAGGTTTCAATGGCAAAACACACAACTTCCAATCACGTTTCTTTCCAATATACTGTAATTCTACCTCCATTATTTAAATGCAGCAGCTAGTGTAACCTCTGCTTATATTGTCAAATTTTTATATCCCCTCAGAACTCGTTTTTTTTAAATGTTATTCAGCTCTCTTCAAAAAAGGTGTGGTTATTGAAAAACGGCTGGTTATGGGCGGGACCAATAACAGACAGTCAGCTCCGCTCTGTTCCGCTTTGCAGCCTGTGACCTCTAGGTAGCCCTCAGGGGCGGGGTTATTTAAATGAGTAGGCTGTCTCTCCACAGTCTTTCTCCCTCCTCTGGTCTCTACTGCACAGATTTGGGTTTCAGGATCGCCAACATGGCGGAAGATTTTGGCTTCATTTTCACTGAATGAATGGGAACGGAGACACGACGCCCATCTTTTTTTACAGTCTCTGGTTAGAACAGAGAAGACAGAGAAGATAGAGAAGCAGACTTTTCTAGACCATAATAGAAAGGAAAAGAGTGTAAGTGCAGGTGCACGTCTCTGATAGAAGAAACAACTCGAGCCCTTCTGCTGTAAGATAAATGAATATGCGCTTTTAATGTGGTTATGGGCCACAGCGCTGTGAGCGAGGGGAAGAGGCACGACCTGGCACTGCTAAAGCGCTCGGTACACAGAAGTGTGTGGTAATTAGATTTCCAAACAGCCTGCGTCTACACACGCAGCCAGCGCCCCTGCAGGCGCCGCAGCAGGTCCAGCACCTTTAATTAGATTGTAAGAGTTGACATTTTATCTGTCTGGACGATGAGTGCAGCGGGTCTGCTCTGTCTGTCTGGAACACTGACATCCGGCAGCGAGCGCTTGCACTGTCAACAAAACAAGCTGGGAGTGTATGACATCAGCGGAGAATAAACGCCACATTATGACACTTTTTCCTATGAAGTCACACAGCATAAAAAAACGCTTTGGTGAATAGAGTTTCAGTGATATAGCCAGATTTTTCCTGATTTTATCACTTTAAAATGGGAAAATGACATGAAAATGGAATATCATTCTGTCATTGTTCCTGTAAAAATACAGCTCTGGGAAATGAAAAATGATGAGTTTCTTTGATTTACCAAGTTGGAAACCTCAAGAGAAAGACAGATGCCATCAAACCAAGATGAACTGCTTGAATTTTTGCACCAGGAGTGTAAAGCATAAAGTTAGTCAAAAGCAGTGTGTAAGACTGGTGGAGGAGAACATGATGCCAAGATGCATAAAAACTGTGATTAAAAAAACAGGGTTATTTCACCAAATATTGATTTATGAACGCTTAAAACTTTATGAATATGAACTTGTTTTCTTTGCATTATTTGAGGTCTGAAAGCTCTGCATCTTTTTTGCTATTTCAGCCATTTCTCATTTTCTGCAAATAAATGCTCGAAATGACAGTATTTTTATTAGGAATTTAGGAGAAATGTAGTCTGTAGTTTATAGAATAAAACAACAATGTTCATTTTACTCAAACATATAGCTATAAATAGAAAAATCAGAGAAACTGATTCAGAAACGGAAATGGTCTCTTCATTTTTTTTCCAGAGCTGTATAAATGTTGAATGTAAAGACTTATTGCAGTGTTATTTGCATAGAAATGTTTAGTGGAAAGAGAGAGACCAGGACAGCTAAGAAGGGTGTGTGTGTGTGTGTGTGTGTGTAGGTGTAAGTGTCGCTGTGATTAATGAGGATGTGAATAGAGGCGATTGTTGGGGTCTGCTGGTGTGTTGGTGAGGGGGGGTGAGAGGGTGGGGGTGATAATATTTACTAAGTGTTGGGGTGAGGACTTCATTAAGAGTGTGTTGGAAAGTGTGAAGCCTTGTCTTATTATATTGAGACTACCATCTACAAAGTCAAACAACATCAAAAAACTTATCAAAGATAACCTGATGAATGTTGAATACTTACCACCCATCATCTTCTCATCCTTAACTCTCCAGCTTATCAGAGTTTATGAATCAGAAATCAGAATTATTGGATGGAGCTCCATCTTTTCAGACAACAAGATTTCACAGCTCCGCAGCTCAAAGCTGGAGGATTTCTCTAGCCCACACCTGCAAATGAGCATGGTACCAGAAGGTTAATCATATTTATCTGCTTCAAAAATTCCTAATTTAGCTATGTATATAATGCTTTTTAATCGCATTATAATGTGTTATTAGCATGTTTATAAGGTATATTAGACATAAAGTCATAGAAAGTTTTACAACATTTGTTAGCCGCTACTGATGTATTTTTAATATCATTGTGCATCCCATATTATAACATATGATGTGAGCTACAAGGTGTTGGACAATGAAACTGAAACACCTGTCATTTTAGTGTGGTAGGTTTCATGCGTAAATTGGAGCAGCCTGGTGGCCAATCTTCATTAATTGCACATTGCACCAGTAAGAGCCGAGTGTGAAGGTTCAATTAGCAGAGTAAGAGCACAGTTTTGCTCAAAATATTGCAATGCACACAACATTATGGGAGACATACCAGAGTTCAAAAGAGGACAAATTGTTGGTGCACGTCTTGCTGGAGCATCTGTGACCAAGACAGCAAGTCTTTGTGATGCATCAAGAGCCACGGTATCCAGGGTAATGTCCGCATACCACCAAGAAGGACCAACCACATCCAACAGGATTAACTGTGGATGCTGTAAGAGGAAGCTGTCTGAAAGGGATGTTCGGGTGCTAACCCGGATTGTATCCAAGAAAACATAAAACCACAACTGCTCAAATCACGGCAGAATTCAATGTGCACCTCAACTCTCCTGTTTCCACTAGAACTGTCTGTCGGGACAATAAATTATTGTGGTCTAAAACCAGCTGTTTCAGTTTCATTGTCCATTGTGCATTTCTATTGCATTAAGAATGCAAGATTAATAGGCGTTTATCATTATTTAGGCAAAATTTGGCATTCATTCCAAGAAAAGCACTTAAAAAGACATTGCACAAGCAAAATACCTGATAGTGTACAGTCCCGCAGCCTGGCTGATACAGTTATTTTATTTAACTGAAGAAACACACAATGGACAAATCAAATCTGACATGTTTCTGACATCTCCAAAGCTATTCCCAAACATTAAAGCCAGTGAGGCCGGAGGCTCCTTCCGTCTCGATCACCGTGACCCTCGGTGGCTGTGTGATTGGCGTGTGACACCCCATGGCTCTCTGATTTCCTGTGATTCTTTTTCCATCCCCTTCACTCTGCAGGGGTTAACAGAGGCAGCACAGGCTTCATAAACACTTCATACACACAGCCAGGGGAGCTGTGAAAACCTCCCCTCCTCATCAGGAAACAGCGCTGTAAACAATACACGACGTAGATAAAATTAGACCTCCATTGTCTCTCTTGGTTAGAAAAAGACTCCCAGCGTGTTCATCTCCTTATTTCTGAGCTTTAATATATAAGAGTATTAGTAAAAAGCAGTGGAGGACTGTGGGTACTAAAACAAGGGCTTTAGAGTGGACCATAAATGGTTAATCTGTTAAAGAACAAGGAAAAACTGTATTCAGCTCTTGTTTCAGAATGCAATCAAATCCTCACAGCAAGGCTCTGAAATCCAGTCTTCCCTGGGCGGTAGACACAGTTACTCCAACAAAAGCAGGATAAACTTACCATTGATTCCAGAAGAAACAGTGAGTGAGCAGATACCCCATTACATTTGTCCATATAGTTCACATATGGACATATGGACTTATATTTCTTCCTACAAATATAAGGGTTTATAAAGAAAGGGCTTATACTGCCTTATAATTTCTGTATATACGAACATTATACAATGTAGTGTTGTTCCAAAATATATCAAATCTGTATTATAATGCATTACAACACTACATTGTACAATGTTCTTATGAACAGATATTATATGGCATTGTAAGCCCTTTCTTTATAAACCCTTATACATGTAGTTTACAATGGGTTATGAATGTCGCTGTAAGTACTTATGAGTTATTATACAGCCTTATTACATTCATTATAAGGTATTATGCATGTTATATAATGCATTATGAATGCATTTATAATGCATTATGAATACTGGATTCATAGGAAGTGTTACCTGTTATATTATTAAAATGTTAATGTTGATATTATAATTTGGGATGCACTAGGCTTCCTCGTGTTTCAGCTGCATATATGCAGATTGTAAATGAATGTGTTTTAGTAGAATGTAAATATATTTAGTCTCTGCACGGATCATCTTCATGACGTGATGTGCAGGTGTGATGGATCACAGTATAAACCAATAGGGTGTCGGAATAGTACATACAGCTGTAGAAAAAAAAAATTAGGAGAGCACTTCGGTTTCTAAATCAGTTGATTTAGCTATTTATAGGTTTATATTTGAGTAAAATGAACATATTGTTTTATTGTATAAACTACGGACAACATTTCTCCCAAATTCCAAATAAAAACATTTAGAGCATTTATTTGCAGAAAATGAGAAATAAATAAAAATAACAAAAAAGATGCAGAGCTTTCAGACCTCAAATAATGCAAAGAAAACAAGTTTATATTCATAAAGTTTAAAGAGTTCAGAAATCAATATTTGGTGGAATAACCCTGATTTTTAATCACAGTTTTCATGCATCTTGGCATCATGTTCTCCTCCACCAGTCTTACACACTGATTTTGGATAACTTTATGCCTTTACTCCTGGTGCAGAAATGTAAGCAGTTCAGTTTGGTTTGATGGCTTGTGATCATCCATCTTCCTCTTGATTATATTCCAGAGGTTTTCAATTTGGTAAAATCAAAGAAACTTATTATATTTAAATGGTCTTTTATTTTTTCCAGAGATGTATATTAACTTCCTATCCAACCACAATCAGATTTACTCATTTTAGGGCCCCTATTACAGCTGTGTAAATGTTTTGCAGACGTGTAATGTTATTTCTTTAAGTTAACTAAGAACTGGATGGATTTAAAAGTTTTTTAAAGGTTTTGTTATCATTTGTTTCAACCACTTTTGAGAAATCAAAAATCATCAAATAACTCTCATGAAAATTGTCCCAAAATGTAAAAGTATAAACATAAAGTAAATCCCTATTAAACTGGAAAAGTGATTAGATGCATGAGGTCTTCAGTCCAGCTCCTGAAGGCCTAACCAATACAATTTCCTGGTAAGCCATATTTGACCTGTTTATAAAGTCCTTTTTTGGCATATATTCCTATTGGCATTCCAGTATTTTGGCTAAAGTTCTGCACAAAGCAGGTTTGCCTGCATGATCTGTAAGTAATTGGATGAGGAGATAAAATGTGTAGCACCAAGGTCACATTGAGCAACAATTATCAGGTTCCAGATTTAAGTGGGCAGGTACTATCTAGCATTGGCTGGGAGCTGAGAGAGATGGGCTCGGGCGTTTATATTATTGTCTGCTTGTTAAAGCAGGTGGGAATAAAATAGGCTGCAGGTGTGCTGCAGATAAAAATATGTTACATCTAATTTATTTCCAGTGTGATAAATGCGCATAATAACCTTTACTAGAAATGAACCTGCGCTAAATCAGTTAGCATTAAAAAACGATTGCAAGTCAAACAGCAGTTTTCATTATTTCAGTTATTATTTAAGGTTTTTTCTTTATTTATTGCATGTACTGATTAAACTGCTGCATAAGGACAAGCCCTGATTTAACCCTCTTTGCAAAATGAATATATTTTGAGATATACTAGATAGATGTACTATACTAGAATATCATTAAAAACAGTTACTTTATTCAAGTATTTCAGTTCAAAATGTGAAACTCATACATTCTATAGATGTATTAGGCACAGAGTGATCTATTTTAAGCATATTATTTCTTTTATTGTTGAAATATTATGGCTTACAGCCAATGAAAACCAAAAATTCAGTGTCACAGAAACTTAGAATATTATATAAGACCAACTGATACTTTTGGCAGTGTGGGCAGTGTGCCAAGTCCTGCTGGAAAATGAAATCTGCATCTCTATAAAAGTTCCCAGCAGAGGGCAGCATGAAGTGCTGTAGGATTTCGGACTTTGACACCAGCAGATGACCTGTCTCTCCAAGCCATCACTGATCATCAGTAAATTTTACATTTCATTTGTAAATCAAGGGATCAGAGTCTGGAGGAAGAGTGGAGACACACAGTCCAAGCTGCTCGAGGTCTAGTGTGAAGTTTCTACCAATCAGTGATGGTTTGGAGAGACATGTCATCTGCTGGTGTTGATCCACTGTGTTTTATTATCAAGTCTAAAGTCAGTGCAGTTTTGTTTTCCCACAAAATCTTACAGCACTTCATGCTTCCCTCTGCCGACAACTTTTATTAAGATGCGGATTTCATTTTCCAGCAGGACTTGAAAATACAATGTAATGTATTTACCAACATATATTTAAATTTAGATATGTGTAAGTACAGTATGTTTTGCAGATTACATTGGACCTCAAAATAGAAAGATATGCTGCAGTGATGTAAAAGTCTCTATGCTGGACCAGAATGTGTTATCATTTACACCACATGAACAAATTTAGTGGAACACCATATCAAGAGAGTTCCTGAAGGTTTCCCTACTTGTCTTTGGTGTAATCAGTAACCCTGACCCTGAACAAGCTTTAGGAAACAGTTTTATCTTGTAAAGACAATAATGAGTCAGTTATCAGAGCTATTGTGGTTGAATGTACTGTATCACATTTCTTTGTCCATTGTCCTTTGTCCACACTGAGGTCAGGCCAGCTCAAACAGTCCCCTTAACAATGCATTTCCCTTTCTCTGACCTTGTGCACCCAAACTGCATATTACATCACTAGCAGCTTTCCCATTTTTGGGAATTTGCAAGCGTGTGCAAAATGTGCATAAAAAATAATATAAACAAATATATAAAAAAATGTAAAATGCAAAAATATGTTTATGCTAGAATGAGTTGGAACACTTAGAACAATATCGTCTTCTTCTTATATTACCCTACCTATACAACCCAGCACTCCCTATACTAATATATACATGTATTTCCTATACTGTTGTATAGTCAGTATACTACTATATACTCTCTATACTTCCCTACAATACCCTATTCTACCTATCTTAACCTATACTCCCTATTCACCTCTGTACTACCCTGCACTTCCCTGCCCTACCCTATGCTCCATATATTGCTCTATATTACCCTATACCCCTATGGCTCCCTATAATATGATATACATCCCTATACTCCCCATGTTTTTTTATTATAATATATTAATTAGTTCATACAAGCCCCCAGAGCACCATTTATTACCCTGTTCTTCTTTATTACCCTATATCACCCTATGCTTCTTTACTACCTTATATAGGCTATATTATTTTATACTACCTTGTATTACGCTATGTTACTACACTATACTCCACATTCTACACAGTATTATCCTCTATGGCCCTATACCCCTATACTTCCATGTTCTTTTCCTACCCTATAGGATCTTATACCCCTAACCTACCCTATATGACTTTATACTCCTATACTACCCAATTCGCTAGTTGCATGAGACGACGCTGCCTGTTTCCGGTCTACAACTGGTAGGCAGAGTCATTTCCGCTTTTCAGCGCCGGTCAGCAGACAGTATGGCTTTCTACACGCGATCTCTCCAGGACTTACCAAAAATAACTATAAATGATGTACAGCGCCCAGGAGTAAGAGAGAATATATATATATATATATAAATATTATTTTTGATCTATTTTTAAGTTATTCCCTGTGTCTAGACCCTCTGTAAGTTATAAATATGTATAATGTATAATGTATACTGGCATCGGGATATATATATAGTTGTTTACTATTGTATATCCTTAGTTTCAAACAGTTCAGTGTGTGATTAACCCAGAACCCATTATTTATAATATATTATATATATATATTTTATATTTATATTTTGTATATATATATATTTTATATTTATATTCTGTATATATATATACGTATATATATATATATATACGTATATATATATATATATATATATATACGTATATATATATATATATATATATACGTATATATATATATATATATACGTATATATATATATATATATACGTATATATATATATATATATATATATATATATATATATATATATACATACATATATATATATATATATATATTATTTATAAATAATTATGTATATATAGATATAGATAGAGAGAGAGAGATAGATAGATAAGTTCTACCCTGTGTCTAGACCCTCTGTAAGTTATACTGGCATCGGGAGATATATAGTTGTTTACTATTGTATATCCTTAGTTTCAAACAGTTCAGTGTGTGATTAACCCAGAAGTTCTCTAAAATTGTTTGTTAATGTTTAATATGCATTTATATTACATTAGTATTCAAACCGTAAAATATTTGTGTTCCCTCATTATCCCAATAATATGTAAACAACGTTTGTTTTACCTGAATCAATTTTGTATTTTTTTTTGTATTCAAAACTGGCTCTGGATTCTTATGGGTCAATTTATTTATTTTTATTGAATAAGCTTGTAAATATGCCTTAAACTTTTCATGTGACCAACAGTAATGAATTTTATAAAAGAAAAACTGGCCCATTGCCTTCGTTATTGGAAATAAAGGCATGAAATAGTATTGTTGTTGAATTTAATTTTTTTGATTTTATTATTAAAATATAACAGTTTGGTATGTTTCCCAGTGTCTCCAATTTTTTATAGAGGATCCTTTAATTATAAAAATAACACAGTCAGTTTTTTTTGTTTTGTGTTTTTCGTTTCTCCTTAACTTTAAAAACACTCATGGTCGCTTTCACTCTGTACTCCTGCCGGCAGTTCTCCCCACAACAACTCCAACCGGAAACTAGTATACCTACCACTCACTACCCGGAAGTTAGGTGGCGCCATCTTGTGCACAGAGCCAATACACTCAAACCTACCCTATATGAACTTATACCCCTATACTACCCTAAACACCCTAATCTATCCTATAGGCTCTTAAACCCCTATACTACCCTATACACCCTAACCTACCCTATATGACTTTATACTCCTATACTACCCTATACACCATAACCTATCATATAGAGTCTTATACCCCTATACTGCCCTATAGACCCTAACATATTCTATATGACCTTATTTTCCTATTTTACCCTATACACCCTTACATACCCGATATGACCTTATATTCCTATTCTACCCTATTCACCCTATTATATACTATATTACCTTATACTCCAATACTACCCTATATACTCTAACCTACCCTATATGATCTTATACTCCTATACTGTCCTATTTACCCAAACCTATCCTATATGACCTTATAACACTATACTTCCCTATACACCATAACCTACCCTATATGACCTTATAACACTATACTTCCCTATACACCCTAACCTACCCTATGTTCCTTTACTGGCCTATGCACCCTAACCTACCCAATATGACCTTATAACACTATACTGCCCTATACACCCTTACCTAAACTATATGACCCTATATTCCTATTCTCCCCTATACACCCTAACATACCCATTATTACCTTATACTCCTATACTACCCTATACTTCCTAAATTACCCTATATGGCCTTATACCCCTATACTATCCTATATGACCTTACACCCCTATACTACCCTATATAACCTTATACTCCTATACTACCTGTAACTCCCCAAACAACCCATTACCGCCCTATACCACCCTATATTACCCTATATTATTCCATATTGGCTTGTATTCTATACTTCCTTATACTACCCATACCACACTATACACTCTATATTACCCCATACTACCCTATATCACATTATACCACACTAGACACTCTACTACCCTATTACCCACTACCCATACTACCCTATATCACATTATACCACACTATACACTCTATATTACCCCATACTACCCTATATCACATTATACCACACTAGACACTCTACTACCCTATTACCCACTACCCATACTACCCTATATCACATTATACCACACTATACACTCTACTACCCTATTACCCACTACCCATACTACCCTATATCACATTATACCACACTATACACTCTACTACCCTATTACCCACTACCCATACTACCCTATATCACATTATACCACACTATACACTCTACTACCCCATTACCCACTACCCATACTACCCTATATCACATTATACCACACTATACACTCTACTACCCTATTACCCACTACCCATACTACCCTATATCACATTATACCACACTATACACTCTACTACCCTATTACCCACTACCCATACTACCCTATATCACATTATACCACACTATACACTCTACTACCCCATTACCCACTACCCATACTACCCTATATCACATTATACCACACTATACACTCTACTACCCTATTACCCACTACCCATACTACCCTATATCACATTATACCACACTATACACTCTACTACCCCATTACCCACTACCCATACTAACCTATATCACATTATACCACACTATAGGAAATACAGGGTTGTTGTCCACAGCTCATTGTTGGGGGGCTTTATACCCCAGCACTGTTGGGCACAAAGCAGTACCAAACTAAAAACAACTCAAAATCAGGTTATAGTATAAAAAGAAAATCCTGTCAGACACCAGAGCAACTCTGACCTCCAGAGAATGCTTTGCTTCAGCACTCCTGCCAAGAACGCAATATTCCGAATATCTGTGCAGATATCAGCAGACTAGCTGATGTGATTTCGTACGAGTTTCTGATGTTCTGATCTTGAACGTGCATCAGTTATAGTGATGGATGTTTATGCTTTAGCTGGATTTAAGTAGGCCTATCTGTGTTTTTTCAGCAAGTCTGCTCTCTGGAGCTTCAGTCAGTGATGGTTGTTTATTGGCTGTCAGAGACGAGTGCAGCAGGCCTCTCATCTGTATTATCTAAAGGGCATCTGTCAAAAAGCCTCGACCCTGTGTGTTCCTCAGCGAGGGCCAGGCTGGGTTTCTCCTGATCTCTCAGGACCTAGTACTGTTGAGACAGTTGGGTTCTAAGATTAGTCTAATAGCCCAAAGAGAGAGTGAAGAATTTGGGATAGATTTCTTAAGCATCAGCATCAATTATTAATATTTAGCACCTTTCCCATGCTTTAAGACTCGTTACAACTATAGAACATATCACAACAGGGAGCAGTACTGCAGGTGATTATAGATAGCCGCCATCACTGTACTGATAATGACAGACATATATATTCCTAAAACCTGAACCTTTGCTTGGTGTGCATTTTTAATTCATCATATCTATGTGGAAGCAGTAGGACCGAACAAGTTTAAAAACTAAATTTTATCTTTGTACAGAAAGTCGCTTTTTTGCAAATAACATTGTTCTTATAAGGAGACATTAGTTTATTTTAACTTTTAAAAATGATCCTTGCAAAATTGGGATTCGAAGAACCTAATTAGTCCAAAAACTAAATTTGAGCTTTTTTACAGTAAGCAAATAAACTAGTTTCAAATATAAAAATGGATGAGTTTTTTTACCTGGCCCATGTTTCTGTCTGGACTGGCTGTAGAAACCTGTGACTGGGATTCTCGCCATCTTATTTTTAATCAATTGAGAGTAACGTAGTCATGCAACCACCAAATGTTACAGGCAGTGTCTCTATATGAGGACAAAGGGTTAACGTTTTTTTTAAATGTAGAATCATGACGTAGAAATGCAGAAATGCAAAGTCCTCATAAGAGGACAAAGGGTCTCAAGAGGATATACATAGATTTCGCATAGCCTGCCTCCTGCCGCTGGCTGCTATGCTATGTGGAGTCTATGTATATATGTCTCTATATGTCTGTCATTATCAGTACACAGTGATGGTGGCGCTCCACTGAGCTGAAGCTAGCGTTATAGGATATAAACAGTGTTTTTAATAAGCTTCTTGTGCACTTTTTAAGTTATTAATGCCTCGTTTTAAATGCCAGAGCTCTCTAGATTCTAGCAAGGAGGTGTGGAGCTACTTTGAGCTGGATAACGGTGTAAAAAGCCCTTTATTGGGGCAAATTATGCCCCATGTCACCCAGTCTGAAGGGTGTTTGGACAAACTTAAAATTTCTGGATCTCTGAACGCTGTGGGAGAGCGGAGGTGTGCTATTCATCAAAGATAAGAACTTTTTATCATGTTTTACTACAAGAAAAGTGCATTTTACACCAGGGTTCTCCTTTAAAGAAAGATGAAACCAAACTGATTGGGACTCAAAACCCACTGCAGCCTGGAAAAGAATCACAGAAGAAGAATGCAAAAGGTTAGTGATGTCAGTGGTTCACAGGTTTAGTAAGTTATTGCATGCAAAAGATATAACTAAATATAAGTCTTATTCACTTTAATCTATTTTTAATTTGTCTGTTTGAATAATTTTCACCAAGAAAAATTGGTGAATATCTTCTGAACTGAGTATCAGATCCAGATGTAAAGACCTAGTCTTGGTTTTAACTGTCCAGAACTACTCTTGCTGTTTCTCTAAAGAGCCAAGATTTCTATCTCTTTTGTTTTAGTCTCAGATGCCGCTGTTAAAGTAGTGTTCTGTAAGGTAAGGCAAGTTTGTTTATATAGCACCTCTTATACACAACGGTCATTCAAAGTGCTTGACAAATAAGAAAATACACAGAGAAGTCAAATTTAAAAATATGTAAAAGAATAACAGTAAAAATGGAAATAAAAACTAAAATAAGAATAAAGCAAGATTGATTCAAACATGATTAAAACAAAGAAAAGTACAATTAAAAACATGTAAAAGAACAACAAAGAATTCGAAATAAAAATAAAATAAGAATAAAGCTTGAATGAAACATGATACAGAAGTGCCGTTACAGAATAAAAGTGGGCGGAGCTGCAGTATTTTAAACTGAGCTGAAAGCCTCATCAAACATGTAGGTTTTCAGTCTGGATTTAAACATGTTTGGTGTTGGTGCTTTTCTAATGCTCTCTGTTAACTGGTTCCATTTAAGAGCAGCATAGTAGCTAAACACTCCCTCTCCGTGTTTAGTTTTTACTTTAGGCGGCGCTAATTGATCAGTTCCTGATGATCTGACAGTTCTGCTTGGCTCATACTGCTGGAGCACATCAGATAAATAAGCTGTTTGATGGTCTTTTTTGGGAGTCCAGTTAGGAGTCCATTACAGTTATCAATCCTACTAGAAATAAAGGCGTGGATGAGTTTCTCCAGGTCTGCTTTAGACAGAAAATGTCTTATCTTATTTATGTTCTTGAGGTGATAAAATACTGATTTGGTGACTGCTTTGACATGACTGTTAAAATAGACATGACTGTTAAAACTTAGTAATAACATTCAGACTCAGCTTATGTAGTGACCTACGATGTTCTCTAGACATGAGCAGTGCATTGTGGGAAACTGTATTGTCCTCAGAATAAGTCTGTAGATCCACTTTACGGTTCAGACACTGTTCGGGTCATGGAGCTTCAGCACCACAAGGTCGAAGAGTGAATCATATTTGCAGTGAACCTTCACATGAACAAGCCCCCCCTTCTGACTCACCACACAGTTAACAAGCTCAGAAAATCGATCTGAGATTTACAGCTTTCCACAAAAGCCCCCAGGAGAACATGACTCTGTACTTCCTTTAATGCTCGCAGATTTATTTTAAGACAAGCAATAAAAAGTTAATGTCAGATCTTTCTGCTGGATTAAAACGCGAATAGTGAAATTAATAAATAACATAAAAATAACTAAAATATTAAAATAGAATCACAGCTTTTAAAATAGTTGAGAAAATGTATCCTATCTGTCTGATGTGTAACATAAATAAAATCATTAAAATAATTGTTGAGGTTTGTAAGTACTTGGAAGGGTTAAATATAAACACAAGAAATAAAAGTAAGGTTTTGCCTCTTTTGGAACAGCGACTGAGTAAAAGTATAAATATTCTTTTTTAAAAATACTTGAGTAAAATATAATATGAATGAATGAATGAATAAATGAATCCTCCAAACTGAAATTAGAAGACATTAGTTAAATATTCTAAGTAATAAGTAATTTTTAGTAAATGTTAAGTGTGTAAATGTTAAGTATGTTTTATTTTTGGGTCGGGGTGAACAATGCCAGATGCACTTTTATTAGCATATTTATCATCGATCCTTTTGCACAACACCTAACACGTTGTTTTTTGTTTGTTTGTTTGTTTCTTAGTTTGTTTGTTTCACATCTTAATTTAAATGTCTTTTGTTTTTAAAATAATACACAGTAATATTTAATATTTAATAATAAATTCATTGATGTGTTTGCAGTACTTTTGCAAGTACATATTGTGTCACGCCCGTATACTCCTACACTAAGCTCTACCTGTGATCTCCACCCTCTGGACTACGATACCCAGAATGCACCTTACTCTTTCACATGATCACCTGACACTGCACATAGCACTTCTAGGAAGCAAATCACCTGAATATTGATTTCACCTGTGCACCACCATATAAATACAACACCTCTCAGGGCTTCCTAACAGTTGGCCAAAGCATTTTAAAGTTAAATCTTAAATAGATGAAACTCTAGATTGACTTTGAAAAAGTATGCGTTGCACATTAGCAATTAAACCCAATCAGGAAGAGCTTTAAAGTCCAAATTGTAAATTAGTATTGCAAGTTTTTTTTTTTTTTATAGTAACATTAATGGGATTAATCACAACACAATTTATTTATAATATATAAAAGTGCTTCCTATAATAAACAATCATTCCATTTGTTTTAAAGATTCTGATAATGAATATTTAAATGTAAAAAACGTCAATGTTACATTAACACAATTAAATTACATTATTATATTAGTGGTGTCAATTTCTATTTTTAATTAACAATAAAGTTTGTGATTAATCAAGATTAAAATATATTTTTTTAGATTAATGTGCATAAAAAGTTTACAGAGTATTTGCATGCATTAATGTGTAAATGTTTTCAGCGCTAATGTTTTGTTTAAAAGAAAAGAAATGCCTTGACCTTTGCTACAGCCCCTTTTAAGCTAATCAGGCATATTTCTTGTGGACTGGACCCCTAATTATTAAACTGTGAAAAATAAACAGTTCTAAAAAAAATAAAAAATAAAAACCTACAGCTCATGCTAAATTCACCTAAACTACAGGCCAATAAAGTCAGAACTCACCAGAGTTAGATGAACACTTAACAGAGTTGTTGATAAACACTACAAATGTTTTCACCTCCGTGATCCAGACTCAATAAAAATGGTACCTCAGAACTTCAGAAGACTGGCGCCACTTAGATCCAAGATCAACACAGAAAGACACATAAACTCTTGTAAAGAGTCCCAGAGCCGTGGAAAAAAGCTCAGCATTTATGAGAAGAATATTTCAAATTTCCCTGAAACTGAACTGGAGACTGATCTTCTTGAAGAGAGGAAAAATAAGAAACTGATGAGTTTCTTTGATTATACCAAATCGATAACCTCTGGGATATAATAAGAGGAATAAGAGGAAGATGGATGATCACAAGCCATCAAACCAAGCTGAACTGCTTGAATTTTTGCATCGTGAGTGACATAAAGTTATCTAAAAGCAGTGTGTAAGACTAGTGGAGGAGAACATGATGCCAAGATGCATGAAAACTGTGATTAAAATACCAAATATTGATTTTGAACTCTTAAAACTTTATGAATATGAACTTGTTTTCTTTGCATTATTTGAGGTCTGAAAGGTCTTTTGCATCTGTTTTGTTATTTCAGCCATTTTTTATTTTCTTCAAATAAATGCTCTAAATGACAATATTTTTATTTGGAATTTTGGAGAAATGTTTACAAGCAGGAGCAGGTCAGTTTCCTTTGCTTAGAAGTTTTGGACAATCCTGCGCTGCTAAAATTACAATGCACCAAAGTCAGACTAGCTCTTAAAGAGCATAAATAATATAAATACTTAATAAATATACTAAATAATTAAAATATAAAGTAGCAGACAAAGGAATAGTCAGAACGAGCAAGAACAACACTGGTAAACAGCAGCAAGTTGGATTAAACATACCAGAATCAAAAAACAGTTCAGAGGTTAAGCACAGCAAGGCAATATTTAAGAGGGTAGGCCAGGGTTCAGAATTAGGGTTGATAAATGCAAAAACAAGGTCGAAAACAAGAGAGTTAACACGGGCAGAGAAAAAATCGTGTTGTACGAGGATAAATCCGTCAATACTCAGCAAGAAGTACAAAAAGTGAGGGTGTATATACAGTATAGTGAGTGTAACAGGTGAAATCAATATTCAGGTGATTGCGTTTCACCTGAATATTGATTTTCATGTGCAGTGTCATGTGATCATGAATGGAAGTGATGTCAGTGTGTGGTGCATCATGGGTAATATTGTCCGGAGTCTGGAGATCACAGGTAAGTGTACTTATTTCTCAGAATTATATAGTGTAGTGATCAAAAGATCAACAGATCTTACTGTTGGTTGTGGCTTAAGCCCCACGGATAAAAAAAAGCAACTTTGGTTCATATAATTAAATAAAATAAATAATTGAATTATTAAATTAAAATAATTGTGTTTACAAAATTGAGTCATTATTGGAATTTAAAGCCACCCATAACCCATCCCAAAGCTGATTTCACATTACAAAGACGTCACACTGTATGAGATCATGCTGTCGTCCTTTATATCTCATTTCCTATTGATCATATTCCGTTTATTTCCGGAAACTCAATATAAAAACTAGTAACAGAGGTCCTGAACATGACGTGTTTCTTAAAATAGTATGTTCTGCTCTGAAAAGCCCAGCAGAGCTGTGAATCAAAACATGTTATCACTCCCTGTATCTCCCCCACTCCAGTTCTCCTTCCCACAATTACCCACATCTCTGACCACTTCCTGTTCGACTAATACATTTATGTTTAATAATGCTGAGGTTCCTCCTCTTGATAAAGATATGTGCAGTACTTTAATATGTTTTGAACTCTCAGGTCAAGATTTTCCAGCAGATCTGGGTAAAACTGGTTTCCCTCCAGTGGAAGAGGGTTAATTCAAAGATGAAAATGCGACATTAGGTCATGAGATCATGTACATACTGCTCTGATCTGTGACTGTGAGGGAGGCAAGAGAACATCAACAGATCTTTGACTCCTGTTCTTTAGTAACGTGAATGGTCAGCAATATGGTTGTACTGTAAATCTGCTTTTCTCTCTTAAAAATGTGAAGCCACACTGAAGTTTACTCAATGTATAAATTCTGTATTTTGGTGAGTCAATGCTGAAGAATTCATAGATTTTTCTTTTACATTCCAGAAACCATCATTCTGGACAGAAAAGGTGCCAGTAAAATTAATAAAAGTTCAAACTTCACTCTGTATGAGCTTCCATAAAAAAGAGAGGAAAAAAACATAGTATATCTAACCAGAATGAAAACCTCATAAGAATATATATATTCAACTTTGTTGAATATATAGCCAGTTTACTGTTGGTACGATTTTGCCTAATACACAAAACCTGTGTGCCATGTACTCGAAGAAGAATCAAGAAAACAGTGTCTGTCAGGAAAACCCAGGCAGGGAGACGAGGAGCAGGTAGGGACGAAACGAATAATTTAATAAATATATATATGTATGTAAATAACAAAGATAAACAAATAACAAAGAACACGTAATAATAAAGTAAACCAAAACAAACGAGAGGAACTAGTGAACATAAACTAAACAAACAAGAAGTACTAAATATATATATATATACAAACAGGGAGTAAATAAACAAAGAAACAAACAAAGCTAAGAACATAAACAAGGAATAAACAAGAAACTAGAAACTACCAAAAATAACCAAGAAATAACCAAAACTAAACAGGGCAGGGATATATATACAAGGGAAACAACAATAAGCAAAACACTAAGAAATAAACAAGGAAATAGACTATATATATGGCAAAAACAGAGAACAGAGAAACGCTAAGAGGACTGATAACACTGAGAGAGACAAAACAACATTGGAAGGTGCAAAGACCGACGGAGACAAAGTGGCAAAGTAGTGCTATTTATAGTAACATGTAACACACAAGAATAGGAAACACCTGGGGAAGGGGCGGAGCTAAAAATGAGACAAGTGGTGGAAAGGTACTGAGACGGGAGACACAGGGGAGCATAGGTCACATGGGGAAGACACACAGAGACACGAGACGAGACCAGGATGTGACAGAAGCCTCCCCCTAAACGCGCAGCTCCCGAGGCGCGTAAAAACGAACCCCGGGGCCTGGCGGCGGGGAGAGGCCGGGAACAACAGGAGACGAGACCAGGGACTGAAACGGAAACAGGACAGAGGACAGAGACTGGACGAGAGACTGGACAGGGCTAGGAGACTGAACAGGGAACTGGACAGGGGACGGAGGCTGGACAGGGAACTGGACGGTGGACAGAGACTGGACAGGAGACGGAGACAGAATGGGAGACTGGACGGGGAACTGGACAGGAGACGGAGACTGGACAGGAAACTGGACAGGAGACTGAGACTGGACGGGACTAGACATGGGAACAGGGACGAGGACATTAACAGGGACAGAAACTAACACTGTAACTGGGACGGGAACAGAGACAGAGACAGACACGGGTACAGGGACATAGACAGGGACAGGGACCAAAACGGGGAGAGACACAGGGACCAGAAACACGGGTGGGTGCCCAGGACTGGCAAATGTCTGAGGGGAAGTCCAAGGAGCCAGCCTGGGCACAGTATTGGGGACAAAGTCCGGGGACCTCGGTGCCTGCCTGGGTACATGGGACCTGGGACGAAACAAAGTTCCGTTCCAGTGTAGTAGTTCAATTTTACATTTTTTTTTACTTTTTTGAGGTGCAGCTCAGATTTAAGTTTGAAGAAGCATCATATATTTTGCACATTATATAATAATAATATTTTAAACTTAGATTCTACATCTGAATATTATTATGGATGTTAATCTACACAGATTTCTCTCCTGAAAACTGATTATTTGCCATCGCGGAAGTCACAGAGCGCGGCGTCCCGGCCGCGAGCTTCACGGAGCGCGCCGTCTCGGCCGCGAGAGTCATGGAGCGCGGCTCAGCCGCGGGCTTCACGGAGCGCGGCGTCCCGGCCGTGAGCTTCACGGAGCGTGCCGTCTCGGCCGCGAGAGTCACGGGAGTTGGGATGGCCTTAGGAGCTGTGCGGCCGAGAGCCGGGTAGAGCACCGCCCCTGGGGGGAACGGTAACGGAGCACAGGCCGGTGCGGGGTAGAGCTCCTCCTCTTCTTCGGAGCTGCTGGGAGCGCACCCGAGAAAGTCCCATGGGTCGCGCTTGACCCGCCTCTGGTCCTCGTAGGCTCTGCGCAGTCCAGGGTGAGGACCGAGGCTTACCGCACCAACCCTTATCGCCCCCCCAAGAAAATCCTCCCCGAAAAAGGGGTCTTTTTCCGGCTGGCGGGACCCCTTAGAACGCTTACCCCGAGGCCTGCGGCGTCCATGAGGCCTCGAGGTTTCCTGCGCCGGGATCCCGCCTGGAGTACGGCGAATCGCCATCCTGGTGCCAGTCCAGGCAGAACCTGCTGTGTCCATGTTTGGGTCGGTCTTTCTGTCAGGAAAACCCAGGCAGGGAGACTGTAGTGTCACTACAGCTACATGCTTATCATGCTTATCTCAGTTATAAGGTTTCTAAAAAATAATATTAGTAATTCATGCAGAAATGCTGCGAATTTCACATTTTATTTTAGGTCATGCTAAGGTTAGAATTACATTTTGAAGAAGCATCATATATTTTGCACATTATATAATAATAATAGTTTAAACTTAGATTCTACATCTGAATATTATTATGGATGTTAATCTACACAGATTTCTCTCCTGAAAACTGATTATTTGGGTGAGTAAAGCACTTCCGTTTATTTACAGTAAGCTTAGATTTTCAATATTATGTCTAAGGGTGAGATTTCAGTAAAGTTTCTCCAGCACTAAGGCTGGGTGCAGCAGCATTAGCGTTAGCTGCTAACCCCTGATACACCCTAGGTTACCGGAACACTCAGGGTACTATTAGCTAGCGGTTTGTTCCACATAGCTTGTTTAAACACAGCAAACACACAGACTACAGTCTAATATTACCATCTAAACAGCAAAAGAGCTAGCACTGCAGCTAGCAGCTAATGCTAATGCTGCTGCACCCAGCCTCAGTGCTGGAGAAATTTCACTGAAAACTCACCATTATAACTCTGTACTTCAGCAGAGTGGCTTTACTGCTCCTTAATACCTGATTGGTAGAATTCATACATAAGGCACATTGTCGTTTTGTGGGGAAATTAAAGGATTTAAGTGCGCTTTATAGTCCGAAAAGAACAGTATATTAAGTAACATTCTAAAAAAGCTTATAATATAACCGATTTTTGTACTTTAAAATGGACTTAAATCCAGACTTCCTTACATGGTTTCTGGCAGTTATTCAGCATATTAGCTCCACAGACCCAATTTAAATGACTACTGTTTGGAAATTTGTGCCAGTAAGAGCATTTCTTTTATTTATATGACAGTAGAAGCTCATCTATTATGGCCTTTAGCACATGGATCATAACACTGAGATTGTAGCATGATAGAAACCAGCTGCAGCAAACAGATCGCCATTACAGTCCTGTGATACAATAAAGCTGTCGCTTTAAGGGTGCTCGCAAATAACATCCGGACGCAGACGCTGAGTTAACAGTGGCCTGCGTGCCCTTTCTGAGAGACACTGTAAATATTTTGGAAGCCTTGACGGCAGTGAAATGATGGAGATAAAGCCCTGTGCCCTTGGTTTATTACGCAGCACCGCTCACAGATATAATAATAAAGCCTTTAGTCACTGTGGAAGATTCCCACGGGGGTGATGGTTGAGTTAAACCCTGGCGGAAAGGCTTTCCCGTCGAAGCACAAGCCTAAATGTGAGTGAACGCCTTGCGGGTGAAGAGTTTTGATGCAACTCAAGCTAACTTTTCCCAGCTCTGTGGGAAATGTCACTTGTAGCCTTGAGTAAAACACTTAAAGCCCCTTGCTGCTCCAGAGGGACTGATCCTGCAGCTATGATGCACTTTGGCATTACTCCTAGTGCCCACTTTAGAGTTCTGACTGGAATTTAAAGAGAATAGTTCACATAAACATCGTCATTTTGATTCTCAAAATAAACAGGCACGTCTTATAATCTAAGAAAGTCTTGCTGGATCGTGCCGCTGAAGGTTTACTCTGAACTATGACGTTTCTGTGCATTTTTTCATAGCTGAACTGGTACCAGTAACCTTACCCACAGATGTCACTGATAGTTCCTTAAATGGACCACTTACCCTGATAGCCCACGAAAAATCGGCCTGAGCTCAGCTTGTGTATGGTAGCATCGTCCGAAAGTTGTTTAGACTGCTGAGTATGGATTAAACTCAACAGACTAAACCTTGGCACAAGCGGCATGGGCCAATTCCATATTATACTCGGCAGCCGAGGTGTTGGCACAAGCTGCGTGGCCCAGTTCCATATTATACTTGGCATACAAGATGTTGGCACAAGCTGCGTGGGCCGATTCTATATTATACTCAGCAGCCGATAAGTTGGCACATGCTGTGCAGACCGATTCTATATTATACTCAGTGGCTGAGTTGTTGGCATGAGCTAGGTTGGCTGATTCTGTATTATACTTGGCGGCCAAGGTGTTGACTCATGGTGCGTGTGCCGATATTATAATATACTCAGCAGACAAGGTGTTGGTATGAGCTGTGTGTGCCGATACTATATTATACTCGGTGGCCGAGGTGTTGGCACATGCTGTGCAGGCCGATTCTATATTACATTCGGCATTCGAGTCGTTGGCGTGAGCTGCTTTGGCCGATTCTATATCATACTCAAGGCAAGGTGTTGTCACTGTATATGCCGATTCTATATTATACATGACAGCCTAAGTGTTAGCATGAGTTGTGTGTGCCGATACTATAATATACTTAGTGGCCAAGGTGTTGGCACATGCTGTGCAAGCCAGGTCTATATTATACTCAGCAGCCGAGGTGTTCGAATGAGCTGTGTTGGCCAATTCTGTACTATACTCAGTGGCCAAGGTGTCGGCACTTGCTGCGTATGCCGATTCTATATTATCCTCAGTGGCCGAGGTGTTGGAATGATCTGCGTGGACCAGTTCCCTATTATACTTGGCAAGCTGTAGATTGGTGGAAGTGTATCATAGCCTTAACCCTCCCTGCACTGGTACCATCATGTCATAAGAGGAGCAACTTATCTTGTCCATGTAGAGAAGAATTACCTATGGAATAATGTCATACATGTGTAAGAGGAGTATAAAGCCTTCAGTATTTTTCTATGGAATGATGGTGCTCCATCAAATACTTTCATGGACCATTTTCTTCAACTTCCACCAAAGATTTTCAATTGGATTGAGATCCAGACTATTTGCAGGCCATGACATCGACCTTATGTGTCTTTTTTCAAGGAATGTTTTCACAGTTTTTGCTGTATGGCAAAGATGTATTATCATCTTGAAAAATCTCCCCAGTGCCTTTACCTGACATGCAGCCCCATAGCATCAATGATTGTGGAAATTTGCATGTTTTATTCAGACAGTCGTCTTTATAAATCTCAATGCAAAGGCCCAAACTAAAGTTCCTTTTGTCCCATTTTGTAGCAAAACCTGGGTTTTAAATTATATGACTTCCTTTTTCTAAGTGGAAAGTAAGATGACTCACTGTCTCCAAGCCAATCAGGAACCCGCAGGGGCGTGTCAAGTAAAGATTTACTGTATTGCTGTCAGTCATGCCTCTTCCTGCAATCAGTGTCTACAGCCGCCAATCAAATCCCCCTCCAGTGAACTGAATTCCACAGTGACGAAAGATTACGATCCTTGCTGAGGGCCGGAAGCTTGCGTCCCCCCCGTGAGCCCCCCGTCCCCCCTGTGTCCGGCCTTGACAATGACATATCTGCTAATAAGGCTTTGTGGGGGAGGCCAGTTAAAGAAGGTGTCCATTCCTTCCACAATGCAGGGAGGTGGAGAGACAACAGGACGCAAGTGACCAGAGAGAGAGAGGGAGAGAGAGAGAGAGAGAGAGAGAGAGAGAGAGGGAGAGAGAGGGAGAGAGGGGTGAGTGAGTGTGTTGAGTGTGTATTGGGGGCTACATCGTTACAGTCTGATGCCTTTGGGAAACAGGCTGAAGTGTATGTATGTATTGAATGGGGCAAATGGACCATGTCTGTGTGTTTGGGTGTCTGAGGTTTGTGTGGTGAATAATACTGAATCTTGGTCATTCAGCTCATTCATCTGAAGCTTTTACTCTTGGATTTTCTGGAGCATCACATCAGGTAGGACCTGTTCACCTCTCAGTCTTTACCGTTCTTCTGTTGAGCATCAAATACCTGTTGATCTACAGTTGTAATGTTGTATTCGGTCTAGACAGCACCAAAAATGAAAAGCAGTACAGTAAAATGGCACAAAGTTAGAGGCAATTGCTCTTAAAAATAGCTGTCTACATGTAGTGCTGTTTTTGTTAATAATAAATAGTTTGTAATAAACATAATTAATCATAACCTAGAATAATGCAAACTCAAGATTTTCTTTTTCTAATGATTTCAAGCAAGAATTTATACACTTTTTTAAAATGAGTGGTGATTCAAATGCTTCTGTGAGTGATACCATAGAAAAAATGGATTTTACGGAACTTTGCATCACATGTTCGGTACCACTTCACAATAAGGCTCCTTTATAAAGCGTTTATAAATAGTTTATAAAGAGTTTAATAATGATTATAAACCAATATTAAGCAGTAGCGACTCATAAATGGAAAGGAAAACAGTGATTCCATATTCATGTATCCTATTAAACCTCAGATATTTCCAGAAGCTTATCTTACTTTGTAAAAACGGTGTTCATTTAGCTATAATAATATGTAAATGACTAAACTGACCTATATTATTTTATTAAATATGTTAAAAAACTTTATTTTCACTGTTGTTCTTTCTATTTATGTGTTTTTTAATGTTTTTTTTATATTTACCTAACTTAACCTAATTTATAATCATTAATAAATCCTTTTATAAACTATTTATTAACCCTTTATAAAGGAGCCTTATTTTAAAGTGGTACCCATATTTCAAATACATTTTGGAATCAGACAATATATTTGAAATATATTTAATATACGTACTTGCCACTACATTTCTTTCCTGTATGGGATCGCATGAAATAAATGAGGATAAAATTGATAAATGGAAAAAATGTATGAAATATAGGGATAGAACACAGTAAAATAGAAATTTATTTAAGTGTAATGAGAAAAAAAATAGAACCACTCTAGAAAAAAAGAAATAAAAAGTTTGTAATATATGTATATTATATACATATTTGTTTATTTGTTTCCATCATATGTCACCAGAAGTATATATATATATATATATATATATATATATATATATATATATACTTGAATCATTTTGTATAAATTATATATTGTGATTTTTTTTTTAACTTCTGAATCAATATAAACATTTTATTGCTGTGTTACACCCTGCCAACAGTCTATTTTCATGCCTTCCACCTGTGTTATTTGTATAGCAAAGTCATTTGTATCTACGCTGATAGGCGTGGTGGTCTGGAAATGAGGTGTGTTCGGGTAAATTTCTGGTGTATTGCTATCTTGGCAACAGAAAACACAGGTGAATACAACCTAGATAGACGTCAACAGTCAGATATGCATATCTTGACAGTGAATTGTCAGTAGGCATATCTCATATGCATGTATACTCGCTCTTCTGCTTGTTACACACACACATGGACACTGCGCCATTGAAATAGTGATCCACTATTTCTATTAAGTCCAAATGCACTTGGCTTTTAAAGGGAATAGCAAGTGACATGCTGGTTTATTTCACGTTACACCCAAAACACACCCATAATTAATAAAGAGAATTAGTACATGCCTTTTGCACGTTTCGAGCCACACAAGATGTACTTTTCCCGTCGTTACGATAGCAAAGACACACTGATATGCTCTAAATCAAGCTGCACTGTGCACAGTTGATGGATAAAATAGGGCACTATGAGTTTTCCAGAAGCAGTGTAGAGTGTCTGTGGGATATCTCTGTTGATTCTGAATCTGATAGAATGAATGATATTTCTTTATTTAAGGATCCTCCCAAGGAAGGGAGGAAGGAAACAGAGGAACAGTAGGCGTCTTCCTTTTTTTTGTGAATATTTGAAGAATGAGCACATTTCCACATTCCTTAAGCAAAAGGTTATGCCTTTCATATCAGACTGACAGGATTTACCTGATGTGAATTATGATATCTGTCACATCTTTATTACAGCAAATGATTAAATAGCTGTTTTTGATGTTTTTGGATGTGCAAATGAAATCATAATTTTGAATCATAATTGCCTCAATAGATAAATGTCTTATTAAAAATAGTGCTGTGCGATATGAAGATAAATATTGTGTCCCTATCGTTTCTACAGTAATTTCATTAATTATTCATGCAAATATATAAAGTAGGCTACGATAGAATGTATTGGTGTAATCACTTTGCATAAACTCGTTTTATATAAGTGATAATAAAGTAATCTTCGGAAAAAAAAGCTTCATAATGTTGTTTTTTGTGACATGAAGCCGCTTTACGTTATTTGACGGACACGTGCGGACACGCCGGTTTGCGACATGCTTTACGTTATTAAACTCATGAGATCTGAATCTCCATTGGGAGACTCATTGTTCTTTTGAAAAAAATAGCTACTGCATCTACCTCATCTGTTTTCATTTGATAAATATATATTGCTGCACTAAAAGGTAGTAATTCTCATTTGTGAAAGTTTGGTTTAATGTCACTTTCAAATAAAGTTAGAAAAAAGTAATCAATTATATTATTTTGTCATATTTTTCGAAGAATAACTGAAAACATACTTAAATGTGGTATATCATGATATATATCGTTATCGTGATATAAAAAAAATCCGGTACCACTTTAAAATAAGACTACCTTTATAAAGGGTTTATAAATGGTTTACAATTTGTTTATTAATGGTTACTAATTAGGTTGTAAATGCCTTAATAATCAGTCATAACACATAATTAGAACGGGCAACAATATAAATGGCTGTGGGTTCACTATTTGGCAAACAACAGGTCATTGTTGCCCTTTCTAGTGTTATAACTGATTATTAAATGGTTAAAGCAACAGTCCGTAAGAATTGTTCTTTAAAATTGAAAGCATTAAATGGCATCAATGTGCTTCTGCTACCATACTGTACACTATAGGTGTAGGTGATACAAAATCCTTTTTTTGTGTAGTAAAATAGCTTATTTACATTCTGAACATTTTTGAGGGTTTGAAATCTCCTACACGTGGACACTTGGAGAAGTTGCCTGTTTTCTCTTTACTTCACTTTTGCGCCAATAATTCCAGGTCAGTAACAGGAATCAACAGAAATTCTGCATGTTCGGAAATAAATTAAAAAAAAACTAGACAAACAAAATGAAACTAAAGGTTTGAAGGACATGACCTGTTTAATTTGTATTCAGGAAAAATTTGTTTTTAAAATGAAGCTCAGGAAAGATACAATTTTATGATTATATTTATTATATTTTGACATTAGCAGATTTATATATATATTGTTTTATATTTTCTATTAAAATTATGCTTTTCAGTAACGTTCCTTATCAAACATGAAAGCTTTTTATGTAATGCTTGAATAGAAATCCTTAAGATTTAGTGGATTAACATCAGGCAGACAATTGACAAAAATCCTGGCCTGGCAAAAATTGACTACATTGTGATTATTGCAGGTAAACATGGTCCAAATCCACCTTTTTTCACCATGTTTCACATGTGTGTTTTTGGTGTGGAAGACTTTTATGTTAATTCTAATTGATTAGTTTAGACATTTCCTAATGAGAAGAGGAAATGATGACATTAGTGAGAGAGGGTTTTAGTGGGGGGGGGGGGGGGGGTAGGAGAACATGGATGCAGCATCAAAGGAAATTAAAAGCTACCAAAAAGTGATCAGTATGTCTTTTTTTACAGCAAGCTTAAACACATTATTGATGATACCAAGACCTACCACCAGTGATGGGAATAGCGGCATTGAATTAAACGACGATAATAACGCTGTTACTTTTTTCAGTAAGGAGTAATCTAACTTATTATTCTGACTGTAACTATAACGCCGTTATTATTTCCGACACCCCGTTACTGCACGTTACTTTAGCCACTCAATTAACTTTTGAACTGTTACGGGGGCGATTAAAACAAAAGTAACGCAATAGTTATTTTTACTGGTAACTAGTTACTTTTATAGTGGAGTAACTCAGTTAGTAACTTAGTTACTTTTTTGGAGAAGTAACTAGTTACTATAACTAATTACTTTTTCAAAGTAACGTGCCCAAAGATGCCTACCACAACAATGGATTTGGTTGGTAGCTGAAACAGCTGAAGCTGGAGCCCACTGTTAGACCTAGAAAAAGGGGAACCGACTCCACACTAATGACTAGGGATTTATAATGGGATGTAATAAAACACTTCTGTTGCTGTAATGTGTAGATATCCCAATGTGTTTGTTTGTGTGTTAGAGAATGTTAAGTTTCTTATTAGTTTGAAGAGAATGTTGGCCTTTGTCCTCTAACATGAATACTGTTGTTATTAAAAGAAAACAATAGTGGAAAAGGTCGACTATGTGATTAGACTGAGGATCAGATCGGAAAAAACACCAAAATATGCAGAGGAGGAACAGAGCTCCAGGAAAAGAGCTGGGAGTCTGTTACAGAGTCAGAGAGTGAGAGACACAGAGAGACAGACAGAGAGACAGACAGAGAGCAAACTGCTGGGAATATTATTTTAACCATTGCAACACAAACTATACTCCAGTGTGTATTTAGATTCCAGCCGGTGTTTAACTTCTATTCAAACATACTGCACTAATGAGACAATGGGGTATGATGTACTAGGACTGAGTGACTGATGCTCAAACTCATTATAATTTGATTCCTATAAAATGTGTCAAGAAACACTTGGCTCACTATATGTCAAATATACAGGGGTTGGACAATAAAACTGAAACCAGTAAGAGCAGAGTGTGAAGGTTCAATTAGCAGGGTAAGAGCACAGTTCTGCTCTAAATATTGCAATGCACACAACATTATGGGTGACATACCAGAGTTCAAAAGAGGACAAATTGTTGGTGCACGTCTTGCTGGCGCATCTGTGACCAAGACAGCAAGTCTTTATGATGTATCAAGAGCCACGGTATCCAGGGTAATGTCAGCATACCACCAAGAAGGACCAATCACATCCAACAGGATTAACTGTGGACGCTGTAAGAGGAAGCTGTCTGAAAGGGATGTTCAGGTGCTAACCCGGATTGTATCCAAAAAACATAAACCACGGCTGATCAAATCACGGCAGAATTCAATGTGCACCTCAACTCTCCTGTTTCCAACAGAGCTGTCCATCAGGACAAAATTAATTATTGTGGTCTAAAACCAGGTGTTTCAGTGTCATTGTCCAACACCTGTAATATGTCCAAATATTTGTGGACACACCTTCTGCTGAATGCATTCGGAATACACATAGCAGTGCATCTAAAAAAATTCTGGATATTATATAAAACCTATTGGTACTTTTGTCAGTGTGGGCAGTGTGCCAAGTCCTTCTGGAAAATGAAATCCACATCTCCATAAAAGTTGTCGACCGAGAGCAGCATGAAGTGCTGTAAGATCAGAACGTTAAGTCAATCAATAAACAATAAGAGAAGAAAAAGTTGATCAGGTTTAGATCAGGGGATTGAGGAGGACTAACACTTTTTGTGTCCCTTAAGTGTTTGTAAGACTTTAATATTCATCTACAGTGTAGAAAATGAATTAAATAAAGAAATTAAGAAAAGCACAAATTTTGACTGCTACTGTAGCAAAGTTCACTGCAGTGTGAAACCAAAACTAACCATACTAAATGAATGCAATGTAACAAACACATGAACCTTGGTTTATCTGGACACTGGTCCAGACTTTTAGGTGTGAAAACAGTCATGCACTTGCATTTTTTAGTGCAAGGAAAACTCTAAAATGTGCAGGACAGGGAAGTTCCAGCACCAGAACTGGGTAAAACCTGGATGCTGAGTGTAAACTTGTTCTGTGCTAATCTGCGTCCGGCAGCTGTCTTAAGTGTCCCATCTGTTCTTAAGTGAAAGTGCTTTTTGAGCAGAGCTCAGGCATCAGTGGCCGATGCGCGGCGTCTGCCGTCACAGCGGGACGTGAAAGCAGATAATTGTTTTTATAGTGGCCACAGTTGTGCTGATGTGGTGAATTTCCAGCCCACCCTTTCAGTGAGTGGGAGAGAGGGGATTAAATGAATCATTAACTCAGTCGCAGAGCTCTTCAGAGGGGCTAGCCCTGCTCTCCGCCAGATGGCAGTGCTGGTGTTAAACGCTGCCTTTAAAAAGCTGCACAGATAGTTCAGTCACTGGGGAGCAAGTTGGAGAGTGGGAGTTTATTGTCCCTCAATTGCTCCCTTATGGTTGAGCAGCTATTGCTGTGCTCTAAGATGTTGTCAGCTGAACTACAGAGTTTAACTTCAGAGTTTAACATGGATTTTTTTTTTTTAAGTATTGGTACTAAATGGTGTAAATTCTGTAAATTATTAACTTTTAGAGTTTAACTATTAGAGCCTCCCTGGCAATAATTAACTCATGCAAATAAGTGTGATATATTCCCCTCAGATTCATTTTTTCTTTTTATAAATCTTTAAAAAAAATCTGCTATTTTGGTATAACAGCAGCTCTCTTTCATATTCCATTGTGTAATGGGTGACGATAGCTTGCCTCAATGTCCTGTTGTTAAAAAAGGTCTTTTATGACATATGACACAAATATGGTGATATATTTTTCACATACCAGGAGGTTGTGATGAGTCGCCTGTTTTAGGAAAAAAATGTAGATGTTCCATTACTGTATGCCAATCTACTTTGGGTACTGATTCAACACTTTTGTGCAATTTGATCTGCGCAAGGCATACTTTTCCTGTAATTACGATAGCAAAGATTCATGACATGCCCTAAATCAAGCTGCATGGTGTGCATATTTCCGTAGGTTTTGGGATTTAGGACCCGCTCTAATGAGAATGGGTAATTGCACAGAGCACAGAGCGAAAGAATCATTTTAAACTGGGTGGGTGTGATGTGGTCTCCTTTCAGAGCGGATGAATCCGATTCCGAGAAAATAAAGCAATTAACTCTTGACTATTTCAGCACAGTTGTTAACTGAAATCCTGAGTTCTAGGTGACTCTCTGTAGATAGATAGATAGATAGATAGATAGATAGATAGATAGATAGATAGATAGATAGATAGATAGATAACATTTTAATACATTTTTGATACAAGGCACATATCACAAAATGACTCATAGTTGTTTGATAATGCACTGACCTGTACTGAAGCTGAACACAGAGCACTAATGGACGACATTTATTACCAGTTTAATATGAAACAGTAAATGAGGCACAGTCGAGCCAGCAGAACATTTGTGACGTATTTATCAGGACGTCAGATACGCCACATTGACCCAGAACACAGAGCTTCCTGTGTTTCATGGCACCACCCAGGCTTTCTGCAATGCGCCACACATTTCCCCTCAGAGCCTAAGAGAGTCCACTACCGTTCTCCTGACCCACAAACCCCCTGAAGCCTAAATCACAGCCTCGGACAGCCTGATCCATCCAGGAAAAAAACTCTGTCTTACATTACTGTAACTGTGAGAACTGTGTGGACGGCAGGGTATGTTTTGTATACTACTTAGTATACTTCATGCAAGTCAATTGAAACATTAATAACTTGGAAAAAAAAAACGTATTATTCTTTAATATTTAATAACTCTACAACTCTAGTTACCATTCAAGATACATGGACCAACTATCTTTTTTCTTCAAAATCTTCTTCTAAGAAGTTACTAATTTGAAGATATGAGTTTTTTTTCTTTTGTTAGACACTATAACATCAAGCAAAAAACTCCAATATCTCCAAAATAGCAGCGTTATCGGAGAAGAAAATACAGAGTGGAGAGTTTATTGCCCCTCAAATGCTCCCTTATGGTTGAGCAGCTATTGCTGTGCTCTAAGATGTTGTCAACAGTTTAACATGTCATTGAATTTTTTAAGGTATTGGTACTAAATGGGGAAAATTGTGTAAATTCTTAACTATTAGAGGCTATTACAGCAGCCCTATTTCATCTTCTATTGCATAGAAACATATTGCATACTTTTCCCGTCATTACGATAGCAAAGACACACGACACACCCCAAGTCAAGCTGCACTATTGCACAAAGTTGTCACCTGGCCTGTAGATCACTAAAATATGGACCTGGATGGATGGAGTTATGGAGAGATGGATGAATAATAATAACATTACTAACTTAAAAAAGCAAAAAGAACAATTTTGGGTGTATTGATTGGTTAAAACCGCTTTCATTTTTTAAAAATATTTTAAAGCTCTAGTTACCCTTCAAGAAAGATGGACCATCTAAAATGTTACAAAAAGTTGCTAATTTAAAGATATGAGTGTTTTGTTAAACAATAAGTCAAGCAAAAACTCATATCTCCAAAATAGTAGCTTTATAGGAGAAGCAAAAAACGCCTTAATTTTCAGTGGAAGAAAAAAAATGTATTCCACATAATTTTATATTCATATTTTTCTACTGGCTCATTTCTGTTTTTTTCTGAAGACTAGTAAAAGTTAGCTGTTACTTCATATCTATTAAATTATTAACTCAATTTAGAGTCATACTTTAATAGTTTTGCATCAATATATTGATTTAATAATATATTGCTACAATTTCTTTGTTAGAAACATAAAATTAATTACTTGATTGTGTACTAGAAATAATCTTTAAGTTATATATAAATTATCTGCAAGTCTCATATGTGATATCACAGTTTTCTGATATTGGTTCAGCTTTGCCATATCACCTCCATATATTATTATTATACTTATTATGGCTGCGTCCCAGCCAGAGCTTAGTATAGTGAGTGTATGGAGGAGCTATTGGATAAACCAGCTATCGGTCAAACGTTTGGACACCCCGCACGCCCAGAGCACCCTAGCATTTATATCTGAGCAATCACCTACCAACTACTTAGCAACACCATAGCAACCACTACAGATACCATAGCAACAGCTTAGCAACCACCTAGCAACTGTTTAGCGACATCATAGCAACACCCTAGCAATCACCTAGCAACACTTTAGCAACCACCAAGCAACTCCTTAGCAATCACATAGCAAGTGCTTAGCAACATCATAGCAACCACCATGGATACCATAGCAACAGCTTAGCAACTGTTTAGCAACATCATAGCAACCACCACAGACATCATAGCAACACCCTAGCAACCACCTAGCAACACTTTAGCAACCACCTAGCAACTCCTTAGCAACCACCTAGCAACTGCTTAGCAACACCATAGCAACCACCATGGATACCATAACAACGCCTTAGCAACCACCTAGCAACACCTTAGCAACCACCACAGACACCATAGCAAGCACCTAGCAACATCATAGCAATGACCATAGTGAATGGTGGGAGCCATTTTAGCTGCGCAAGCATCCTGCGTTTCCTTCAGGAAATGCACTTTTCTAGTTATTATATGTTTTACTATTTTTCCTAGCTCTTTAAAGTTCAAGGGTTAAAAGATCACGATTCATTTGTTATTAATAAAAACAATCTCTCATATCTAATAAGTTATGTTCTGTGTTTATTATATTAAAGTTGAATTTTTTTTTTTTTTAAATGTCCAGTTTTTTATTAACTATCTATGGTCAAATAAAGTAGAAAATCATTCTGAGACTGTGTTCTGCACTGTGTATAGTGTATAGTACACTCAGCTGAATTTATGGCTGCTGTTTTTCTCATTAACACGAGAGCACGGGTCTGAATCGGAGTGATGCCATCTGTGGGGATACTGTGGGGGCTGAATCGGGAGAACAGAGGAAACTGGGGGTGATATTTCATCGTTCTGTTGTCCTTGGCACCCCGACATTCTCCTTCTGCAACAAACATCACATCTGTAACTGATAGGGCTGCAGCTTTACACCAGGAGACCTTTAAAGAGAAAAGCCTCGGCTGTGAAACTGGAGAAAACCAGCAGAGTTTCACATTCACATATAAAATCCACTCCACTGCTTAAAATGAGCCCATTATACCAGTGTTATAATTAAAATGGGACCAGTTAAAGAGCAGCAGGCTGATACATAAGTACATAAGCATGGTGAGGCCCATGCCTTTAAATATGAGGGGAGTGTCCACAGAGTGTAGACCAATCATTAAACAGCCAGCTCAGAAATCAGTGCAGTTAGATTTGGCAGACCAAACATTTAATCCATATAAAACCAGGCTTGTGAACATGGCTTGTGACTAACACCATTGTAGTGATGCTAAGACTGTCATAGAGCTGCTGTTAAAATAGCAACACTAATCCTCTTTTTAATTTAGCTAATTATGCTGGAAAAAAATAAGAGACCCCTTCAGTTTCTGAATCAGTTTCCCTGATTTTGCTATTTATAGGTTTATGTTTGAGTAAAATGAACATTGTTGTTTTATTCTATAAACTACAAACAACATTTCTCCCAAATTCCTAATAAAAATATTGTAATCTAGAGCATTTATTTGCAGAAAATGAGAAATGGCTGAAATAACAAAAAGATGCAGAGCTTTCAGACCTCAAAAAAAAAAAACATGTTCATACTCACAAAGTTTTAAGAGTTCATAAATCCATATTTGGTGGTAAAATCAGAGTTTTCATGCACCTTCCACCAGTCTTACACACTGCTTTTGGATAACTTTATGTTTTACACTCCTAGTGCTAAAATTCAAGCAGATCAGCTTGGTTTGATGGCTTGTGATTATCCATCTTATATATATATGATTATATTTCAGAGGTTTTTAATTTAGCAAAATTAAAGAAATTATCATAGTTTCTTATTTTTTTTTCAGAACTGTAAACATATTGTTTTTTTTTCTTTAGAGTTTGAGTGACTATCTAATCTATAATGCAGAAATTCTAAAATAACGAAAAATACTGAATTTAAGGTGTGTCCAAACTTTTGACTGGTACTGTATTTCAATAAAAAATTATCTTGTTTTCCAAATAGCTGTATTGTCCAGACAGACAGAACATATGAACAATATCAGACTATCTTACTATTAATAATATAGTGTTATTTGATATTAAGCCGTATGTGAAATGATTGATTATAAGCTTTTATTAACAGAACTGGCTTTACTCTAGTTTTCCCTCTTGTGGTCAGTATCTAACATTGAAGGATTGCATGTTGTTTTCATGTGCCCAGTCTCTCTGAACCCTCTAATTGATGTACTCTGTGTACACACAGGCACAAACCAGCATCCCACTGATTTCCCAGTAATTCAAATAAAATGTTACTGCACTGTTGTGGTTCAGCCATTAGAGGATTTGTGTTTGTGGTAGTAGCAGGAGCCGTAATGATGAGCGCTTCATTTGGAGCTATTAAATCTAAAGAGGCCAGGGCTGCTTCACATTTTTCCACATTTTACATTACAGCCTTTAATAAGCTGTCTTTAAAACTGCGCTGCGGGCTCGTTCTCCACAGCAAACACGCCGTATTTTCTCAAAACTTTCCACTGCCGGGACCCCTGGTGACCTGTTTGTTTAGGTGTGCACTGATTAGAAGTTCACATGCTGAGATCCAGCCTTCACAGGGCCTGAAACGTGACAAACCTGCATCTCACGCGCTCTCACTCGCTCTCGTTATTCCCTTTCCCTACCTTTTTTATCTCTTCACATGTGGTGAAGCTTCTTAAATACATTTAATGTCTCATTTTTTCTGCTTCTCTGTGCCATGTTGTCTTTATTAGTACAAATGATCTTAATTTGATCATTGAATTTTGATTTATCATGTTTTTAAGGGCTGTAACCTCTACTAAATTACATTACATTACATTTGGCAGACACTTTTGTCCAAAGCGACTTACAATAGTCAAGTACAATGTAAAATAAGTTTAAAGGAAAAACATCTTTGGATAGGGATAAAAGGAGGACAAAGGGGAATAATAGGATAGAGGAGTGAAGGAGAGGAAGAAGGAAATGAGGTTAGAAGTAGTTAGTGTGTTAGAGGTGTTAAGAGAGTAAGTGCTCTTTGAAGAGCTCTGTCTTCAGGAGTTTCTTAAAGATAGCGAGAGATTCTCCTGATCTGGTAGTGGAAGGTAGTTTGTTCCACCATTGGGGAACTCTGTATGAGAACAGTCTGGATTGCTTTGTGTGAATGTTTGGCAAAGCGAGGCGACGTTCACTGGAGGAGCGCAGCGGCCGGGAGGTAGCGTAAGCCTTCAGGAGTGATCAGTGCAGGTAGGAAGGAGCCTGTTCTGACAACACCTTGTAGGCGATTGTAAGAGCTTTGAATTTGATGCGAGCATCAACTGGTAGCCAATGGAGCTCAATGAGCAGCGGGGTGACATGTGCCCGTTTTGGTTGGTTGAAGACCAGACGTGCTGCTGCGTTCTGGATCATCTGGAGTGGTTTTACTACACAGGCCGGGAGGCCAGTTAGCAGGGCATTGCAGTAGTCGAGGCGTGAGATGACGACCGCTTGCACCAGGAGTTGGGTGGCCTGTTGCGTCAGGAACGGTCTAATTTTTCGGATGTAATAGAGCGCAAAGCGGCAGGACCGAGCAACTGAGGCCACATGGTGCGTGAAGGAGAGTTGGTCATCAACCATAACACCCACTCAGACAAAAATTCAGAGACTATTTTTCAGAAAAAAAAATAGTAGTAGATAAGACTAATCCATCTTTATGTTCAAAACTTCACAGGTCAGTAAAATGCCCTTAAGGTCAATTTATGCTTCTGCATCAATATATATGCTGTAGCAAATGCAAATCCTAAGCGTACCATATGTGTAGTTTCAACCTGATTGGTGATTGTTGTTTAGCTTGTCAAATGCATGCTTGCATTTGATTGGCTAAAGGCTAATCCCAATAAATAAAAACCTATTTTTCTTTATAATTATTGATATAATTATTGTTTAGCCTTTCAAATGTATGCTTGGTAATGATTAGCTAATGGCAACCCCACTACTTTATGTAACAAGTTGTCCTTGCCATTTTAAGGCATTTGTTGGCCCAAAGCAAAATGAGCCCCCATACCCACTGGTTTTGTGATTATAAAATTTCAAAGGGCAAATCACATCCACATTTTATATTATTTTCCAGAAATTAAGGGAGCAGTTTGACAATTCCTATATTTCTTTATAAATATTGACCTACGAACCCCGCCGATTAAAACACGACCAAGTTATCAGACAAAAATTCAGGGACTAGTTTGGAAAACATTTAGTAGATTATACAAATCCATCTTTCTATTGAAAACTTCATAGGTCAGTGGAGGCCCTTAAGGTCAAGGTTTAGTACTGTCAACTATCTGTACAATAATGTGAACAGCTCATCAAAGTCTGGTGAAATAAATGTTTAAAATTAGATTAAGATTAGATTGAGATGACATGATCAACTGTTTATGAGTATAACAATTAATCATTTTTGACTGATGCTGAGTAAAAAAATACTTTTTTGTTTTAAATACCTACAAACTATTTAGTTGATCAGACAAAATTCCAGGGGTTAATTTTAATGCACTTTATTTTAAGGAACACAAATTAGACGCTTATGAATGTCTTATTATTTGCTTAATAAAGCCTTAATTACACATTTTTAATAGGAAATGATTGATAATGGCTGTATTAGTTCTTATAGTGCACAATAAACAGTTATGTTACCCCCCCTGTTAAGCAGATTATTAAGCATTAACTATTAGCATATACTATTAATTCTACATGTTATTACTGTTATTGTTATTATAATTGGCAGCAGGTTGATCTATGTGAGTTTGGCAAGGTCATGGCTGTGCTGGAGTTTATTGAGTTAATAAGGGATTAATAAGTCACTAATAGACCAAGATGTGTATCATATTTTAAAGTGAGGTTCTGTTCATCTCTAATTAGACACTGAATAAATATTTAATCAATCACAGACCCCTAATTAAGCACCAGTAACACTTACAAAGAATAATGCCTCATAAATAGTGAATAAATCATTTACAAATGTCTAATTATGGCTTTATTAAGCAAATAATAAGACATTAATAAGCGCCTGATTTGTGTTCCTTAAAATAAAGTGTTATCATCAGTCCATCATTATGTTAAAGGTCAAAATCTTAAACACATTAGATTTGATTCACAGGTCAGAAGAGGTGCCTTAAGACCAATTTATGTTCTAAAACAAAAGGGTAGAGCATGAGAATGAGAAATGGGATTGGTCCTTAGTTCTTAGTCTTGTTATTCCTTTCTTGCAATCCTTTTTTATTCCTTCATCAGAACCTCCATACATTTAATAGGGGATTTTTCTGTTTCTGCTTGTCTGTTCCATGTTGTCTTGATTAGTTTGTCTCATAACCCAGAGTGGAGAAAACCCTGTCCTTCCGGTTTGTCTCCACTGCACTCACACAAACGGCTCATTTGATATTTGATAAACTCTGTATATTTTTTACTGTTGCCACTCATTAGCTGTGGCACAGTTTAAAAGACCAGCCTTGAGTTTCTCCATTGCTGTATAACCACATTTTTTAAAAGGCCACTTTTGATACTGAGCTCCGTAAAACATCTGGTTTTGATGCCATGAGCTGACATGACCAGTGGGAAAGGTCTGAACATGAGGGCTTTAATGAGAAGGTGGTTCCTGAGCCGGTTCCTGACTAGGCGTTTGGGGCCGGTGTTTATGGCCCATGACTGTGGTAATGATGCCTCTTTTCCTATGCAGTGATTGACATTTTTGTTGTGTTCTTTTATAGGTGACACCGAGGCCCTCCTCCCAAGCCCTAAGGAACTGAGTACTGGATGCTCCCCCAGACCCGGACGCTTCCCCCCAAGCCCAGACACTCCCTGTGGATGCAGCCCCCTGTTTACAACCACAGGATCTCATAATCGCTAAGCAAAAAAAAAAGTAGAGGAAAGAAGTAAAGTAAAAATGGAAAACTTAACAGCAACAGCAGAACCAAATGTGGGACTGTGGCTCAACTGCAGCATGTCTGGCAGACATGACTTCATATTCACCTTCGTCCCCGTTGTCTACGCCTGCATTTTCGTCATTGGAATGGTGGGGAACAGCATGGTGGTGGTGGTCATATATCGCTACATGAAGCTAAAGACTGTGGCTAATGTTTTTGTGCTAAATTTAGCCGTGTCAGACTTGACCTTCCTCATTACTCTACCCATGTGGGCCACCTTCACTGCCACTGGCTACCACTGGCCCTTTGGAAGCTTTCTGTGCAAGGCCAGTGCAGGCTTGGTCATCTTCAACCTCTACACCAGCATCTTCTTCCTCACAGCACTTAGCGTGGACCGCTACTTGGCTATCGTGCATCCGATGCGCTCGCGACAGCGCCGGACGCTGCTGTACGCCCGAATCACTTGTGTGCTGATTTGGGCTTTTGCCTTTTTGCTAAGTGCACCAACCGCTTTGAGCAGGGAAATCCACGTAATCGAGAACCACCTGTCCACAACATGCGGCGTCCTCCACAGCAACGACCAGATCCCCCTGCTGGTGTCTCTCAGCATCCTGAAGAGTGTTCTAGGCTTCCTGGTGCCGTTTCTCATCATTATCACCTGCTACTGCTTGATGGGTCGTGCCCTGCTTGGGTCTAGAGGTTTGCTGAGGAAAAACTCACGCTCTCGAGAGGACGAGATCCTGCGAATGCTGGCAGCTGCAGTCTTGGCCTTCTTCATCTGCTGGGCCCCTCACCAGGTCTTCCACTTTATGGACCTGCTGGCCATGCTGGAGGTGGTGACGAGCTGCCATGTTCTGGACATTATCGACACCGCCATGCCCTTCAGCATCTGCCTTGCCTACTTCAACAGCTGTGTCAACCCCATCCTCTACGGCTTTGTGGGACACAACTTTCGCAAGAACCTTCTGAGGCTGCTGCGCTGTAGGCCAGCTCCAGCTCAGGGTCGTCCCAGTTTCAGAACTAAGATGACTAATCTGTCCAACAGAGCATCTCAGATGTTGAATCTGTCTGGGAGTAAAAAGGTCTCAGAGCATAGCACAAAACTACCACCCTTGGAGGAGCCAAAAGCCTAGGGGAATAAATTGACCTTATTCTCTAGTGTTTGTGTAGTAGTGCAAATTTCCAAAAGCCCAAACCAGTAATGAGTGATTCCACCTACTGCTGTCTTTCAGCATCCTGAAGAGCATGCTGGGCTTCCTTTTGTTCTTTCTCCTGAGCATCACCTGCTACTGCCTGGAAGATCTCTGCATGGTGACTTATGGCTACTAAGGATAAAGTCCTGCTCACAGGTGGACAAAAAAAAAATCTTCTAGGTCCATCACAGGGTCTTCCACCTTGCTAGTCAGCTGCTAGTCATGCGAGTCAGCCTCTGTCTACTTGAGCACATCCATCAACTTCATCCTGTATGGCTTCTTGGGATGAACATTTTGTCAGAACCTTTGGGAACTTAGCTATAGTTGTGAGGAGTGTTCTAGTATCATCATCACAAAGATGGTCACCCTGTTCCAAGAACTTCTAAGACACTTCATCTAAATTGCTGCTCAAGAACTTTGGAATGATGTTGGCCAAAACCGTAGGTCAACAAGACGCAGTTTTATCATCAACTTAGATTGCCTGACAGGATGAACTCTGGTCAATGTCAAGCAGTATTCTGAGTCCATCACAAGATTTCCTGGGGTGGAGAACTATAATTGTTTGGATATTGTCTAGATATTATTGATATGGATACTCATTATATGCAGGTGATCCAGGTCCAGAGAGTTTATGAAGTTGCAGAGCAGCATGTAAGCCATCCAAGCAGTTGGGAAAAGCAAAATCCTTGGATGATCTTTTACTTTCTGGACATAGATTGCCTCCCATTATCTACCCATTTCCTCATCTACATAAGCCTTGAATACTGTAGATGGACAATGCATTTAAAAAAAAAACTGCTGAGGCCATTGTAGTATTTGTGTTTGTAGAAAACAGGATAGCATTTGTCTGGGTTTGTGACAAGGGCTTTCAAATTATGAAACTGTAATTTTCTGGATATTCTGGATAATATTTTCTGATTTCTTTTACATTACTTTACCAGCCAAAAGTTTGGACAGACCTTCTCATCCAATGTTTTTATTTTCTATTTTTCCCCTGCATTGTCAATAAATAGTGAAGTGATCCAGACTATGAAGGAACACATAAGGAATCATGCAGTAACTTAAAAGCGTTAAACAAACCAAAATACTCTGTAAAGCATTAAGTTGCTCTTATCTGGAGTTCATTTAACTTGCCGTTTTTGATATTGGTAACTCTTGCTCTTCCTTTCCTAGGGTGGTCCTGATGAGAGCCAGTTTTATCATGTTTTTGATGATCGGATTGACTGACCTTCATTTCTTAAAGTAATTTATTTATTTAGTTGAGTAGTTCTTGCTTCTCATAATATGGATTAGATCATTACTCAAATATTCACTATTCACTGTATACCTGTAACTCTACCTCTTCACTACTTTACAACTGATGCTCTCGAACACATTAAGAGGCAAGACATTCATCACAATTAACTCTTGACGAGTTTAGCACAGCTGTTAACTGAAAGCCTGAATTCTAGGTGACTCTACCTCATAAAACTGACTGAGAAAATCCAGCCAAGATGTGCAAAACTGCCTCTATCTTAGCAACAGGTGAATACTTTGAGGAATTCAATTATAAAACATATTCTGGTTTGTTTAACACCTTTTGGTTTATTAAAAAAATCCATGTGTTTTTCATCATAGTTTAAATGACTTTGAATGAAAATTATACTTATACTGTATATTGTTGCTATCCAATAAAAAACACATATCTCCAAAACAGCAACTTTAAAAGAGAGCAAAAAACCTTCTAAGTTTTCAATGGAAGTCAATGTAAAAAGAGTTTATTTCAGGTGATTATGGAGAATTTCTATTGGTCCATTCATCAAGAAATTGTGACACAGTGTAAGGGACAGTTTGCGGACAGCGGCGATATGCCCTTCTACATATGCCTTGCTTACTCTAAAGGCTGCATCATATATATTGTCCACGCATTTTGGGACACATCTTCTTAAAAAACCCATTGAGGCCAGTTGAGGGTTAATTGAAGGTGTTGTTCCACTGCATGGTATCTTCACTACTTAACTGTACTTGACTATTCTTTTTAGTACCTGGTACCTGATTCATTCTCCAAAACCTGATCCCCCAAATATAGCTACTGCCTTTCTGTCTTCAGTCTGATGACACGGTAACAGTGGAGAACGCTGAAGGGATTGTGTTTCAGATTTCTCGAATTTGTGGCACGATTTTCTTGGACCAGTGTTCACATTTCGGTCCCTAAAAAGTATGCCTAGAATCCCTCAAATTTGCCTAGTGGAAAAAAGCCAAAGATTTAATAGAAGATTCTCTCAAAGATCAGGTAAAAAAAAAGGTCAAACTTTAGGTCAAAGCTGCAAGAAACCCTAGAAACCTGAACTTATTCATTTAAATTGGGAACATCACTGAAACATTCTGTTTAATACCTGCACAGCTATCTTCTCAACTCCACAGAATTGCTTTGGGTTTCAGCAGAACTCGTTCTATTTTTATTGCAAGGTCATTGCAATACACGTGCAGCTGAATATCAGCCTCACTGTACCAGAACCTTATCACAACTATTACTGATCAAACTTGTTTGACTAACATGTTTTATTAAACAAGCCAATGTGACCAGCAGTGCTGTTTGTTACATTTAACAAAAACACTTTTCCAAAGAACATCACTTGCAGAAAATGGATTTATTGTTTTGTCGACGTTAAACTTACATTTTTCTCATTATGTGCATATATAACCAGATTTATGAGAACCTTTTAACAGTTTTATACAAATTTAAGGGACTTGTACAGTATGTGGAGGTTTAGAGGGTTGATTTACTAAAGAAGGGAACCAATTATGTGGTTCTTCCTTGGAATGATCCGTACATTGTGGTCCTAAATGGCCAGAAACCAAATAAAATTAGATGATTTCCTTGGTCAAACCCACCAAATAAAGCTGACCAGATGACCAGATGAGTTGAATCACCAAACTGTTCTGGTCATTGGTTATCTAGGACCATTACTGATGAAGCTTTCTGTCAACATCTTTCTTAGGAGTGTGATTCACAAATATCTCCATTTAATGGTAGATTATGTTGTAAATAGTTCACTACTAATGGCCGGCATTAATGCACTTTTTCTGGTTCACACTCCATGTTACAAAACCGCAGGTCATCCAAGGTCTTGGATGGTGTTTTGCTGCATAAGCATGAATACTGAACATTGTGGAGCACTCTGGGATTAAGATTGATAGTGATTATGTACAGTAATCTATTCACACTGATTCTCTTTGCTACTGATCTTTCATCATTCGTATTCTAGTCCAGTGCGCTGATATACTGTAGAGTTGTGTCATGAATTACTAGTGCATCTCAAAAAATAGAATATCATTAAAAAGTTACTTTATTTCAGTAATTCAGATCAAAATGTGAAATTCATATATTATATAAATGTATTAAACACACAGAGTGATCTATTTTTAGTTTTTATTTCTTTTATTGTTGATGATTATGGCTTACAGCCAATAAAAACCCAAAAACATTGTCTTAGAAAGTTAGAATATTACATAAGACTAATTGATACTATTGGCAGTGTGGGCAGGGTGCCAAGTCCTGCTGGAAAATGAAATCCACATCTCCGTAAAAGTAAGGAGTCTTCACTCTAGACCTCAATCAGTTTGGACTGTGTGTCTCTCCACTCTTCCTCCAGACTCTGCTCCCTTGATTTACAAATGAAATGTAAAATTTACTGATGATCAGTGATGGTTTGGAGAGACATGTCATCTGCTGGTGTTGATCCACTGTGTTTTATTATCAAGTCTAAAGTCAGTGCAGTTTTGTTTTCCCACAAAATCTTACATGCTTCCCTCTGCTACTGACAACTTTTGTGAGGATGTGTATTTCATTTTCCAGCAGGACTTGGTACACTGCCCACACTGCCAAAAGTATCAATTGGTCTTATACATAGACTGTATATAGCTGGACAGAACATCGTCTCTTAAAAGTGAAGCCACCACAGGTCGGGCGCCCCCTGCTGTTCGGCTGCAGAAAGCTGTGTAACTCCACCCATCCCCATAGGTTTCAATGGCAAAACAGACAACTTTCAATCACGTTTTTTTCTAATATACTGTAATTCTACCTCCATTATTTAAATGTAACAGCTAGTGTAACCTCTGCTTATATTGTTAAATTTTTATATCCCCACAGAATTCGTTTTTAAAAACTTTATTCGGCTCTATTCAAAAAAGGTGAGGTTATGGTAAAAGGGCTGCTTATGGGCGGGACCAATAACAGACCGTCAGCTCCGCTCCGCCCCGCTCTGCAGTCTGTGACCGCGAGGCAGCCCTCAGGGGCGGGGTTATTTAAATGAGTAGACGGTCTCTCCAGAGCCTTTCTCCCTCCTCTGGTCTCTACTGCGCAGACTCTGGTCTCTGAATCGCCAAAATGGCGGAAGATTTTGGCTTCATTTTCATTGAATGAATGGGAACGGCGACACGGCGTCCATCTTTATATACAGTCTATGGTCTCATATAATATTCAAAACTCCTAAAACACTGATTTGTGGGTTTTCATTGGCTGTAAGCCATAATCATCAGCAATAAGAGAAATTAACACTTAAAATAGATCACTCTGTGTGTAATACATCTATATAATATATTAAGTTCACATTTTGAACTGAATTCCTGAAATAAAGTAACTTTTCAATGATATTTTATTTTTTTAAGATGCACTAAAAGATACTGTATTCACAGAAATAGATGTTTTGGTACGTCTGATTTCTTTGCAGATTTAAGTAGTTTTTGTAATATTTAATATATATATATATATATATATATATATATATATATATATATATATATATACTGTATATATGTAAATGCTGTAATATATTGTATTATGTATTGTACTGTAACAGTGATGTATTATTTTATATCTATATTAAAGAAAGTATGTGTAATGTTGGTTGAGTGCTGAATGTAAACGACTATTTCTTTAATAATTTATTGAATAGTTTGTTACAGAGCTTTTCTTAAAAAAATCTATATATTATTTTTATATATTGTCATTTGACTTTTGGAACACATAGGTCAGTGGTTAATTTTCCAGTGCTGGTATCTTGGGTTTAAGTTCCTATCTAGGTGTAGTTGCCATGTTCTCTTTGTGTCCGGGTTGGTTATCTCTGGGGACTCTAATTTCTTTTCACAGCCCAAAAAAATCAAGATCAGGTGAATTGGACACTCTAAATTGGCCAGAAAGTTGGATATTCGAAAAATGTACGTAAGTGTGTGTGAATGTGTGCATGACTGAATGCCTAGATATGGATGTCAAAGTCAAAGTCAAAGTCAAAGTGGTTTTTATTGTCATTTCAGCTATATACAGAGTACACAGTGAAACGAAACAACGTTCCTCCAAGGCATACCTGTCAAGTCTCCCGTTTTGTCCGGGAAACTACCGTATTTTACTCCTCTTTCCCGCCGTCCTCCCGTATTAGTATTTTCCCGTAAATTTCCCGTATTATATTAAGATTAAAATATATATATTATTGAGGAGACAGGGCACTGACCCCGCTGTGTCTCTTAACCAATCATGGAGCCGGTTCAAGGAGAAAGTCCCGCCTTTCAGGAGAAACAGCCAATCAGCTTGCAATAGAGGGTCAGCGTGGGGAAGCCCCCCGTCGCTGTGAGTTCAGGCAGCTAGTCGGAGCAGCTGATGTTAAAACATATCTGGATATTCAGCGATTTTTCTAAAAGAAAGGTAAGGGTAAGCTAATCATGTAAACTGTGATGAGATTTTTCTGATAGCTGCTTAAAAATACTCATCTCCGAAATAAAACACACAGATTAAACCTTTTAAAATAAAAAAAATACAGCTTGTGACTCAGTTTAACTAGAAAATGTGGAGAGGACCGAAATGAACTGAACTGATCAGGGGTTGAGTGATCAAAAGAAAGAAGTATTAATTAAAAATGATTAATTGTGTAGGCCATTAGGACTAATTTTTACTGATGGAACCTATCTGGTCCATGTCCTTTTAGTAAAATCTCATAATACTATTTTTAGGTCACCAACAGTCATTTTGCAGAATTTGTGCACCCTTTGTTTAATTTTAAATCTATTAAATAAATAAAAAAATATATTATATAAAAGAGTGCATTTATGGCAAAAAAGACATGAAATCTTAACTTTTTTAATATCTAGAAAAGTATTTTTAATTTGGCTGTATTAAAAGAATGACATATGTAGGAATGTCCACAACATTTCAGATTCTGATAATCTAATTGTAGTGTGTAAGTGGTTCACATGTGGTTATTTTAAATTTTTTTGTAAACCTGTCTTAAAATGTAAGGGGTACTGAACCTTCGTTGGGCTGGTGGGACGGCTTTAAGCGGACAGATATCCCTTATTTTTAAATCTAAAACAGGTATGCTCCAAGGACCATGGTGCACATAAACACAGTGTAGACAGAACAATAGTGCAACAGTACAAAAGTGCAGACAGACAATACAACACCATACAGACAAAGAATAATAAATAACAAGACAGTGTGCAAATTTTGCAGTGTGCAAAAAGGACCAGGTGAGGTAGTAATTACTCTATTACACAGTGTTTTGTGGGTCACATGCACTATGCCAAGGCATTGACATGTCCTACATGAAAGTTCCATTGCATGAGGTTTATTTGAAGTCTGATTTGGTTTCTGGTCATTTTAAAGTGGGAGTCTGTTCAGCATTGCCTGTAAAGGGGGTACAGCTAATTCTAGGTAATGATATCGCCGGTGGCAGAGTGGTTCCTGTGCCAGAGGTTATAGATAAGCCTAGTCCTAATGGGTCAGTGGAACATTGTTCTGCAATTGAAAATCTTCCCATGTGTGCTGTTACTCGTGCTCAGTCTCAAAAGTATTCTGATGCACCTTCCCTTTCTGATACGTTTTTAGCTAGAGATAACCCACTGATTGACTTTTCAGTTAAATTGATTCCAGTTAGTGAGTATTCTGATGTCCAGAGGTCTGCTGGAAGTGATGCTTCAGTAAGTCGAGAGTGCTTGATAAAAGCTCAGCAAACTGACCCTAGTTTGGCTAAGTATTTGTCTTTGTCATCTACCAATGTCCTTGTAGACAAAAAGGTTGGCTTTTATTTTGAACAGGGTGTGTTGATGAGAAAGTGGACTCCACGTGAGAATGAAGGTGTTGATGATGTGTGCCAAATAGTTGTACCTTCTGACTACAGGCGTCAGGTGTTGCAGCTAGCACATGATCATCCATGGTCTGGTCATCTGGGCATAGCAAAAACCTATGCTCGAGTGCTAAGGCATTTTTTTTGGCCAGCATTAAAGCAGGATGTGACAGTTTTTTGTAGGTCTTGTGACCTATCAGGTGATTCCTTTGGCTCCACTGCATCCCATCCCAGCAGTTGGAGAACCGTTTGAGAGAGTTCTAGTAGATTGTGTTGGTCCGTTACCTCGTACTAAGTCTGGTAATCAGTTTTTACTAACAGTTATGTGTGCTGCAACTCGCTTTCCAGAAGCATTTCCACTTCGGAAAATAAGTGCACCCTCTGTGTTGAAGGCATTGACAAAGTTCTTTTCAATCTTTGGATTGCCTAAAATAATTCAGACCGATCAGGGCACTAATTTCATGTCCAGGGTGTTTTCTCAGGTCATGAAAACACTGCAGATAAAGCATGTTGTGTCCAGTTCATACCATCCTGAGAGTCAGGGCGCACTTGAGCGATTCCATCAGACTTTAAAGTCCATGTTACGCAAGTACTGCCTAGATTCAGGTCGACAGTGGGATGATGGGGTACCCTTTGCACTTTTTGCTACTCGAGAAGCAGTCCAGGAGTCTCTGGGTTTTTCCCCAGCACAGCTTGTTTTTGGTCACTCAGTGAGAGGTCCTTTGAAGTTGCTGAAAGAGTCCTTCCTTTCAGACAAAAAGGAAGAAACTAATGTCTTAGACTATGTGAGCAAGTTTAGAGAGCATTTACATGCTGCTTGTCAAGCTGCAAAAACTGCTCTGTGCTCAGTTCAGGGAAAAATGAAACAGCATTGTGATAGGAAAACTGTCCCACGCCAGTTTCAACCAGGGGATAAAGTCCTTGTTTTGTTGCCATTGCTTGGGTCTTCACTGTCTGCTAAATTTTCTGGCCCATATGTAATTCAGCAGAAGCTAAGTGAGACTGATTATGTGGTAAAAACTCCAGATCGGAATCGTAAATCACGAGTCTGTCACATCAACATGTTAAAGTCCTATGTGGACAGAGAGGTTCCGGAGGTCATGAGTAAGGACCAAGTTAAAGTGTTTTCGCTTTGTGAGACTGCAGTGCCTGTTGCTGTATCTAAGGTAACTTCTCAGGAAAGTTGTGTACAGGACACAGATGGTCTTGTTCCCCCTCAGGTTGGTTCTGTTGGTGCTCGTTTGTCGAACTCTGAAATGTTGTGTAATTTATCACCTCTTACTGCACATTTGACAGAGAAACAGCAAGCTGATATAGACCACTTGATTAGAAGTTACCCTAGTATTTTTGGAGATGTCCCCACTCAGACTTCTGTTGTTCACCATGACATTGAAGTCACTAGTAATCCTATAAAACAACATCCTTATAGAGTTAATGTCTTTAAAAGAGACATAATGAAACAGGAAGTACGCTATTTGTTGAAGCATGGTTTAGCTAAACCCAGCTGTAGCCCATGGAGTTCACCATGCGTGCTTGTACCTAAACCTGACGGAACATCTCGTTTTTGTACAGATTACCGGCGTGTAAATGCAGTTTCTGTCTCTGATTCTTTCCCACTGCCCAGAATTGATGACTGCATTGACAGTCTTGGATCAGCAAAGTATGTAAGTAAGCTTGACCTTTTGAAAGGTTACTGGCAAGTGCCTTTGACTACAAGAGCTTCTGAGATCTCTGCTTTTGTTACTCCAGATGCGTTAATGCAGTATACTGTAATGCCGTTTGGCTTAAAAAATGCACCAGCAACATTTCAAAGACTGGTAAGCATTGTTTTTTCAGATGTTCCACACTGTACAGCTTATTTGGATGATTTGATTTTGCATTCCGTCAATTGGGAAAGTCATGTTGAGCTGTTGGATACAGTTTTTCAACGTCTGTCTACTGCCTCTTTAACTCTGAATCTTGCTAAATGTGAGTTTGCACACGCTACAGTTACATACTTGGGGAAACAAGTAGGCCAGGGGCAAGTTCGTCCAGTTCACGCCAAGGTTCAAGCCATTGCAGAATTCCCTGTACCTTTATCACGCCGTGCTCTTCGTCGATTTTTGGGAATGGCTGGATACTATAGGTGTTTCTGTAAGAATTTTTCTTCTGTTGTTGAGCTCCTTACTACCCTATTGAGTCCCAAGCAATCTTTTAAATGGTCTGCTGAATGTCAAGCTGCATTTGAGCATGTGAAGGCTTTGTTGTGTTCTTCTCCTGTTCTAGCTGCTCCAGATTTTAAGAAGCCATTCAGCTTGGAGGTCGATGCTAGTGCTGTAGGTGCAGGAGCTGTACTGTTACAGCCAGATGATGTGGGAGTTGTTCACCCTCTGTGCTACTTCTCACGTAAGTTTAATTCCTACCAGTTGAAGTATTCAACTATTGAGAAAGAAGCACTAGCTTTGTTATGGGCACTCCAACATTTTGAGGTGTACGTTGGTTCATGTATGTCACCTGTAAAGGTATACACTGACCATAACCCCTTAGTGTTCCTGTCACGCATGTGTAATTCCAATCAGCGGTTGATGCGTTGGGCTTTATGTATGCAGGAATTTAATGTGGACATCATCCATAAGAAGGGCTCTGAGAACATTGTTGCTGACGCCCTATCTCGTGCAGACTGCACTTGATGGTGCATGATTTTCTTTTAGAACTTATTTTGGGAAGTTCTATCTTTTGTGGGGGGGGTGTTACGTGCAAGTCTAGCCCTAGGGTGCTGGATATGTTCTGTGTGCTCTCCCTCTCTGTGTGTGTGTTTTTTCATGTTACTCTGCAGGTTGCAGTCCACCTGACCTTCATGGGAGGAGCCATGGGCTATAAAAACCTGCAGTCACCACCAAGATGGCGGCTAGAGCTCACACAGGAAGTGGGGCCTACTGTGTGTGCTTCTAGTTCCCCTGCTACCTTCACTACCACCTTCATTATTACCATCACTGCCATGTGCTTTATTCTGAGTGTTTGCTCTTGTAGTCATTCCTTAGGGAATATCTTTCAGTCCTGTTTGTGCCATACAAACTTATACCAATTTGAGGAGTCCAACAGGTAAGGTTAAGGCGCCTTATACATTTCCATCATGTAGCTGTCTTTGTGTATAGATACATTAGGTTAGCAGGCGGGTGCTTCTTTTGTACTTATGTTGTTAGTTTAAGTAGTAGTTTTTATTTTGTTCTTTTGTTTAGGATAAATAGTTTAGATTAAGTTTATGTTTTGTTTCTTTCTTTCCTTTGGCACCGTCACCGTTGGCTCCTCTTAGGCCTTAAGACTCTTAGGCCTTGGTATTGTTTAAAGTTGATGTTTGGCAGTTTTAAAATAAATCACTGATTGTGAAACATCTAATTCTGGTCTGGTCTCCTCACTTCCCTTCTGTTCCCTTTGTTGCAACCATTTTTAACAACGAGCCAACTTGGGTTGTAACACACAGTGTGCAATAGAGTCCAGTGAGGTAGTAGGGTTTTAGTGCTTTCCATTTTCTGGGGTAAGTGGGGTAAGAGTGTGTGTGCATGTACAGAAAAACCATCAGTTCAGTCTCTGCAGTTAAGGAGTCTGATGGCTTGGGGGTAGAAGCTGTTGCAGAATCTGGTCGTGCTGGACCGGATGCTGCGGTACCTTCTTCCCGAAGGCAGGAGGGAGAACAGTTCGACAGGAGGGAGAACAGTCCAGGTCTGTCCTGGGTCAGCTCCTTAATGTCTGATACAGTCCTCCCGGTGGACGGTTGTTTCCGGTTGAGAGTATGCTGTGCAAAATAGGCTGATGCTTTGCTGTGTGATGGTTGGTTGAGTGCTGAATGTAATTGATTGAGTGTAGAATGTAATTGTAAGCATTCTTGGGTGTCTAGAAAGGCAAAAAGGTGCTTTATAAGTGTAATTGTTAGTAGATAAGTGAGTTACGTAATTTCCAAGCTATTGACCACACCTGAACGTAAGCCATACCCATTCATTTTAAAAAGAAAAAAAGGAAATATACAGGCTGCAGTTGTCCATGCTATATAATATGATATATTTATATAGAAACTTTTAATCAAATATCTATGTAAACAAATAGAATTATATACCATGAATCATGCTAGTTTGATCTTTGATTAATGGAGTTTGTGGATGTTATAACATGACAAATTAAAAAGATTTATGTTATAACAGCATATATAACAGCTATATGTTATATAGCAACAAGCAAAAAAGAAATTCCATGCAACTTTAATGTTTTAATTAAATAAGTAATACATTCAGAGTTATTTAAGGAGTAGTTACGTTCATTTTATATTACATTTTGTTACATTTATAAGTTACATCTGGCCCTTTGAGGACAGCCATTATTCCGTTGTGGCCCTCTGTAAAAATGAGTATGACATTCCTGCAATATATGGACAGAAGTGTTGGGACACCTGCTTGTTCATTGTTTCTTCTGAGATAAAGGCTATTACACAGAGTTTATCCTGCTTTTGTTGGAGTAACTGTCTCTACAGTCTGTATAAGGGTTTCTATTACTTTTCAATTAGAGCATTGCTCTTTTTTGTCCATGACCAGTATTTATGTTTATCCGCCCCAGAGAGTCCTAATCTATTGGCAATACTTCTCTGCAGAAGAAAGAAAGCCAAGAAAACCTTCTTAACTTTCAGTGAAAGTCTACAGGATCAGATATATATATATATATATATATATATATATATATATTAATATATCTATACATACAGTGTGGCCTTGGACCAAGGCCCTCTCTCTGTGGAATATCCATAGCTTTTTCCATTGTTAATCATTGAATTCCACACCTAAAATGACCCGATGCCACAATCTCGAGCTGGCGCTACCACACGTGAGCGTGGCGGGAAAGACCCTCTGGGATTGGACAGCACCTGAAGGCCAGGGGTTATAAAGGTAGTGGAGAAAAAACAGCCAGTCACAGCAGCATCATGAAGGTCCTTCTGCTCTTGGGATTGGTGGCATTGGCTCTGTGTGAGCTGACCCGTTATGAGGGGTAATGCACTGATTTTACTGTTCTTTATTAAAGACTCAGAGGTGATACTGGTTTACAATAGAGGCGCTAAAGCACATCTCTCACCATTCTCTTCCAGGGATAAGGTCATCCGTCTGAAACCTGTGCTCAATGCACATGTGCTGTTCATCCAGGACCTGGCCAGCAGCATTAAGGTACTACTGTTGTTGTGTGTGGTGAGATCTGTGTGAAGGAGGTCTTTTTTCATTTAGGAGTAGGGGTGGGCGATATGGCCCTAAAATAATGGCTATCACGATATTTCATGGTATTTTCACGATAATGATACTCTTGGGGATATAAATTAATGATTTTTTTTTGTTAAAAAAACTAAAGAATTTTAATAGATTTGTAATAGAAGTCAATGATCCAGAATGTCATGATATGTATAATGCACTCCAAATATCTCCATATATCCAGGATTAAAGTAAATTAAATGATACTGATAGATATAATCTGTCTCTATTTGCTAAAAACAAGTAAAAACAATTTAAAAAAGTAGTACCCTGATGTGATAATTAGGGCTGGGTGATATGGCACGGTATTTTTAGGGTATAATATCATTCACGATATTCAAAAATGTTGGCGATATTATCGCGAATGATATGATATGGCACACCCCTACTGTGGAGTACAGCCTGCATCAACTCATAGCTAAGAAGAGGTTATGGGATGTTGTATCTTCTAGTGTTATAATGATATTACACAAATACATACAATGATAAATAATTCATAAGTAGAAAAACCTACAATGATTATTCCACCAATACTTTGGACACTTTCTGTAGATGTTCATTGTAGAGCCTTCAAAAGGCCCGTGAGTCTGAATAAACCTCTCTAACATTTAAAGAACCTTTATTTAACGTAAATGTTAACTCAAGCATAGGTTATTTGGCAGATATGCCTAAAAGCCGCAAGTTTTTGTATTGGAATAAGAGGTTCTACCACTACATAACAATCTATGATAGTGTCATGTTCTTTACATCAGGGGTTCCCAACTGGGCTCAGCCCGCCCAGGCACCCACATAATTTTTTTTATACAAACCAAACAAATGTATTTTTGAAAAATAGCCTTCAAAAACCCATTTAAACTTTCATATGCATGCAAAGTGAATTTAGGAGCAATTTGTAAAGAAACCAGGGAGGATCATGACAACTACTGCACAAAATGAATAAGGCTGCAGAATTAGATGTTTCACTTTTTTGTGCATATCTTGCATTCAGATACATTAGTAAGAAACTCTCTAAAAATGTGTATTTTAACAAGTCTTCATTTTTTACAAGCTGTATTTTTCTTTTTTCTTTAAAGTTGGTATTTTAGTGTATCTATCTATCCAGAGTTGTGTCAAAATCTCTACAGCAGTTTGTGTGTGTGTGTGTGTGTGTGTGTGTGTCGCCCCCTGCAGGTGGATTTCTGGAGTCCTGAGAGTGAGCAGCAGGTCACTATTGATATTGATGTTGATATCCATGTTCCTGCTGCTTTCCTGGACATGGTCTTCGTCAAGCTGGATCAGAGCGGCATGGACTACGAGTAAGTCCAGTACCAGTACAGTCCAGAACAGCACATCTACTCATAAACCAGTACTGACCAGTACCAGTCCAGAACAGCACATCTATTCATAAACTCTTTTATTACTACTATTCTACAAATTTCAGGATGTGAAATTGCTACGGGAATATTGGCCTGCTACCAAAATAAGCCTCATTCCACAGCTGTTTGGCTCAACCTCAAAATGAGGACGGGCTAATTAACTTTTAATGAGGCGCATGTAGTAATTAGGATGATATGATGGATGTTAAATGTCCTGCTCTTTTAATCTTTTTTTTTTTTTTCATTTTTAATATTTAATGCCCTATGAAAAAAATTTTAAAAAATAGTATAATAAAGTATATAATTAATATATAATTAATATGTAAAGTTTATGTTTTCCGTAGTTTTATGCTTCTTTTTGGAACTATCAATGGTTTTAGTGGTCATACTCACCACAATATTGTCCAACACAAATGTGTGTGTAAAATACTGGCATTTCTTTTGTTGATACGGCTAAAACATTAAAACAGATAACATTAGTGTATAGTATAAGATGTGTACAGGACATTTATTTTATAAAATATACATTTGTGTTAATATTATACACTGCCTGACAAAAATAAGTTGCCACCAAAAAATGGTCACATACTCTAATATTTGGTTGGAGAGTCTTTTACTTTAATTGTGGCACGCATTCACTAATGCATTGTTTTAATAAGCTTCTACAATGTCACAATAATGATTTTAATCCAGTGATGCATTTGTTTTTCACCAAGTTTGCAATGAACGTCTGACTGTTGCCTTGTGTCCAGGTTGTATTCCATCAGTGGTGCACCTTTGTTTTCCATTGCCTGAACTGGACCACGATGCCTATTGGCATAGATCACATGTGTCAAACACAAGGCCCGCGGGCCAAATGTGGCCCGCCACGTCTTTTTATGTGGCCCGCGAGAGCTTGTAAGATCTTAGTGTCTATAATAAATAAGTCAGAAGCGTTCTTTGACCAAAAAATACATTTCCCACAATGCTTGTCGATTGTATTACCCGCAAAGTTACGGCTTACTGCCACTACACGGCAGTGTAGTCATTGATGTGGAAACCCTGCCGGAGGGAAGGTGTAACTTCGCGGGTGGAATTGAGACATATAAATGTTTATCCCATAATGTCCAGAAAAAGAGAAGTTGATGCAGACGGACGGCTGTGCTTCAAGGCGAAAGACCGGTATGCCTTTTGTGTTACGAAGAGTGTTACTGACCAAAATAAACGCTTTTTAGGAGAGATATAAGTTCTGTGTAAATATTTATAAGACAATACCTGACAAAATCTGTTTTAATGACGTTAATAAACATCACTGGGACAGCGCTAGTCGCAGTTTCACCGCAGCAAAGTACGAGGACGTGAATCACTTATCTAACCAGCCTTTACTGATTTCTGCCCTCAATAACCCTTTCAATAACCTCCAATAGCCTTTAATAGTCTTCAGTAGCCTTCAACAGTCTAACCTTGCAGCCGTGGTGTGTCCACTAAACTCCGTAGTTATAAACATCCTGAGGTTAGCAGCGTGCTAACTGACCTGTTTATAATGTAATCCCAGCAGTGACTCATGCTCTAAACGGCTGCTGTTAGGTGATTGGGCTGAAAGATGAACTGTAGAGAGCTGTATTATTCGGTTACAAAAATCTTTATTTCATACACAGAAGAACTTAAAAATTTTAAAAACGCTCCAGACTGGCTGAGCTGAGCCCTGTAGCCCGTGGCTGGGCTGTAGCTCTGACTCAGTAAAGACTGCGGACTTGTGGTGCTGCTGCTGCAGCTCCCACTAGTGGTTGGATGAGGAACTGCTAAATCTGAGGAAATGCTATGTTCTTAACAGCTCACAATTTGATTTTATATTTATTAAGCCTTATTTCAGTTAATAATTTCAAAGTTAATATAACTTGATGTCATTTCTATTCACTTGAATAGTTTGGTTCTTGATTGATGGAGTTTTTGGATTTCATGACATGACAAATTAAAAGGATTTATGTTAATAGAGCAACAAGCAAACATTTTTTCCATGCAACTGTAATATTTGATTGAATAAATAATATATTGAGAGTTATTTAACATTAAGGAGTAATTACATTCATTTACATATATTACATTTGGTTACATTTTATTACATTTATAAGTTACATCTGGCCCTCGGAGGACAGCCAATATGCCAATGTGGCCCTCGGCCAAAATGAGTTTGACACCCCTGGCATAGATGTATTCAGAAGCACTGTTGCTATTTAAATTATACAGGTAGAAGGCAAAATAGAAAATAGACTATTGGCTGGTTGTGAGATAGCAATGAGCATCATGACCCACCTTGCGCAGGGTGTAAGGGCCTTTAGTGCTTAAGTGTTCTGATGACTGTCAATTTAGCACAGTAAATCTTCTCTCTGATCTTCTTTAAGCACATTTTAGACTTCTGTCTCTTTTCTCTACAGAGTGCTGATTCATGACCTGCAGGATGCTCTGAATGGTCAGATGGACAGCAGGATTCAGACCAAGTCCCATGACTACACCAAGTACAACAGCTGGTCAACAGTACGGCTATCCAATATTCACTCTAACCATTAGTTTCAGTCAGATTATGATGCTACAGGTTCAGCTACTGTATGTAACTAGTGGAAGTGTAGTGACTTAACAACACAACCCTACATAAGGCAGTGGCTAGTGTTACATAGGCCTACTTATGTAACATGACTGAAATGTTTATATGTAAAAACCTCTGATTAAGAGCATTCACTAAATGCTGTGAATGTAAATGTAATGAAGTCCTCAGCTGTGTTTATTACCGTACTTTTCGGACTATAAGGTGCACTATTAATTAAGCATTGAGCGTCATTAGTAAGGATGCGTACTTGAAATGAACAAGCTTGTCGCCACATTTCCTTTCTAGTTCAGCAAGTCTCATCGATTTCTTAATCCTTAATAAAAAACACTTTTCTTTTAAAGTCAAACAAGTGCTTGATGTGAATCTACACAGATTTCTCTCCAGAAAAATGTTTATTTGAGTGAGTAAGAAGCTTCTGTTTATTATAAATCCAGTATTTTGTCCAAGGGTGAGTGCTAGCCATGGTTAGCAAGCGCTTAGCCAGCATCTGTCAGCAGCGCTAGCGGTTCATCCCATATAGCTTGTTTTAACATGGTAAAAACGCAGACTACAGTCTGATAATACTCTAAGTTGCAAAAGAGGCTAGAGGCTAGAACTGCGGCTACAGGCTAATGCTAATACTGCTGCATCCAAGCCTTAGTGCTGGAGAAACTTCACTGAAACTCCTGTATAACGCTGTACTTCAGCAGAGTGGCTTTACTGCTCCTTAATTAATACCTGACTGGTAGAATTCATACATAAGGCGCACCAGATTATAAGATGCACTGTAATTTTTTTGGAAAAATTATTGGATTTTATGTGCATCTTATAGTACAAAAAATACGGTAATATACAGTAAAGAGCTGAAAAATCTGGTCACTTTAATTGAATGTGTTTGTATTCTGTTTTTGTGTTCTAACTCAGCTAACACTTTTTGCTTAATTATTAGTTTTGGGAATGTTACTTTTAACATTTCCATAATGTCAGTACTCATCTAGCTAGGAACATTTTGTAAGGAATGTTCTAATAACGTTGGGATGCAAACCATTATTATATCACATGTTTTCAGAACATTCCTGGAACTTTATTTCGGTAATGTTACAGACTAACCTTTCCTGAAACATTGCTTAATGTTATTATAACACTCTCTCTCAGCTGGTATGTGATGAAGTGCTTGGTGTGAATTGCAGATCCAGGGCTGGATCACATCCATCACCTCAGCCAACCCCACCCTGATCTCCAGAACCACTATTGGAAACAGCTACGAGGGACGGCCCATGCATTTGCTGAAGGTCAGCCTACACTGATTTCACTCCCTCCACATTTAACGATTCGGTGTGGTTTAATTTCTACTGAATTAGTGAGAGATTCTGTGTTATTCAATTATATTTTAGAATTCATTAAAATCTATTCAGTTTCATTCAGGTACACTTGATATTTAGGTATATGAGTTATTGTTTTGTCAACTTATATTAAAATGTACAGTACCAATTAAATGTTTTGACACACATTCTCATGAAAAAATGTTTTGTATTTGTATTATTTACTACATTGTAGATTAATATTAAAGACATAAGGGGTGGGGGGGGGGGTGCTGCCACTATGATCGGAAGATAGCTGGTTCGAATCCCAGTCATTCAGCTTACCATCAGCTGCCAGAGCCCTGAGAGAGTACAATTGGCTTTTCTCTCTCTTGGTTGGTAGATGGCACCGAGATGGAACCGAGTCGCTGAGCTTTCCTCCAAACACGCTGGCTACTTGGCTACTCAGTTATAAAAGAGGTTGTGGCTGACTTCACATGTATCGGAATGGGTGGGACAATTGGTCAGATAAATTGGGAGAAAAATGGGAGTCTTACACAAACACCTGATATAAAAATCCAGCCCAAGTGGTTTGGGTCGAGTTGGAGCACAGGCAGAATGAAGGAAAGCAGGTAACAAGAGCTCAGCACCTCTAGAACTCCTTTAAGACAGTTAGACAGAGGTGGAAAAAGTACTGAAAAATTGTAATTAAGTAAAAGTACCTTTACTTTGCTAAAATTCTCTAAAATAAAACTACTAAAGTAAAAGTGTCCATCTAAAAATCTACTCGAGTAAAAGTAAAAAGTACTCAATTTAAAATGTACTTTGAGTAAAAGTTACATAGTTACTTTTCATTATTTGATGTAAAAAAGTACAACAAATCATAAATTAAATTGTTTTTAATGAACTATTATTCCATAATTTGGACCTTTCAGGCAGTATTTGTTCAGACCACCCAATAAATCAAGTGGTATAGGTTTCTATGATCCATTTTTTTCTTTACTATTAAAAAGTTATGGTAATATGGCTGACTATAAACTGTAATTTATTAGTTTTACAGGTCATCATTATTTTTTAACTTGCCATTGCTATGCTTTAACTGCTATTTACATGTTTTTTTAACATTTAACCAGAGTGTTTAATGATAAAAGTACTTACATCACATGCTTTCTCAGGTTTGATGTGGAAGTTTTGAAAGCAGCTCTGTCTGGCGGGGAAGCATTTTGTATTGCATGAGGACGTTATTGCCTCGTTATTCCATGCGAGAGCATCCGTGCCAATTTCTTTTTAATTCAGGCAATTGTTTTTTTTCCCCAGCATTTTTTTACTCAGTAATTGGGAGTTTTCCAATGTAGCAAAGTAAATTACTTGTGTCTAAATGTACTTGAGTAAAAGTAAAATTACCTATTTTAAAAACTACTTTAAAAATTACAAATTACTCATAAAATCTACTCAATTACAGTAACTTGAGTAAATGTAATTCATTACTTTCCACCTCTGCAGTTAGAGAACCATCTCATGAAGACAACTGAAAGAATAATGCCAAGAGTGGGCTAAAGCATTAAATGAGTCAAACTTTTGACTGGTACTATATAGATACACCATGATGGGTCATTTATGCATTTGGCAGATTTATATTGTCAAGTTTTCTTAAATATTTTCTGGTGCCTGTAATGCAAGAGCAATCCACCAGGAGGCAGAAAACAGGAACATAACCATATTTATGCAATTAACTCTAATTTAATTAATGTACTATATGTTATTGTTATTATTTATATATTACATTTAATTTCTATTTAGTTTAATTTGATCCTGTTTAGTTATTGTCAGCTTACCTGTGCACTAATAAATGACAATGATCCTACAGTAATACAACAAGTCAAATCACAACAATGTAGTCTGTAAGATCCAGCTGGAAATTATGGGCTCTGTTTATTGAATCTTACTCTCAATCTCCTCACAGATTGGAAAGAGCAATGGTTCCACCAAACCTGCCATCTTCATTGACTGTGGTATCCATGCCAGAGAGTGGATCTCCCCTGCTTTCTGCCAGTGGTTTGTCAAGGAGGTAACATCCATCCATCCATCCATCCATCCATCCATCCATCCATCCATCCATCTATCTATCTATCCATCCATCCATCCATTCATCCATCTTTAATCCACTCACTTCATCTCAGAAACAAATATCAGCATGTCATGGTTTAGAGCCTCAGTATGATAAGAATTCAATTTCGCTTGTGTTTAAAAAAAAACAGAAGTATAGTATAGTATAGTATAGTATAGTATAGTATAGTATAGTATAGTATAGAATACTATAGTATAGTATACTATAGTATGGGTTCTTTAAAACATGCAAGCATGCTATAGCACTTTGTCTCACCTACTAATGCTAGTTTATACTAGTTTATGCTATTCATAACTCTGTAGGTTAAAATGTAGATACTAGGGTTAAAAATACTTCTGTAGTAGTTAAAGTATCAACTCAGGCTTTCTACTCTTTAAGTAAGTAAGTAAGTAAGTAAGTAAGTAAGCTTTATATAAAGCACTCTTTACACAGCTTCCACTGCCCAAAGTGCTGTACACAAAATGTCTAATAACTACACATACATACAACCAAAAATTAGGTAAAAGAAATCACTTAAATAACATATTAAAATAAGAATCCCAACATAAAACAGAAATAATTTAAGTAAAAGTGTAAAAGTACTCGATTCAAAACTACTTACTACTAATTAAATGGTGCTTGTTCTTACAGCCTACAACACAGAGGCCATTATAATTATAATATATGATCTACAAGTTTACCTAACCAAACCTTAAAGGGGGGAATCACTATATACTGATTGTGAGTGTTACAAAATGGGGGAACACACTCAGTATGTAAATCGATTGTGCCAGAAGCCAATGGAAAAGAAGCTGAAAATGGCACCAGACTAATGTTTTCTAAACTTAAAAAAGTTGGGTAACATTTGAAAATATACAATTTTTACGTAAAACAGGCTTAATTTATTCGAGTTAAGACAAATAGGTTGGGGTTTACAGTATAGCTAATGTAGCTGATCGTTTTTAAAAGTAATTATTATTAAGTAAACATTAATATCAAGGTCTGCTTCATACAGTATATTAAGTCCATATATTATGCTTAAAAAATATATGTATATATATTTTTTGATAAAACAATGGACAGTTTAAAAGAAATAAAAACATACACATCCTCTCTTTGGCTTTATTTATGTTTTTAATATTATTATTGAGAGAGTTTAAGGTCTAAATCCTGTTCTAGTTGGTTGTTCACTCTGCTGTGCTGCTTTCCTCTATGGTCAGGCTGTGTCCACCTACGGATCTGATGCCCAGATGACCAGCCTGCTGAACCAGATGGATGTCTTTGTTCTGCCCGTCTTCAACATGGACGGTTATGAGCACACCTGGTCTAGCGTACGTCTCCCAGCGACCGTTCATCTTCATTAAGCTTAATATTGTGTTCAGACTGTGTGATATGTGTTCTTAAAAACAACCACAGCACACAGTTCCTTTCAGGATGTTTATATAAGCGTTTGTTCTGTTCATGAAATACATCGTGATCTAAAGTCAGTGCTGTGATTTGGGTCTACAGGACAGGATGTGGAGGAAGACCCGCTCTAAGAGGAGCGGCAGCAGCTGTATTGGTGCTGACCCCAACAGGAACTTTGATGCTGGCTGGTGCAGTGAGTATTACAGCTCTATAGTATAATCACAGCCATGATGTGGGACTAGATCAGTTATACAGTGCACTGTAAAAAAAAAACTAATTTTTTTAAATTTTAAATCGTTCTCCTTAATGTGTTTTTTAAGTCAGCTGAACAAAAAATATTGAATTACACCTTAAATGGTACCACTTTAAAATAAGACTACCTTTATAAAGGGTTTATAAAATGTTTACAATTAGTTTATAAATGGTTACTAATTAGGTTGTAAATGCTTAAAAATAATTAATAATCAGTTATAACACATACGTAGAAAAGGCAACAATGACCTGTTGTTTGCCAAATATTGAACCCACAGCCATCTATATTGTTGCCCTTTCTATGTATGTGTAATAACTGATTATTAATGATTTATAAGGCATTTACAACCTATTTAGTAATCATTATTAAACTAAGTGTGACCAATTTATAAACCCGTTATAAAGGTATTCTTATTTTAAAGTATAAGTATTTTAAATTATAGCAAACTAATTGCATTAGAAACTAATAAATAGTCTCTTGTTAAAAGTAGGTCTAACTAAATAATCTGTGTTGGCTAAATTTACAAATTTTAGTTAAACTCCAGTTAAAGCCAAGCCAACTACTCTCCATAAGCCCATTTAGACTCTTTACTTTAGTTCCCAGTTGCTATCTTAAATTAACTAAATAAATAGTGTTTGGCCATCTACATGAATTTGAATAATGCAAAACGCGTCGTAGACAAAACAGATTTTTTTTGTTGATTGTAAACGATGGTAATCTAAACTTACAAAACATATTTCATAGAACGTAAATTAGGCCAATTAAAAACATAAAGTGAAATACGTATACGTATGATTTGTTTTTTAACTAAAGATTTCTAGTTGGCACAACTTATATTTTTTTTAAAAGTTGAGTTTTATTTGGCATCAAAACTCAAAAATCTTGTTCAGTAAGTTGCTTTGAAATTTGAGTTTTCTCAATTTATTCTTTTTTAGAGTGTAGTAATAGAGTACATTTTCTTTTTAATAGAGAATCTTTTTAATCTCCATTCAAAATGCTCTGTAGTCTATGAGTAGGCTTAATCACTGTCTGGGAAACTGCCTCTTTAGATCTGCAACCAACAAGTGTCTGACAGTTATCAGGTTTAGCCTAAAAAACAAAACAGGTTGCTAACAAACACAAAAAACAAGGGAAACATGTTGTAGAAGACATAGCTAACTAGATTCAATACTCGGTGAGGGACAGAGAAAACAGAGGGGTATATATAAAGGATAGACCAGGTGCAAATGATCAGAAGCTGGGGGAGCAGGAACCCAGCTCAGCAGAGTCAGAGAAGTCCGGTGTGAGTGCATGCTGGGAATTGTTGTTGAGTCTTTGTTGTGAAGCAGGCAGACTGATGGCATCAGGACTGACATATAAAAACAATATATAAATTAAAAATACAAATATGTATATACAAAAAAATACAAACGAAAGTACCAATACTAAAAATAAAAAAAAAATATCTACAAAAGATTAGAGGAATTAATCTTCCCCAGTATGTATATCTTACAGTAAGAAATGGCCAATATTATTTCAGATATGCTGACAGTAATAAATAGCAAATAAATAGCAAATAATATTAAATAAGTGTTGATATTGCACATATTGTTGGTAAATAGATTATAGTACACATGGATAATTAAAAAATTGCAATCATTAAAGCAATAGATCAACAAAAAACTGTTTTATTACACATAGTATAATATAAAAAGGTGAAAATAGTAAAAATACAGTTTACTGAGAGCAGCAGTGTGCGTTATTCAGTCTGACAGATGGAAGGACCTTAGTATAGAGTCATTTACAATTTAATAAACTAAAAATATAAATTTTTAAAGTTTTTAAACATGATCACTTCCCAAATGCAGACTACGCTACACAAGGACAGATACAGCCACTTCCTACCTGGGTGGGATAAGGATAACAGGATAGGAAGGTTAAACCATGTTTTTAAAAGGTTCCAGGAAGCTTAGCCCGTGTTACTGTTCCAGGAACAGTCTGAAAACGTATGACGTGATAATGCTTTACATCACAATGTTATTGGAACATGTCTTCCTGGACATATCTAGTTAGACAAAAAATAATAATAAAAAAAAAACTATAAAACATCTGAAATAGTTAAATAACCCAGTACCAAAAATCAATTTTAGATTAAAAATTAAATTCCTTTTACTTTTATTGAATTTTTATTCAGCTTTATCCAGTTTAATTCACTTTTATTTGGTTAAGATTCATCTCTCTGCAGATACACTATGATAGCAACTCCTATATGCTGTTTTTATCCAGATCTACTAGGATTATAAAACCTGAACCATGAAAATATTTAAAATTTCAGATTTTTTTTTATTAGTTTTATTTGACCCTACTGTTGTTATTAACCTGTTATTATTCATCTATTATGCTGTTATTTCTTTAAAAAGTAATAAATGGGTTTTATTTTATTTCTATTGTTTTTAATATATTTGCATTAAATTTATATTATTATATTTATTGCTCACTGCAGCTTAAAAAAAACTTAAATACATAGTGGACAAAACTATTAAACCCACTTTTTCCTTAATTCACATAACTTCAACCTTTTTCTGGTTCATGAAATACAAGGAAAATCCACCAGGGGGCAGAAATATGTCTCTGATTTTATTTTCTTATTTCTTTAGTTGATTCCTGTTTGATTGATTGATTTGTGTTGTTATTATTATTATTGGTTGCATATGATATATATTTGAAACCAATTAATTATCTAAAACATACACAACATTCCAGGTAGGCAAATAACTTCTGTAATAACTTTTTTTTAATATGGAAAATCCAATAAATAAAAAGCAATTCAGTATAACACTCATACATGTATAATCACACTGATATCACAATGAAAAATAATATTAATTTAAAACACATGTTCCAAATTGAAGAATTCATTCAAACACACAATTAAATATTGTCTGAACTGCAATAGGAAATTAATAAAAAAAAGAAAAAAAAAGGAAAGATGCAGATATAAATCTTCCCACACATCTCAAGAATAAAACTTTTATTTAATTAATTTAATTTTTACAGTACTTTGATAGGAAAGCAGCTGTATAAAGCAGATTATTAGATAAATGTAAAGACACTTACTGTTTATTTTAGAACATATTAATGTTCTGAAATCCGTCTGTCTGTGTATCTTTTAAGTGTATGCCTCTCTCTGTCTCACGCAGCTCTGGGAGCCTCCAGCAACCCATGCAGCGACACCTACTGTGGATCCACTCCTGAGTCTGAGATTGAGGTCAAGAACGTGGCTAACTTCATCCGCAACAACAAGTCCATCATCAAGGCCTACCTCACCATCCACTCCTACTCCCAGCTGCTCCTGTTCCCCTACTCCTACAAATACGGCCTGGCCGCAGACCACGCTGAGCTGGTACCATTCACAATCCACACAATCCTATCTTAGCACTTAACACTGAGCTCCCTTAGCGCACATACGCCCCCACTTACTAAACACACGCACACATACACACGGACGCGCTGCAGAGAGCAAACCCGACTTTTAACTTAAGAATAAAAGAATAAAATAACAGTGCTGTTCCCTTAAATGAGCTGCTGGTGTATCTTCACAGCTTGAACATGCAGGTCAGAATCCTCTGGTGAGACGCACAAAGCGCTGCACTGTTAAGATATGAACGCGCCAAAGTCGAAGGAAATGACGACTGGCACACTGATTGTTTTATTTTCTGGTCCAGCGGTCTAAAGCGCTGCCACTAGGAGCGGGAGGTCGCAGGTTGGAACCCCCACTCATGCAGCTTTGCCATAAACTGCTGGCGCTCAGAGGGAGCAAAATTGGCCCTGCTCCCTCCGGGTGGGTAGATGGCACTCTCTCCCCACATCACTGCTAGGGTGATGTCCACAGCACAGAGCGTCTGTGAGCTGATGTATCAGAGGAGGCATGTGCTTGTCTTCACCCTCCTGGTGTTGGGGCATTACTAGTGATAGGGGGAGTCCTATTGGGTGAGTAATTGGCTGAGCGGAATTGGGGAGAAAGTTTAGAAAAATCAGAAATAAAATTATTAAGAACACACACCAATTATTAATTAGGATAATTAGTACATGCCTTTTGCGCGTTTAAATATAAAGTTTTCTGTTCCACCATCATAATATATTGGTAGTAGTGTTACCCTAGAAGCAGATGGAGCTGGTGCAACTTCACTGCACAACAAGGTGCTTGGCAATAAAATCACTGATCAAAAATGGTAAAAACCAGCAGCACTTGTTGACTGGAGAATTTCTGATTTATTAGCAACACAAGAATAACCAACACGTTTATTATAACCAAGGCCTTTATTACATGTAAAACTAAAAATGTTATCTTTATAATCTAATGTATATGTGGAAAAGTATATGTGGGAGAGACGTCTAGACCACTACAAGACAGAATTACAGAACATAGAAGCTCGATTGCAAGGAATGATTTAACTAACATTAAAAAAAAAGGCCATTCAATTTTTTGTTTTTTTGGGTATTAAACAAATACAAAATACACAAAGAGGAGGTAATACAGAGCAAAAAAAGAAAAAAGAGGGAAGCCTTTTGGATTTCTTGTTTTAAAAGTCTATTTCCTGGATGTATGAATGAGGATTTTATGATAATAGAGTTTCTTTAGGTTATTTGGGGAAATGTGTGTCTGTATCTCAGTTTGGTTGTTTTTTCCTCTGTATGTGTGTTCTTGAGCAAAAGTCTTTTTGAATTTCAGAAGGACTTTTAAGAAGTTTTGGGTGGAAATGCTTCCTCTGTGGAATTGAGCTGCCAGCTTCTTATTGGCTGATCATGTGACCTTTAGTATTTGTAGTGTTCTCATTGGTTGTTTTGTAATCATGTGTGTTTTAAAAGCTGGAATGTTATTAACTTTTGTTTTTTAACCCGGATTAAGGCCTGAGCGCCGAAACGCGTTGGTTATTCTAGTAGTGTTACCCTATCAGGAAAAAGAAGCACAGCCATTAGGGAATATTGTCTCTTTTTTGCCCCTCTAAAGGGAACATTTGGGCATGAAGGTACTTGAGAAAGGGCAGAAAGGGCTGCCACTTCTCACCAAATGTTATTGTAAGATTCCTTTAGTGTCTTGAGTGCCAGAAAGACGCTATATAAGTGTAATTGTAAGTAAGAAAGTAAAACAGTCCAGAATCTAGGGGTGTAAATGGAGCATGGTGTTAGTTAATATGCTTTATGTGATTTTGTCAGTGATCTGAACTTCAGTTCCTAATGTTCTTTACGTTTTTTTCAGCTGAGTGTGGCAGAGGCAGCCTCCACGGCTCTGCGCAGCCTGTACGGGACCAAATACACCAGCGGCCCCGGGGCCACCACCATCTGTAAGTAGCTCAAACATTACATTAAGTTTTACCTTTCATAAAAGAAATAACTGAATAGTTAAACAACAGCAATGCAGTCAGCATTAAAAAGTCATTCATTAATGATAAAATGTTAAAAACATTTAAATCTGTTTATAACAGTATACACTTTATCTGTTGACAAGACAGTTTAGCAATACAAGCTTCAATAAATATAGAAACAGTACCCAAAAAATCAGATTAACAGATGTTCAATATCTCAACATTTCCAGCATGTCAGTGCGGAAGTTACGTCCTGCTAGCGCTGCAGTTAGCGGCTAATGCTAATGCTGCTGCACCTAGCCTTATTGCTGGAGAAACTTTACTGAAAACTCACCCTTAGACACAATAATGTAAGTCTGAGATTACTGTAAATAAATTCATTGATAGTGCACCTTATAATCCAGTGCGCCTTGTAGGCTGAAATATATATATATATATAAATGGAAAAAACTGTTTCTAAATTTCCAGGTTTAGATGATTTACCTGAGCATGTGGGAACCCTGAGTTATAAATTAAAAAAGGAGGAGCAGACTAAAGTCAGTTTAATAAAATGATTAAATGATCTATCAAACATGCTGATTGGTTATATGTGCAGTAATAGGGACAGTAATACAGAAAAAGTATTACTGTTTACATAAAAAAAAAACTTGAAAGTTGTTCTTGTACCATGCATATCCATGCATACCCCTGTGTGTGTTTCTGCAGACCCTGCTGCTGGAGGTTCTGATGACTGGGCTTATGACCTGGGCATTAAGTACTCCTACACCTTCGAGCTCCGTGACACCGGCCGCTACGGCTTCCTGCTGCCCGAGTCCCAGATCAAGCCCACCTGTGAGGAGACCATGCTGGCCGTCAAGTACATCGCTGCCCACGTGCAGAAGAACCTGTAATAAGAAGAAATCGCTACATATCAAACCCCTCTTATAAGATTATATCGTATATGTAATCAATAAACACAATAAAACACGCAGTGCTACACTCTCATCATTACTTTTAGTTAAACATAGCACAAAAAGTGAGAAAAAAATGTGTTTGGTAGATGGTTATTATTTTTTCTTTGTTGTATCACTGCTTCTTGGCATGTTACAATTGTAAGAAACATGTATTTTGTGGGATGAGCAGCAGAGCCTGTGGGTTGCGCCCATAAAATTAGGTTAGGTGTAGCTTTTAGGGTTGAGGTTCAAAGTAAAGTTTAAGATAAGGGTGAGGGCTAGGTTTTAGGGTTGATTTATGATAAGGCTTATCTTTAGATTTAGGTTGATTTAAGGTAAAGGTTAAGGTTTGATTTAGATTTTAGAGTTGATTTAAGGTAAAGGTTAGAATTAGCTTAATGAGTTGATTTAAGGTTAAGGTTAGGTTTAGATTTAATCTTTAGGGTTGATTTTAAGTAAAACCTATGTTTAGTTTTAGAGGTTTTTTAAGTTAAAGCTTAGGTTTAGATACAGGTTTTAGGGTTTATCTTATGGTTATGGTTAAGGCTAGAATTAGGTTTTACGGTTGATTTTACAGTTATGATTAAGGTTAAAATAAGCTTGTAGGATTGATTTAAGGTAAAGGTTAAGGTTAGAATTAGCTGAAGGAGTTAATTTAAGGTTTAAGGTTAGGTTTAGATACAGGTTTTAGGGTTGATTTAATGTAAAGCTTATGTTTAGGTTTAGGTTTTAGGGTTGAATTAAGGTAAAGCTTACATTTAGATTTAGGTTTTAGGGTTATGTTTAGGATTTGGGGTTGATTTTAGGGTGAAGCTTAGGTTTAGATTTAGGGTTTAAGGTTGATTTTAGGGTTATGTTTAGGTTTTAGGGTTGATTTTAAGGTGAAGCTTAGGTTTAGATTTAGGTTTTAAGGTCGATTTTAGGGTTATGGTTAGGTTTTAGGGTTGATTTAAGGTAAAGCTTACGTTTAGATTTAGATTTTAGGCCTAAAGTTAAGGTTATATTTAGATTTTAGGTTTAATTTAAGGTAAAGCTTAGGTTTAGATTTAAGTTTTAGGCTTAACGTTAAGGTTAAATTTATGTAATTTCATGTAAGGTAAATGTTAGATTTAGGTTTAGGGGTGTTTACTAGCTATTCAGCTGAACATAATTGAATGTTAGATGAGCATCTATGAGGCTCTATATTGGACCATCCTTTAAGCATAAAGTAATGCCAAAACATTATTTTAACAGTTTCAGTGGCTTTCAGTATCATTTATGACTAGGCTTGTCTGATTCTCAGGAATGCTGAGTGAGTGAATGCTCATGTGACTTAAATCCCTGTCTCAAAGTTCCTGTTCAGTAACGGGAGAGAACCCAAACAGAAACCCTACTCTAAACACAGAGGCGTCTTCTCATGGCCTCTTCTCTAAATAGGCCTCAGTATAGGCCTCAATATAGCCCTCACTGGCCTCTCTGAGTGCAGCAGCTCACACCACTGAATTATTTAACTTGTAAGACCCTTCGAGTGAAGGATTTCCATCAGGATTCAGACTGTGAGCTGCTCTACACACTCTCTGAAGAAGAACAGGCAGGAAATGGCAGCATTTCTATGTGAATAGCTCTCTTTGGGCTGGAATGTGGCTGAAGTGGGACAGCTAATGGCTCATTGTGGGGTACTGTAGGCACCCCTCACTTGTGCAATGGCTGTGGCCCAGTTTTGAGTGTGGGGAGTGAAAGATGGAGGGGGGGGCTCTGGTTAAAAAGCACCGTGGGCCAGCTGCGGCCTACGTGATGGCCATACCGAGCATGCACACGCACATGTCAACATGTGAACACGCACACAGCACACACTGCTGCATGTCTATGAATACTAATAACGTATACATACACATACAAATAGCAGGCCTGACAGTCGGGTCTCCTTTTTATAGCACTGTTCAAGATCACCAGATATAAAAATGGCTGTCTCATGCTCTGAAAAAGGTGCTTTGTGGCCTGTTATATGTCTGCTTTCATTTTTTTTTTTTGGTTTATTTGCTTATTGATATATTTATGCTCATAATTCACTCATAGGTGCAACTTAAACCCTATTTTCCATTCAGCTTTCAGCATTATACAAGCATCAGACTGACGAACAAAGAGAGAGAGACCAAAAAAATAAAAAATAACAGCCTGCTGTTGTTATATAATGTGGGTCAATGGCCTTCAGAGCTCCACTTGTGGTGCACACAGCACTCCACTAGATGGAGTACATGTACAACATCCTTTAAATGGTACTTACATTTTCCATTCTGCGACACTGACTAGTGCATTTATTCACCATATAGATCACAAGCTCAGAGACAGGTAACACCGAAGTAGAGCTTAGATGAGTTGATGGTAGATTACAACCACATCAAGAAATTTATGTAACTTATGTAAGAAAGATGATACTGCTATACAGACAGTCAGTGGAGTCAAGCATTACATATGTGTTTCTAGTAAACGCACACTGTTTTTCCAACATTAGATCCGTGCTGTCTACCTAGGGCACTTCTAAGGGAGTTTGAGTAGGTTGTAAGGAGTAGGGTGTAGGGCATGTGCAGGACACAAAGAATAAGATGTAGAGCATTGAGACTAGGGGTAGGGTAAAGGTTAATAGGAGAAAATAAATAAATTAGGTCAAAGTATAGGAGTAATGAATAATAAAGGGTTGCAATGACTTATGATTAGAGAGTAGAGTGTAGGGTGCATGGCATAAAGTCTAGAAAGTAGGATGTAGGGTATGGAGACTAGGCAGTGTGCTGTAGGGCATTTAAAGTAGTGAATAGGTTGTATGGTGCATGGAATGAAGACTAGGAAGCATGCTATACGGCATTTAAAGTAGTGAGTAGGGAGTAGGGTGCATGGCATAACAAATAGAAAGTAGGGTGTAGGGTATGGAGACTAGGGAGTGTGCTGAAGGGCATTTAAAGTAGTGATTAGGGTGTAGAGTGCATGGAATGAAGACTAGAAAGTATGATGTAGGGCATTTAAAGTAGTGAGTAGGATGTAGGGTGTAGGGTGCATGGCATAAAGAATAGAAAGCATGGTGTAGGGCATTTGCGGGACACAAATAATAAGATGTAGGGCATTGAGACTAGGGAATCGGGTAAAGGGTAATAAGTAAAAAAAATAATGAAGTCAAAGTATTAAAAGTAGTGAGTAAAGTGTGCAGTGCATTATGAGTAGGGTGCATGGCATTAGAAAAATAGAAAGTAGGATGTAGGGCATTGATACTAGGGAGTATGCTGTAGGGTATATTACAGTAGGGTGTAGTGTGCATGGCATGGAAACTAGAAGGTAGAATGTAGGGTGCATGGCATGAAGAATAGAAAGTATGATGTATAGCATTGAGACTATGGAGTATGCTATAGGGCATATTACAGTAGGGTGCATGGCATGAAGAATAGAAAGTATGATGTATAGCATTGAGACTAGGGAGTGTGCTGTAGGGGGTATGGCTTGAAGAATAGAAAAGCAGGGTGTAGGGAATGTGTGGGACACGTAGAACATAATGTAGGGCATTGAGACTAAGGAGTAGGGTAAGGGGTAATAAGAGAAAAAAAAATCAAAGTATTAATAGTGAGTAAGGTGTGCAATGCATTATGAGTAGGAAGTGGCATGGCATGAAGAATAGAATGTAGGATGTACAGCATTAGAACTAGGGTGTGTGCTGTAGGGCATTTGAAGTAGTGTGTAGGCTGTAGGGGGCATGGAATCACAACTAGAAAGTAGGAAGTATGGCATTGAGAGTAAGAAGTGTGATATAGGGCATTTAGAATAGTGAGTAGGGTGTAGGGTGCAGGGTGCATGGGATGACATGAAGAATAAAAAAGTAGGATGTAGGGCATTGAGACTAGGGAGTGTACTGTATGCCATTTAGATTAGTGAGTAGGGTGTATGGTGCATGACAGGAAAACTAGAAAATGGGATGTAGAGCATTGAGACTAAGGAGTGTGCTGTAGGGAATTTGCATTAGTGAGTAGGGTGTAGGGTGCATGGCTTGAAAACTAGAAAGTGGGATGTAGGGCATTGAGACTAGGTTGTGTGTTGTAGGGCATTTAGAATAGTGAGTAGGGTGTAGGGTGCATGGCATGAAAACTAGAAGGTAGGATGTGGGGCATTTAGAGTAGGGTAAAGGGTGCATGACATGAAAATTAGAAGGTAGGATGTGGGGCATTTAGAGTAGGGTAAAGGGTGCATGACATGAAAACTAGAAGGTAGGATGTGGGGCATTTAGAGTAAAGGGTGCATGACATGAAAATTAGAAGGTAGGATTAAGGGCATTTAGAGTAGTGAGTAGGGTGTAGGGTGCACGGCAGGAAAACTAGAAGGTAGGATGTAGGGCGTTTTTGAGTAGAGAGTAGGGTGTAGGGTGCATGACAGGAAAACTAGAAGGTAGGATGTAGGGCATTAAGAGTAGGGTGCATGGCATGAGGAATAGAAAGTATTATGTATAGCATTAAGACTAGGGAGTGTGCTGTAGGGTTTATGGCTTGAAGAATAGAAAAGCAGTGTGTAGGGCATGTGTGGGACACAAAGAACATAATGTAGGACATTGAGACTAGGGAGTAGAGTAAGGGGTAATAAGAGAAAAAAATATAAAGTCAAAGGTGCATGGCATGAATACTAGAAAGTAGGATGTAGGGCAATGAGACTAGGGAGTGTGCTGTAGGGTTTTTTATAGTAGTGAGTAGGGTGTAGGGTGCATGGCATAAAAACTAGAAAGTGGGATGTAGGGCATTGAGACTAGGAAGTGTGTTGTAGGGCATTTAGAATAGTGAGTAGGGTGCATGGCATGAAAACTAGAAGGTAGGATTTAGGGCATTAAGAGTAGTAAGTAGGGTGTAGGGTGCATGACATGAAAACTAGATGGTAGGATGTAGGGCATTTAGAGTAGTAAGTAGGGTGTAGGGTGCATGGTATGAAAACTAGAAGGTAGGATGTGGGGCATTTAGAGTAGGGTAAAGGGTGCATGACATGAAAATTAGAAGGTAGGATGTGGGGCATTTAGAGTAGTGAGTAGGGTGTAGGGTGCACGGCAGGAAAACTAGAAGGTAGGATGTAGGGCGTTTTTGAGTAGAGAGTAGGGTGTAGGGTGCATGACAGGAAAACTACAAGGTAGGATGTAGGGCATTAAGAGTAGGGTGCATGGCATGAGGAATAGAAAGTATTATGTATAGCATTAAGACTAGGGAGTGTGCTGTAGGGTTTATGGCTTGAAGAATAGAAAAGCAGTGTGTAGGGCATGTGTGGGACACAAAGAACATAATGTAGGACATTGAGACTAGGGAGTAGAGTAAGGGGTAATAAGAGAAAGAAAAAAAATAAATAAAGTCAAAGGTGCATGGCATGAAGACTAGAAAGTTGGATGTAGGGCAATGAGACTAGGGAGTGTGCTGTAGGGTTTTTTTATAGTAGTGAGTAGGGTGTAGGGTGCATGGCATAAACACTAGAAAGTGGGATGTAGGGCATTGAGACTAGGAAGTGTGTTGTAGGGCATTTAGAATAGTGAGTAGGATGCATGGCATGAAAAATAGAAGGTAGGATTTAGGGCATTAAGAGTAGTAAGTAGGGTGTAGGGTGCATGACATGAAAACTAGAAGGTAGGATGTAGGGCATTAAGAGTAGTAAGTAGGGTGTAGGGTGCATGACATGAAAACTAGAAGGTAGGATGTAGGGCATTTAGAGTAGTAAGTAGGGTGTAGGGTGCATGACATGAAAACTAGAAGGTAGGATGTAGGGCATTACTCCTTAGACTAGGAGTATGTAGTGAGTAGGGTGCAGGGTGTAGATATAGGGTGTAGGGTGTAGGGAACTGACTCTTCAGATGTGATTCACACAGGAAGCACCGCTGAGCCTTTCAGAGTCAGAGGGGGCGTGTGAGTGAGGAAGCACTGGGCTGGTCACGTGGTCTGGCAGATGGAAGGTAGTCTGGTATAAATGCCGTCCTAGACTTTCAGCAGAGTCTCTCTGAACAGTGACGCTGCTGCTGCGCTCCGAGGGTCCGAGCTGAAGCAGGCATGGCAGGTAGGTGGGACCCCGGGAGAGGGCAGAGGGGGGTGGATGGGGGGTATTATTGGATTGTGGCTTGGCAGCTGTTGTGAGAGATGTAGCAGCTTTTCTGTGGCGGGCAGGTGTTTGATGTTTGATTGAACCCAGTGGGCTGTAGGTGTGCAGAGTGCTGTGTGTGTTTGTGTGTGTGTTTGTGTGTGTGTGTGTGTTTTGGAGTGTAACTGAGGCTAATTGATCTTTAAGGAAGTGTAGCGGTGCTCTTCCTGCTCTACTGTCTCTGTGATGCAGCGCAGCTCTGATTCAGGAGGAAATTGAGAAGCATAAGTAAAACCTCAAGTAGGGTTTCAGTAACCTAACCTCAGAGCCAGACTTCATCTCAGCCTGTTTCATGGTCATGGGCTTTAACTTACTGGTTCCACCTTAAATAGTGCAGTAGTTCCAGTCTGAAATCTTGTGAGGCTTTACAGCCCACTTTAATGAGCCACTATTTTTTTCATCAATAGCTAAAATGTGTTCTTTGAAGTGATAAAACATAGCAGTCCTACCTAAAATTGCATAAACATTTCCTTTAAACCTTTTAAAAAACAGTTTTATTGTGGTCATTTCTGCCGCTGCAGAAATGAGGCACACTGCTGCTGCTGCTGCTGCAACTGCCCCTAAACCCATACATCACCCAGTGCTAGTGCTGTGCGATATGACTATAAATATTGTGGGAACGACAGAAAAGTGTCTATCGTACTACTATTTAACTTCTATCGTCCCTATCGTTTCTACAGTAATTTCATTAATTATTCATGCAAATATATAAAGTAGGCTACGATAGAATGTATTGGCGTGGTCACTTTGCATAAACTCGGTTTATATAAGTGATAATAAAGTAATCTTCGCAAAAAAAGCTTCATAATTTGTTTTTTGTGACATGAAGCCGCTTTACGTTATTTGACGGACACGCGCGGACACGCCGGTTTGCGACATGCTTTACGTTATTAAACTCATGAGATCTTAATCTCCCTTGGGAGACTCATTGTTCTTTTGAAAAAATTAGCTACTGCATCTACCTTACCTGTTTTCATTTGATTCATATATAATGCTGCACTAAAAGGTAGTAATTCTCATTTGTGAAAGTTTGGTTTAATGTCAATTTGAAATAAAGTTGGAAAAAAGTGAACTGAAAACATACTTAAATGTGGTATATCACGATATATATCATTATCGTGATATAAAAATTCCATATCGTGATCTATGATTTTTCCCATATCGCCCAGCACTACCCAGTGCCCTTCCCAAACGACCCCTCCTATTTTTAATACCAAATGGCGCAAATTAGCTAAGGTTCATCTTTGCTGCCTGATGCAATTTTTACACTAGTACAGTACCAGTCAAAAGTTTGGACACACTTTCTTTTTTATTTTATTTTCTACATTGTAGATTAATATTAAATTGACAGAGATGGTGAGATGGTGATTTGGGATGAGCTGGAGCACAATGATGATTATGATGATGCCTGATGGTGTCTTGTCAGTGTGAACAGAAAAGCCCACACACACATCCCACAGTTCAGTTCAGTGTTCAACTTCTGTAGGACATGGCTGGCAAAAGTCACGATGGGACATGATTGGGACATTGACCTTTTTATTCAATGTTTTTTATTTATTTATTGTAGATTAATATTAAAGACATGGAAACAAGTAAGGGGCGCATATCAAATTACATGTTAAACACAATTTGGGATGAGCTGAAGCTTCACAGCGTGAAGAAAAGCAGCAACCTCCAGGAACTCCTTCCTTCAAGACGCTGAGAAAACTATTCCAGGTGACTCTCCCTCATGAAGACACTGAGATTAAACATATTCTGTTTTGTTTAACACACTTTGTTTACAGAATAATTTAGCATGTGTTCTTGTACAGAATTACCATGTAAAAAGAAGAAAACACATTGAATGAGAGGAGGTGTGTCCAAACTTTTTTGACTGGTGCTGTTATATATTTTTTGAAACATATGTTCTCTAAACTCTCTAAGACTTGCTCAATTTGACTTACTAAACACAAAATAAAAAAAATAACAATAACAAGGCTGTTGATTTATTAGATCATTTTTAGGTGAATAAACTCAAGTATCTCTCTCGCTTCACCAATCTTAAATATAATTTCAAAAGTTTTGGTTTAAGGCTTATTTAATTATTTGTTTAAGTTGAATAATGAGTCTGATGAGTTTTCCTTTACCCTACAGTATCTATATATTTAATCTTATTATATTCCATCATTTATTCATCATAGGCAGTACTGACGTTTCTGTACTTTTGCACTGGGAGCTTGTCCAACAGGTTAAAACAAGTTCAAAACAAATCTGTACCCTTATTGGTAGGATGCTTTGTGTATCTTTTGTTTTAATATGTTGCTCTAAATGCACATATAACCCCAAAATAATGACAGATTCTGCGTAACATAAAAGGGTAAGATATTTGAGTTTTAAATGTAGTGGAGTTAAAGTAAAAAAAGACCAAGGGAGAATAACTTTACTAATAGAATACATTGGCATCTCTCTGGGATACCACACAAAAAAACAAACAAAAAAAAAAACACATTAACAACACAGTAACACTGAGGCTTAGCAATGCTGTAGTGAAAGAGAGAGAGAGTCAGAGTGCCAGAAAAAGAGACAGAGAGAGAGAGAAAGAGTGAGTGTTATGTAATGGGCACTTTACTGCTGGAGCCTAATCTGCGGAACTGACCCAGCCTGCCTGTCTGTGGAAGTTTAGATTTTGTTTAATGCTGTGATTTGATGTAGCCTTTAGTAAAAACCCTTAAGTGACTCTTTGCTCTGGCATTTGGCTGGTTTTGTCCAGATCAGTCAGTCAGTGTTCCATCATGCTCCTAATGTAGGGTTTATATTCCACAGTATTATTCTGACATGCCCAATGTCATGGGACGGAAACTATTATCATGTCCCATGACTTTTGCCATGTCCAATTGAAGCTACCTACCACTGCACTGATGTTTGGTATTTGTGTTGGGTTGCCTCTATTGAATTTGGATGTGATTTCTGCCAGAGTTACCTGTCTGTTTGCAAGGACAGTTTTAGCCAGATGCCGCCGGTCACGATCATTACCACCCACTGTGCTTGCTGTCCCCGGTGGGTGATTTATAGGAAATATATCAGTATTGGACAAAAAATAGCTTTTTTTTAAATCATTGGCATCAGCTGATATGGCCAATATTTCAAATCCATAAATCGATACTTGCTGACATGTTTATTGTATGCTGAAAAAGGTCTAAAAGACTCTGGCCATGCTTCACTAAAATTAATTGGTTTTAAGATTTTTTTATATTAAATTTAAAGTTATACAGAGGTGTCTAGTCTTTCTCTGAGTTTAAATGTGTATATAATCACCTGTGTAATATCTAAAATCGTTATCAGTCCAAATTTCCCACATTGGTGCCTTCTATGATGTATTACCAGTACACATGTGACACTGTGGATTAGGGGTCGGCGATATGGCCCTAAAATAATATCACGATATTTCATGGTATTTACGTGATAACGATACTCTTGGCGATACGACAAAACACTGAATTAAAAAAAAAAAAACATTTCAAGATTACACTACTGCAACAAAATAAAAAATAACCCCTACACACCCCTAACTAAGATATAAAAAAATACAAGAATTGTATCATTTGTAACAGAATTCAATGATCCAGAATGTCATTATACTAATAATGCACTCCAAATATCTCCATAAACCCAGGATTAAAGTAAAATAAATGATACTGGACCGATAGAATCTGTCTCTAGTAAACATATAATGGGAAATGGGGTGGGTGATATAGCACAATATTTTAGGGTATAATATCGTTCACAATATTTATACATTTTGACGATATTATCGTGTACGATATGATATGGCACACCCCTACTGTGGATTAAGGAATGTTAAATTCTCGTCACCTTACCATAAGCATACTTTTTATGCCAAAAATCAATATTGTGATATCAATATAGACCTTGAGTGTGTTGACATGCACTCAATCCAATAGCTGCAGAAAATCAGATGTAGCCACATGCAGTTAACTATAATTTTTAATGGATTTCCATAAATCAGCCAATAATCAGATTTATACTTTGCAGCAAGCAAATAGTCTTACAGAAAGATTAGACATAGTAAATGTAACATTTAGCAGTTTAATTTTCTGACTGTATCAAAGCTTTAAAGAAAAATGAAAAGTTGAATCTTCTCTTAATTTTCAGATTTGTCCAGTTTTGTATCTGATGGTATAATTCAACTTGCAAAATTAAAAAATTAAAAAATCCTAAAATATATATTTTTTTCATTTTTACTAATATTACGATTGTGAGGGGCAGAGATGAAGAAAAAACTGAAATTGGCAAAAATTGATAAACTTATTTTTTGTACACTGCACTACATAAAATAAATAAATAAATAATGAGTTGTATATTTTTGCGTTTAGAAAATGAAATAAAAACTTTACACTGACCAGACATGCATGTGCAGACTGAAATTAATACAGACCAAATACAATATATGATTTTTATGCCTTAATCCGGTCTGAAAAATGAGTTTGATTATGCTGTTTGCAGGACCAATTAAATAATAAGAAACCGTATGAGCCGCATGAATTGGATTAAGGTTTTTTTTATAGAGAGCATGCAAATCCACAATATACAGTACCAGTTGAAAAGTTTGGGCACACCTCTTCCCATTCAATATATTTTTTACTTTCTTTTTATGACTTTTTTTGTACATTGTAAATGTAATTTTGAAGACTATAATAAAGCTATACAGGGACACATGCTGAATTGTTCTAGAGACCAGAATATGTTTTATACTTTAGATTCTTCTGAGTAGCACATTTATCTTTGAGGACAGATCTGCACACTCTTGGTATTTTAATCTCAGTGTCTTCATGAGGGAGAGTCACCTGGAATAGTTTTCTCAGCATCTTGAAGGAAGGAGTTTCTGGAGGTGCTGAACAATAGTTGCTGCTTTTTCTTCACGCTGTGAAGCTCCAGCTCATCCCAATTAAATCACCTCAAATCACCATCTCAGTTCATCAGGTTTAGATCAGGGGATTAATGTGGAGAACAAATGCTTTTTTTACTGATTACTACATAATTCCATATGTGTCCCTTAATTGTTTTCATGGCTTTAATATTAATCTACAGTGCAGAAAATAACTGAAATTCTTGACTGATACTGTATCCCACAGGTCTTATCACGGTTTCTCAGTTCTGACAGTTGTTCTCTTACCCTTTCTTGGCTGCCATTGTTTATCTCAGTGCCAGTAGAGTTGTAGGGTTTGTGTGATTGCCTGCATGAGTGCCTGTATTTATAAGGTCAAATATGGAAAACTAGAGTGTTTGTGAAGAATGTGGATTGCATTAGGTCATGGAAAACAAACTAAGTCTGATCACTTACTTAACTTTACTCCAAGAGCTCTTAACATGCAGCAGTGGACCAGGATGGTCTTACATCAGCGTCCGGTTCTGTTCGTGGTGTAATTGCTTTTTTAAGAGTCTCGCTTTGGCAGGGCAGCGTGATAGAAATTATATTGTGCCTGCCTGCAGTATTAACACCATTCCTTGAAGGGCTTTCAACTCTTCCTTTGCAGACCAGGCATTCGTCACGTTGGCCACCAATGATAACTACGCTAAAGGAGCCATGGTGCTGGGCAAGTCTCTGAGGAACCATAAAACCTCCAAAAAGCTAGTGGTGCTGATCGGACCCCACGTGTCAGAGCCATCCAGGTATGTGACTGGTTCCTTTGGTCAGCAAGAGGATTGGCAGTAAGCCATTAGCATTGGTGAGGTCTGGTACTGATGTTCAGTTTAAACTCATTATAAAGGTGCACTATTTGGATAAAAGTATGGCTGCATTATGCGACACTAGTAAGGAATAGGGGTGTCACCATGTTTTCCTTCTAATTCAGCAGGTTTCACTGCTGGGTGGCGAGACCTGTAAAGCTAAAATAAATTTATAATTTAAGTAAACAAAACTGTAAAAAAAAAAGTGCTGAAAGTTATTCTACACAGATTTGTCTCCTAAAAGCTCTTTATTTGGGTGAGCAAAGCACTTCCCATTTATCTACGGTAAGCGTAGATTTTCTTAAATTTCCTGGGTGCAGCAGCATAACATTACCAGCTAACCGCTAGAGCTAGCAGTGGTTAACACAGTAAACGTGCAGTCTATAGTCCAATTTACTCGCCTCTGAACAGCAAAAGGGCTAGTGCTTAGCATAGTTAATGGCTAATGCTAATGCTGCTCCAACAGTGTTAGCTGGGGTTAGCAGCAGGCTACAGGCCAAAATTACTCACCTCTGTACAGCAAAGGAGCTAGCACTTAGCATGTATAGCGGCTAATGCTAATACTGCTCCAGTCTCGGTGCTGGAGAAACTTCACTATTACGTCTGTGGCTTTACTGCTCCTTACAACCTGACTGGTTAAATTCATACATAAGGAGCACTGGCTTATAAGGAGCACTGACGATTTTTGGGGAAAATTAAAGGATTTAAACTGCAATTTACAGTGCAAAAAATACAGTTGGACTCCTTCTCATTCATCCATAGATTTGTTTGTTTCTTCAGAAATGAAAGCTGTTAAAATGAGAGGCTTTTTAGATTTTCTAAATTTTGGAGCGTTGCCATGAATATTAGATTTTATTTTAACAACCAAAGCACTAATGAGATCAGGATGTTGGATGACCACCACCCCAACTCATCCCCAACTCCTCAACTCATCCCAGAATTACTGAATGGAGCACCATCCAGTAACAAATTAGATTAGGTTCTAATAGGACATGGTTCTGCTTTGGACAGTGCGTCCTAAACAATAGTTTCTATTATATCTACAGATTGACTAAGTAAATTTAGCCTTATCCTTTGAACATTAATCCACATTAATTGTCTGCATCTAAAACTAAATCTAAATTAGCCTGTATAATTAACCTGCCATGATGAATGAGTTTTAGTGACCCTGCTTTGATACATCAGCTCACAGACGCCAAGTGCTGATCGACATCACTCTAGGAGTGATGTGTGGAGAGAGCACCATGTACTCACCTCACCTAGGGTTAGGGTTTCTTAGACTCCGGCTGCTGATGCCAAGCAACATGACCCAGGATTCAAACTGGCAATCACTGGTTCACAGTGGCAGCAGTTTAATCCACTGTACCACTCAGAGCCTTGTGCCGCCATTTTTACAGTAATTCTCAGACCCTATGCGTCTATAAACTGACTGTTCTATTGCTGCCTAATATGCAGATCTCGCTGCTTGACAGATGGAGATGAATATGATTAATTTCACTGGTCAGTGGTGTTAATGTTATGGCTGTGTTAGGTTAAACAGCCAGTGTTGTGAAACAGTGAGGCCAAAATCAGCCTCTACTGAAGTGTGAAGAAAACAAGTCTGCTCCCCTCTCCAATCCCCAACTTCCCCGTCCCCGACACCACAAACCCAGAAGGAAATGAACAGTTCTGTTTATACCAATGGTCTGGTAGGAATGCTAGGTTGGAGAAACTCTTGTATTTCTTTTGCCAGAAATGGTCTGGTGGTGAATGCAGAGCTCATGAAAATAAGTCAAAGAAATACTTTTTTCTTTAACTTTTAACCCGGTTATCTCCTTGTTGTTAGTCTTAGGCAACTAAATCCGCTGTTAAGATCTCCAACCATTGTGTGTGAAGGGTGAAAAACAGCCGTTACTCTTTTTTAAAAAAGTACCTGAATTGTGCCCAATGCAGAGGCTGTGCCAGCTAACAGATCCTGACAGTTGGTCAGTCGGTACTGTTGGTGCTGGAGAAAAGAAATAAGCTGTCTTTAAGAAACGACCAAGTGTAATCTGTAAAGCTCTGTACACATGTGATTTTAACATCCTTCTTGAGGCTTCTGATCACAAAAGAGGCATCTAAAAAGACTGTTGTTAGCAATGTTACTACTAATGCCAGAAGACGGTTTGAGTAATCGAATCAGAGTGCATCTTTAAGCCTGAATAAATAGCAGTAAATTTTCTTTTTTTTTTTTTTTTTTTTTTTAAAGACAACCCCTTTGAAAAGGATGTGTATTTAAGAACATTAAAAGTATGTTCAAATTAGGTAAAATATACTAAAAGTTAATTGAAAATACACATTAAATATACTGTCTGTATTTCCGTAAAATGTATTTTTAAGCAATATGCTTTAAATTACACGTTGTGTTGTGGCATTAATATGTAGTGGCATTAAATACTGATTTAAAGTGCACCTTAGTTTAGTTTTTTTTTTTTCAGTGTTCTTAAGGTGTTTAAAATATGTGCGTCAATGTGCAAAGTAGTATATTTACAATATACTTCACTTTTTTTTTAAATTATGTTTAAAAACATATTTAAATCTACTTCAGTTCGCAGAAGATATACCAAAAAAGCACTCAAAAGCACAGTCTAATGCTTTGATGTTGTATTATAAGTATAGCTTAATTACAATTGAAATATACTTAAGTTGCCATAGGTTATTTCAAAGTAACAAATTTACCTATGTATTTAAGTATGTACTGATTTTAATGCTAAAATCTAGTACTTTTCCATGTTAAGTATACTTTTAAGAGTATACTTAAATGTACTTTCTGCATCTTTGTAGATTTGGAAAGCCAAAGATACTATATAAAAACCCCTTCTAATGAATGCATGTAGCTACACAGCTGCTGACACAGATGTGCAAAGGCACACATACAGAGCATGTCCATTCTATTGTCAGTATTTCTCTGCAGGGATTAGATGAAGCCAGGTGTGGGCTAGAGGAGTATAAAGCCCCATTGAGCTGTGGAGCAGAGGAACTGTATTCTGTGGAATGATGGTGCTGTGTCTAATATTTCTTGGATAAGTTGGAATTGTGGCTGATGTAATGGCAAAGGGGCGTCCATAGCCTTTTTAGAAGGGCTCAAGCAACCCTAAATCAAGTCCCAGCTCCTCTAAAAGTGAAAGCAAAAACTTTTTTTATTTTTTTGATAAGCAAAACAAATCAAATCTTAAAGTATATAATTGAACAGGATTTTAAGAACGAAAACACAGCCGTCTCCCTTAATGCATGAATGATAATCCACTTTCTTCGCTGGGCGCATGCACGCAAACAAAATTTAAACAGCACTTTTTAAGTAAAATCTCAAATCTCAAAAATGTTATGATATGTTATGATGAAACTGGCTCTCATCAGGACCGCCCCAGGAAAGTAGGAGCAAGAGTTAACTCTGATACACAGGATAAGTTCATCCTCAGTTTTCAGCCTCAGAAACCACAAGTTAACAGTTCTGGATGACTTCAGTATTTATTTACTATGTAGGATTGATGGTGTGTATGCGTTAAAGATGACACTTCATGAACATGATACATTTGTGGGAACTATTGTTGCTGCTGATAAATAGTTTTATAGATCTGTTTTTTATCAATATGTTTATTTTATTAATCAATCAAAGGTTGTTACGTACATCTGTCATTACTTGATACAATAATTGTTTAACAAGGTTAATTAGAAGAAAACTAGAAAAGAAATGCAGGCAAGAATAAAATGATAAATACATTCATAAATGTAAAGAAGTGATAGTTAACAAATGTTAATGTATTATATAACAGACAAAAGCTATGTATACATACATATATGAAAGGGAAATACAGCACTCATTTGTACAAGCGCATCAAGGTCATTAATTACTTTGTTACATCATTTCTCATCGAGTAATAGTTGGAATACTATAACGAAGATCATAAATGTGATGCATTTTCCACAAACTGCTTTGAATATCTTAGGCTTTTTTTTCTTAAATTAAAGATATTTTTTAAGATTAAACATGAGAATAGATTTCTTTTATCCACATTAAGGAAGTAGGACTCTCACTGCATTTCCATTTCTGAGCAATACATTGGTTTGCAGCAACTAAAGCCAGTTTAATAAACCTAATGTTAGTTTTAACAATTTTCCCTTCTGTTGAGAGTAAGAAGTCATCACCTAGCATGGTCAGCTGGGGGCTCAAAGGAATCTCAATATCAGTTATGGTCTTAATAAATAGTTTTATAGATCACCTTTTGTGAGATGTTTGAGTCTTTCTAAAGGCATTGGGGTTGTTCTCCCCTCCACTTTCTTTTAGATCAGTGGCAGTAGTGGCAGTAGTAATGGTTGAATCAGGCTGATGTTGTCTCCTCGTCTGCAGGGCAGTGCTTGGTAGGATCTATGACGAGGTCAGGCTGGTGGATGTGTTGGACAGTGGGGACACCGCTCACCTGGCCATGATGAAGAGACCAGACCTGGGAGTGACCTTCACCAAGCTCAACTGCTGGACCCTCACGCACTACTCCAAATGTGTGTTCATGGATGCAGACACACTGGTGAGGATTAAGAGATTAAAAACTGTCTTAATCTACTATCTTAAAAAAATATCATTAAAAAGTTACTTTATTTCAGTAATTCGGTTCAAAATGTGAAACTCATATATTATATACATGTATTACACACAGAGTGATCTATTTTAATAGTTTAGTTTATTTCCAATGGAAACCCAAAAATCAGTGTCTCAGAACATTTTAAATATTATATAAGGCCAATTGGTACTTTTGGCAGTGTGGGCAGTGTGCCAATTCCTGCTGGACAATGAAATCCGCATCTGCATAAAAGTTGTCAGTAGCAGAGGGAAGCATGAAGTGCTGTAAGATTTTGTGGGAAAACAAAACTGCACTGACTTTAGACTTGATAATAAAACACAGTGGATCAACACCAGCAGATGACATGTCTCTCCAAACCATCACTGACCATCAGTAAATTTTATTTATTTCAATTTAATTTGTAAATCAAGGGAGCAGAGTCTGGAGGAAGAGTGGAGAGACACACAGTCCAAACTGCTCGAGGTCTAGTGTGAAGTTTCCACCAATCAGTGATGGTTTGGAGAGACATGTCATCTGCTGGCATAGTGTGTGTAAATGTTATGTAATAGTGTGTGTAGGGAAAAAAAAAAACACAATTTATTCAACAACTCATGTGTGTAATGTAATATTAGGGTTGTGATCATTCAGATGCCAAATTGTTGCCCGGAATATGTTGCAGATCTGTTTAGAGAATATAGACGCAATAGATCTCTTAGATCCATGGACTCGGATAAGGTTGTTGAACCCAGAGTCCGGTCTAAACATGAAGAAGCAGCTTTTAGTTATTATGCTGCTTATATAACTGGAACAGACTAGCAGAAAATGTTAGAAACGCCCCAAATGTAGAAGTGTTCAAATTCAGGTTGTGCTTTTTTTTTTTTACCTTGTTTTATTGTCTTAATTTACTTGTATTTTTATTATTGTTGTTTAATGTGTTTTTTTTTTTAATGCACCTTATTTTTAATTTTATTTTAACAATTGTTCTTTTAATTTTTAATTATCAATGTTTTTGTTTCTCATGTGAAGCACTTTGCACTATAAAGTGGTACCAAAATGTTTATTGAGCCCCGAACACCAAGAAAGTACAATATAGCTTAAAATAATTTGGTCATTGGCCGGTATAATTTCTACATTTTCCCTTATTATGCTCACACACCTCATTTATAAGCACACTTATTAATGGATTTAACAGTGGTTCTTCTATGGCATCACTTTAACAACCTTTTGTGTCAGCTTTGGTTTGGTCCCAAGTAGGGGTGGGCAATATTATATCATATACAACATATCGTGACACAGAAATATCATGATATTAAAAATCCATATCGTGATAATAGAGATGTTATGTCTTAAAAGTAGTCTATTATTTACTGTGAAGCTTTAGGTGTATTGATTGTATAAGTGTTTTAGTTTGCAGTTTATTTGCATACACAAAATATTCTGCAATATGTTTTGCTGCATTATATTATTTTATGCTATATTATTTATTTTGCCACATTATGATTATGCTGTTATACTATTATACTATATTCCTGAAATTAATGAATTATTTTTCTGTTTTCCTATATCGCCAAGTATATCGTTATCGCAAAAATACCCTGAAATATCGTGATATTATTTTAGAGCCATATCGCCCACCCCTAGTCCCAAGTGTGCAGCATTGATGCATCATCACAGAGAAAGTTTATTTGGTATTAATTTTGGGAAGCATGATGTTCAGCAGGTTCCTTATCTGTGGCTCTTCTTCCCAGGCCCTTGAGCTACAATATGTTGAGATTACAACCAAATAAGTGGGCTTTACAGTTGGCTGATGAGTTGAGAAGGAAGTGCCCAAGATACCCTGTGTGTACAGGGTCTTACTGGCTTACAGGATAAAGCAGGAAACAGTTTACTATAGATTAGGTAGAAGAACGTCCAACAACAGAAAAAAGCCTTGGATTTCAAACCACCAGTAATGAGCCGATGGGCAGATGGTCAGCCTGGAACTGAAACCAATACTAGGGACTGGCAAATGTCCTAACCATGTTTCTAACAGAGACTTTCTACACCATCTGGAAGGTGCTGTTGAATACTGAAGCTAGAACAGTGTAATATTGAAAGCTCTTCAGGCAGCCTGTCGACTCGCTGCCTCGGAGTGAGGTTAAGCCCTCTAAGCCGAGTGGGCTGGAGCAGAGTGCCAGCAGAGCTTTAGGAGATGGATGGGATTCTTGTAGTGGTGTATGTGCTGTTCTCTGTGATTTATGAGTGAATTTTTTTTTATTGTTTTTGGACCTCAGCAACTGATAGGATTTTTTGATATTTTGTATGTAATTTTATTTGGTACCACTTTAAAATAAGGCTCCTTTATAAAGAGTTTATAAATATTTTATGAAGGTTTATTACTGGTTATTAATAAGGTTATAAACCATTTAATAAGCAGTTACAACACATAAATAGGAAGGGGAAGAGTGGCCTGTCATGTACCATATAGTGATTCCACATTGATTTAAACAGTTAAACCTCTCCTGCCTATCTTACTTTGTCTTTTCCATCAGTCATTATTAACATTTCTGTTTATAACTTTATTTATTTAACTTTAATAACATATTAAATGACTAAACTGATTTTTAAACTGTCTATTGTTTTATTGGATATGTTTAATAAGTTATTGTCACTGTTGTTCTTTATTTTTATGTGTTGTAAGTGTTTATTAATGTTTTTGAAGTATTTACAACTTAATTTATAAGGTAAGATAAGATAATCCTTTATTAATCCTGCAATGGGGAAATTGACAATGTTACAGCAGTACAGAGGAAAGGACAAAGAAACAGGTCAGGAACAAAAAATATAAACAAATAATCATAAAACTATGTATGCAAATCAATTACAGGAAATATATAAAGATACTTAAAAAATAATATATTGTAAAGAAAAAATATATACATCTAGTGCATAGAGATATGATTATGGTAGGGTGTGACCATTAATAAACTTCTTTATAAACTATTATAAACCCTTATTTTAAAGTGGTACTTTTTTTTTTAACATTTATTTATTTATACAATGCTGCGAAAAGTGTTTGCCCCCTACTGATTTTGTTTTGTTTTTGCCTTATTATACATTGCACTTTTTTATATTGAGTAAAGCCTGTAGTTCTTTTTAATCTTGTTCTGGGTTCTTTTTCTGACCTCCTACATGAGTTGTTCATGCCCTTTAGGAGTAATTTCAATAGGCCGGTCACTCCTGGGAAGGTTCACCACTCTGTAAATGGTTTTATTGCTATGGCCAATGATGTGTATGTGGTAACGTGGTGTTCTGTGTGTGTTCAGGTGGTATCGAATATTGATGAGCTGTTTGACAGAGAGGAGTTATCAGCAGCTCCAGACCCAGGCTGGCCCGACTGCTTCAACTCCGGCGTTTTCGTCTTCCGACCCTCCAACGAAACCTATGGCAAACTCCTCCAGCACTGCACAGAGCACGGCAGCTTCGACGGCAAGTAATTGTGTGTTTGTGTGTTTGAGTGCAAGATCTAGCAGTGTAAAACCTCACAGCCCTGCCCATTCCCCATCTTATTTTCTTCTTTTAAACTGTCTTTTCATTTCCAGCATCCCCAAATTCTAGCAGTTAGATTTCCATATGCTAATATTGACATTTTTATTTGTTCCCAAGAAATCTTTAAAAGTCTTTAAATCTTTAGATCATAAGAAGGCGGGGCTACACTTAGTATTAAAGTGAATGACAGCCTTGGCAGTTGTAATCAAGCTGTCAGACAACTAACTAGTATTCATACAGTTATTGATTCATTTAACATGAAGATCTTAGGAGTTTATTTGTTGAGTCTGATGTCTAAATACTATTAAAACATATATTTTACTTATTCTAATCATCACCAGTGCATGCTTCCACTTTAGTCTTATCAGTCCACAGTATATTTTCAGTCCTGAGCAAAACATCAAGATGTTTGTTTTCAAATTGACACATGCCTTTGTGTCATATTTGCCTTGGAGCTTTTTCCCTAGTCTATTACCTATTATTGAACCATTAACACTGACCCCTGCAGTTTTTTAGATGTTGTTCTGGGTTCCCTTATGCCCTCATGGATGAGTTGTCCATGTCCTTTTGGAGTAAATTGATAGGCCGGTCAGTCCTGGGAAGGTTCACCACTGTTCCATGTTATCTTCATTTTCATTTGTAAGCAATGGCTCTCACTGTGGGCTTAGAAATGAGTTTGTAACCTTTTCCACACTGATAGAATCCAATGACTTTGACAATGTTTTCAGATCAGGCAGACTTTTTGATGTACAGTATTTTACCCTGCTTCAATTTGTCAGGCAGGTTCTATTCAAATGATCTTCGTGTTTGCCTGATATTAAAGTTTGATTTATAATAAAAAATGTAAGTATAACAAAATAGAAACAAAGGGTGCCAAATACTTTTTAATTGCACTTTAAATGTTAGTTTATTTATTTTCAATTGAATTTTATAGTCCATTGATCAATCTAAAATAAGAGCAAAGATTAAGATCAATCTGTGTGTCAAACACAGGTATGGTACATAAGGTTATCTCGGACTCTAGAGGCTCCCTATCTCCTTATAAGGGTGTTTTTCCCCAGCCATGTCCCAGATCACTAGCTTGGCCAGCGGTAGTGTATTGGACAGCGACCCTGACGACACGGGTTGGATCCCGCGTGAGGAGCTGTGCGTTTATTTATTTTAATTTTTTTTCTTTTTTCTTGGTTTATCTGCTTTGAGATCAACTGTTCTGCAATTGGGTTCAACAACCCTCTGGCCTGGAGAGCTACTAGTCTGTATCACTACATCCTATTACACTTTATTTCACACATCATGTTAAAATATCTGGCCCATGGCCAAACTTAATTGCCGACCCCTGCTCTAGTGTCTCCGAGCTTTAGGTTTGGGGTTTAGCTATGGGGTTTTTGGTAGGCTGTCTTAGACAAAGACGATGCCCATTAAAACTGTGTAGTGTAGGCTAAGCTTTTAAGACAACTACACAGACCACCAGTGTACTGTAACTCTGTAAATGCTGTGCATTTTAACTATCTTGGTTAAAGACCTGCAAGAGTTAAATACAGCCTCTACACAGTGTTTTCCTTTTTTTAGGTTTTTACCACATATGACATATTTTAGTGTGTTCTCTTCATTAAGCTGACTCAGTTTTGGAAACTGGGTGTGTGTGTGAGACCTCAGCCTGATTTATCAGTACAGCTCTTCAGGCTGTCTTTGCGTATACACCATGTTGATGTAGACCAGAGAAATGTGGCTCCAGAACAAGACTGGAGATGTTCTAAATTAAATGTGGCTTGAGAAATATGGGAGGTATTTGCTTATTTAAGAGCCACCTCTCAGCTCGTACATCTCAGAATGAGTTGGTTTGCCCTGGTATTAAGCTGACTTTAGTTGGTACAAGTTGTTAAGCGTCTTTAGGTGTTTACTTTAGTGGTCAGTGTCAGATTTATTAAACACTGCCCAGTGCTCATCTTGTCCTGTGGAGGTATTCTGGGTTGATGGGCTGTGATGGGTGTGGTTCTTTTATAAATGGAGCTGTTTTCTCATGGCCTGCTGCCACTGATTTCTCTCTGTGCTCTTCATTCCTTCGAACTGTTCCAGCGGAAATGTCTCCAGTAGATAACTTCACGCTCAGCAGCCTCATGTCATCCGCTCTGTCTAATGCTGACAGGTGTAATCGGACTATCGCACCTCATCTCAGCTTATGAGAACACCTAAAGCTGCGTTCAGAGAGTTACACAACCTAGAAAAAGGCTCGGGCTCTGCTTGTGGTGCTCCACATGGGGAATTTGGCACAGGGGCGCCTGCAGACAAACAGCTCTTTCACTGTGTGAGTTTTAGGAGCAGAGGGGGGCATTAAGCCAGTCACCTCTTTAGGGAGTTTCTTAAATGAGCAGTTTATAGGCAGCGCTCAGTCCTGAAAGAGCTGAATGTAGCTGAACAAATCTGCTGAGTCACTAGAAGCTTAAAAAAGAATTTGATTTGATTTGAAATATTTATGCATCAGTAAATGGTTTAGATATAAACTTTAAAATAAAATAAAATAAAACTGTCGGTAGCTAACTTGTGATAATTCAGGTGACTGTATAAATCATAAAAGTAAAGGATTGATTGATTTCAGGCACCTCATTATGTGTGTGATAGATAGATAGATAGATAGATAGATAGATAGATAGATAGATAGATAGATAGATAGATAGATAGATAGATAGATCTTTCTCTCTTTCTCTATTTCTTTCTTTCTTTTTTTCTTTCTCTCTTTATTTCTTTATTTCTTTCTCACTCTTCTTTCTCTTTTTTTCTCTCTTCTTTCTCTCTCTTCCCTCTCTCTTCCTTCTTTTCTTTTTTTCTTTCTTTCTCTTTCTCTATTTTGCTCTTTCTTTCTTCCCTTTTTTTCTTTTTTTCTCTTTCTCTCTCTTTCTCTCTTTCTCTATTTCTTTCTTTTTCTATTTCTCTTTTTCTTTCTTTCTCTCTCTTCTTTCTTTCTTTCTCTATTTCTTTCTTTCTCTCTCTTCTTTCTCTCTTTTTTCTCTCTCTTCCCTCTCTCTTCTTTCTTTCTCTTTCTCTATTTTGCTCTTTCTGTCTTTCTTTCTTTCTTTCTTTCTTTCTCTCTTTCTCTATTTCTCTATTTCTCTTTCTTTCTTTCTTTCTTTCTCTCTTTCTCTATTTCTCTATTTCTCTTTCTCTCTTTCTCTCTCTCTATTTATCTCTTTCTCTATTTCTCTCTTTCTCTCTCTTCTTTCTCTCTTTTTTTCTCTCTTCTTTCTCTCTCTTCCCTCTCTCTTCTTTCTTTCTTTCCTTCTTTCTGTTTTTTTTCTCTCTTTTTTTCTTTATCCAAGAGTTAATTTCTGGAAATAAATGTTACATATTGTTAAACATTTTCTTAGTACACTGATCAAGTATAACTATAGGGAACCTATTTTGCAATCTAAAGGGAAGCCATTAACTGTCTGCGTGTCTTTGCTGTCATAACGACGGGAAAAGTATGCCTTGCACGTCTGAAAACACACAAAAGGCATGTACTGATTCCCTTGACTCCTTACTCATGGGTATGTTTTGGGCATAACGTGAAATAAACCAATCAATGTGTCACTTGCCATTACCTTTCAGAGCCAGGTATGCTCTTACTTTGGCGGATTGCTATTTCAATGGCGCAGCTGTTGCATGTCCATGTGTGCGTAACAAGCAGGGGTTTACACACGTTTGTGTGCATCTGGGTTGACAATTCACTGCCAAGATAGCAATGAATGTCTGAGTGTTAACAGCTGCCTAGGTTGTTTTCAGTCAGTGACGCACCTGTGTTTTCTGTTGCCAAGATAGCAATATACCAGAAATGGACCTTAACACACCTTATTTCCAGACTACCACATACACAGCGTAGATATATTCACAAGCACAAGCGTGAAAATAGACAGTTGATGGGGTGTAAGGTAGTAATGGACATCGCAACGTGCCATACGCAGGGTGTTAGATAGAGCCGTAGCTATTTTTTATGTGATGTCAGCACTGCATTATCGCTGGCGTGGTGGTGGTGTGCGTTAGTGTGTGTTGTTATGGTAGGGGATCAGACACAGCAGTGCTGCTGGAGTTTTTAAACTCCTCAGTGTCTATGCTAGTGTTCTACAGAGATATTTAAAAGTTTAAATGCTGCTTGCCTACCCTAAGTGTAGCCTCTTCAGATTTGTACCTAATTTCACATTTTAGCTGGCCCCCGCTGGTGTTTTGTGGCTTTCTGACTCCAGGCATGGTTTGATATGTTTGTCCTCAGTAATGGATTCTTTCTAGTGACTCCCATATAGAACCTACATTTGTTTTTTAGAGGTTTGCTAGTTAAAGCAGGTGTACGCTCCAAGCTACAAGGATCCTATTAAAAAAATCCTAAAGTATTTTGTGATTCATAATAATGGTAAACCAAAAGGGTGTTTTCCTTCCTTTTTTTTTGCCAAAGAACCATTTAATAATTTAACTTGTTCTTTGAACAAACTCTATTGTGAAACGTAGACATGTAAATTGTATTCATACTGAAGAACCCTTAATCATTTTTTATCTAATTTCTCTGATTTCTTATTTTTGGTCTTTGGATGATGAAAATAAAATCATCACTTTGAATATATGTCTGTCTTTGATTTTATCTTAAAGCCAAAACACTGTAAACATAAAAAGTGGAGAAAACTCAAAATTTCAAGGCAACTTACTGCACTAGATTTTTAGATTTAGAGTTTTGAGGCCAACTCAAACTTTTAGGTTTTGAAAAAAAAATACACAAACAGTTGTGCCAACTAGAAATCTATAGTTCAGATAATTAATTTTTCATATGCATAAAAAAACTTTAAATATTAAGTCTCACTAACTTAAAAAAACTTTTTGTTGTTGGTTGGCCTAATTTAGGTTCTATATAATGTATTTTGTAAGTTCTGCTGATTGTCATTGAAGATCAACTAAAACAGTTAGCTTGTGTCAATCACACGTCTCACATAAATCAAACTCACATAATGAGCACAATACAACTAAAAAAAGTTGACAATCTGACCTCAGTGTTGTAGGCTATAAGAGCAAGTTACTATGTTTTGTGTTGCTGAGTGTATATAGACTATATGCTGGTTGGGTCATATTTGCTTTACTGCAAGCTTATATGACTGACAATAAGACATATACATATACATATACGTACATAATAGCGATACATTCTTATTTGCTAACTTAAATTAACAAAATATATAGGAAACACTTTACTTGGATGGTCCATTTTATGGCCTTGTTGATGCTCAACTGACATTCAACTAACACTGAATTGAATGTCCATTAAGTTTAACTTAACCCTATGTTTAATGTAAATGATTCAAAATAGAACCTAACCCTACACCTAACCCTAACCTTAACCCTTAATCAACCATAAAATCAAACCCTACACCTAACCCTTACCCTAACCTTAAACTAAGCTTAAAATCTAACCCTAAACCCAATCCTAAAATATTAAAATAAGCGTTTGAGTTGAATGTAGGGTTATATTTAATAGAGAATCATTTACTTTCACCTTTTAGTTCATTTGCATTTAATAGAAATGTAGTTGAATGTTAGTTGCGTGTCAGTTGAGCCTCAAAGAGGCCATCAAATGGAGCATCCAAGTAAAGTGTTACCTATATCTTTTGTTAATTTAAGTTAGCAAATAAGAATGTAACACTATTCTGTATGTATATGTATATGTATATGTCTTATTGTCAGTCATATAAGCTTGCAGTAAAGCAAATATGACCCAAGGAGCATATAGTCTATATACACTCAGCAACACAAAACATAGTAACTTGCTCTTATAGCCTACAACCCTGAGGTCAGACTGTCAACTTTTATTCATCACACATGAAAGTCCCAAGATACGCTGCAGCCTGTGGGGAATGACTATACACTGATGTGCTGTGACCAACATCAGGTGGAAAACCTTCAGAATTGCTCAGTAGACCCCGTTTAACTAAAGAGTCAAACTGAGCATGTGCAGAGAGTCGTTGGGTTCAACTATAATTTGTCAATTTTGCCAAAACAAATTATTAAGTAATGTCAACTTTTGAGAAGAAACTTAATAATGTTAGTTGAGGCAGTTTGTTTTCAGTATCTCTGGATCAGTTGAACTAAAAATCACTTTAAGAACAATTTTTAAGTTTTGTTTTTAGAGTGAAGCCAACAATGATCCTAAGGACCTCAGAATTATTCCCCACGGGTGTAACTTAAGAACAGCTTAGCCAGTTTGCATTGCATTGCTTTGCATGTGCTAACTGATTGGTAACTTTTAGGGTGTAATGAAAGTGAGAGAGCATTGGTGGTTAATGGTTGTATTATGCAAATATTTAGAATTTGGAGACACCCCTCTCCTTTTTTCCTGTTTCCTGTTTTAACCTGCCAATGGGCCGTAAGTGTAGATAATGCTTAACTGCTTTTTTGCAATAAAATTAGTTGTTAATTATTTCCCTGCTTACACAATACTACTGCATTGTTACTGCTGTTACTCAACCAGTAAATTCTGTTCCTTCAAACTTAGTATATCTTTTTTGGGATACGGAACACTGCCTTTACCAACAACCTATAAAAAAAATGTAACACTGTAAATATTAGGATTAAAGGCACCTATTTAAATCAGTGATGGTATCTGTGTATTTTATTATCTGTATTTGTTTTGGCAGATACTTAAAGAGCTGGCATTGGTATCAGAAGGGGGGGAAGTGGTATTGGTGTGTATTTAGCTTTTCTTATAATATTTTTAGCATTGCATTTATTGTATTGATTCATTGTAGCTTTTCAGAACCATTACTTTACTTCAGAAAATTAACATCAAGTTTATATAATGCTTTGAGTAGATTACCTCAAAATGTAGGAGATCTGGAGTGGTACATGGTTAAGCATACCTATGCATGTTATACATCTTGTCCTTTGTAATAATAAATGTAATAAATAAAGGTACATTTTACATTGTACTCCCCCATTACTGATTGAGATGTAGAAGAGAGGCATTAATACAGAGCAGCCTAATGGAGTAGACAATGGGTCCATTCTTGCACTGCTGGCAGCCAGTAGAGGAGCTCGTTAGTTTTCTAGGTGGTGCAGGCGGGCAGGGGGCACTGCATGGCATAGTGGATTATTGGAAGAGAGATGCCGCTGCTAGCATCATGGAGCTTGGATCATGTTCAACAAGCTGGATCTTGTTTTATTTGATTAATTAATTTATTTTTTGTACGTGTGATGATGATGTTGATGATGATGATGATGATGATGATGACTGTGGAAGCTCTGTGCTGTTTTAAATCAACACAACATGTGCATAGCTGGTTATTAGTGTGTGTTGGGGATTGTATTGTATTGTGGTTGCTGTGCTTGGGATCAGGATGTGTTCCGCTTGGGCAAAACTGTCCAATGGTATTTAAAGGATGCTAATAGCGATGGGGTATTTTTAGTGGGATTGGTCTTTCAGTGCTGTGGTATGCAGGACTTGAACTCGCCTTGACCTTTTGACATTTCTCTTCTCTGTCTTGTATTTTGGCCTGGATTCAGGCGGCGGTGAGTGCAGTATATTGCAGGATTTCCCTTACTTTCAGATCCCTGATGCTGCTTTTCAGAGAAAGACCCTTTATAATAGGGTCCTCGAATTGCCCCTTTTGAATTGCCAAACTGTCAGTTTTCTAGTAAAGGATTTAGAGGTTTAAACCCATGCTGAGATCTAAAACTCTCTTTGTTCTGGTGAGATGAAGGCCGAGCATTATTTATTATCTGCAGTAGAAGATCTGTAATGGTTAAATCCATTGCAAAAGGTGAACTGCTGGGGCATCTTTCCATTTCCTCCGTTCTTCCAGAGCTCATGCCCGGCGGCGCTGTGGGCACATGGTCACGCTCTTATCTTGTGCCAGACTAAAGCAGCAGCAGCAGGCGAGGTGCATTCTTACAGAGCCTCGCTCATCCCCTCGAAATGAAGACTCTAAGGCCCGGCTAATGTCTGTGGAGCCTCTTGCATGAGGAAAGCCCCAGGGGGATGTTTCTGAGCTGCTTGATAGCATGACTATTTTAAGCCGCAGAACGCTGGGGTAACACTGGAGATACTAATTCACTCACCGGTTGGAACCGGTGAACACACTGACACATGTGTATCCCTCTTAATTGCACTTGTTGACTAGTGTTATCCTGGTCTTTGAGGAGGAGGCGAACAAAACGCTGTGCTCAAGTTTCCTCCCTTGAAGTTGGAGAGTCCCCTGTGAGAGGGGGGGTGGGGGACTGGCAGGAGATACTCATTTCCTGTGAATAGTACACATGCATTACACTAGTAACACCTAGAAGTCAGGGAAATTTCTGATTCTTATTGAATATCAGAATTTGATGGATGATTCCGAATCGATTCACAAATGACCAGAATTGATTCAGACCTGCCAGCATATACGCATGTTGTGTAACAGGCAATTTGAATATTATATAAGGCCAATTTGTACTTTTTGCAGTGTCTGCAGTGTGCCTGCTTTCGTGGTGATGTGAATTTCATTTTCCAGCAGGACTTGGCACAATGCCCACACTGCCAAAAGTACCATCTGGTCCTATGTAATAATAAAATTTTCTGAGACACTGATTTTTGTGTTTTCATTGATTTTGTGTTTACATAATCATCAACAATAAAATACATAAATCCTAAAAATAAATCACTCTGTGTGTTATACATCTATATAATAAGAGTTTAATTTTTTGAACTGGATTACCTGAGTTTCAGGTGAAAATGAGGTGATTCCACCTCATCTAGAGGTGGGGAAATATCTGATTCTTATGATGCGTCTCGATTCTCGACGTAGATGATTCTGCATTGATTCACAAATAACCAAAATTGATTGAGATCTGCCAGCATGTACGTATGTTGTGCAACAGGCATGCATTAAAAAAAAAAATCCCAGAAAATTTGAATATTATATAAGGCCAATTCGTACTTTTTGCCAAGTCCTGCTGGAAAATGAAATCCACAACTTTTATGGAGAGGCAGTCATTTTTGTGTTTTCATTGGCTGTAAGCCATAATCAACAATAAAAGAAATAAACGCTTAAAATAGATCACTCTGTGTGTAATACATCTATATAATATATTAGTTTCACATTTGAACTGAATTACTGAAATAAAGTAACTTTTCAATGATGGCCATGATTTTCAAACATGGCCATGGTGACCTATTGGCTGTGGAATAGTGTGTTTGTCTTATTTGGGTGAGTAAAGCAATTTTGTTTATTTACAGTATGCTTAGATTTCCAGTATTTTCAACAGCGCAGTTAGCTGCAGCGCTTAGCGCTAGTAAATGCCGCCCGACAGCGCTACACTGAGGAACCCTGAGTGTTCCAGTAAACCAGGGTGCTGTTAGTTAGTGGTTTATCGCACAAAGCTTGTTTTAACACAAACGTACAGGCTACAGTCCAATACTGTATGCTCAACAAATGAGTTAGCGCTGCGGTTAGCGGCTAATGCTAATACTGCTCTAGCATAAGTGCTGGAGAAACTTCATTAAAAACTGTCCCTTATAACACTGTACTTCAGCGGCTTTACTGCTCCTTACAACCTGAGTGGTTAAATTCATACATAAGGTGCACCGGATTATAAGGCACACTGTTGATTTTTGGGAAAATTATAGGATTTTAAGTGCACTTTATAGTCTAAAAAATACAGTATAGAAAAAAAGTACACATTGGATATATCAACCGGGATCATGGAGGTAGATAAACTGGAGGTAGATAAATTGGTACACAGAATAAATGTTTATTTATTTATTATTTTTTTTTTTTATTTTGTAGGCAGTGCCAATTGGACTGACAAACAACATGAAAATGCATCGTTATTTAATCAAAATCATTTAAATTTAATTGTTCTATTTGACTTAAGATGCCAGTCAACCATAAAGATCAAACATAAAATTAAAAGTTAAACCAAACCAAACTTTTTAAATAATGTAAAACTTGTATTTACCCTGAACTGTTTTATAGCTGAGATTCTTGTAAAAACAAAAGTCTTTTTATTTATTAATGTGACCTTTTACATCTACATCATTGTTCTGACACTCTTATACAGAGTGAATTACACGTGAAGCATGTTACAAAGGTAGAGGAATGTAGATTTGGAGGTCTTACCCAATGACGTGTGTGTGTGTGTGTGTGTGTGTGTGTGTGTGTGTGTGTGTGTGTGTGTGTGTGTGTGTGTGTGTGTGTGTGTGTGTGTGTGTGTGTGTGTGTGTGTGTGTGTGTGTGTGTGTGTGTGTGTGTGTGTGTGTGTGTGTGTGTGTGTGTGTGTGTGTGTGTGTGTGTGTGTGTGTGTGTGTGTGTGTGTGTGTGTGTGTGTGTGTGTGTGTGTGTGTGTGTGTGTGTGTGTGTGTGTGTGTGTGTGTGTGTGTGTGTGTGTGTGTGTGTGTGTGTGTGTGTGTGTGTGTGTGTGTGTGTGTGTGTGTGTGTGTGTGTGTGTGTGTGTGTGTGTGTGTGTGTGTGTGTGTGTGTGTGTGTGTGTGTGTGTGTGTGTGTGTGTGTGTGTGTGTGTGTGTGTGTGTGTGTGTGTGTGTGTGTGTGTGTGTGTGTTTGCTGGTATTTATCATTTATTTAGTAGTATTTAGCATTTATCGCTAAAGTATTATTTTTACAGTGCACCGGCTGTTCTTCAGCACAGGCTGTTAATGATTAATGTTTGTTCAGTAGCTGAGCACGCTCTGAGGCTCTTTCACGTGTCTAAAATGTGCCTACTTGGCTGTGGGTATGGGATACAGGCTTTACCGCTGGCCTGAAGTTCATGTCAGCACCCCAGCAACCAGCCGGCACACACAGAGTGAATGAGTTCTTTCTTAGAAAACAACCTTTACTAAACACAGAGGGAATACAGGGGAGGAGGAGCTAAAGCTAACTGTTGCTGTGGGCAAAAATATGCTATAACAGTATATATTAAAATGTATAGTATAGTATAGTATATTTATAATATATTTTTTAACACATGGCAGTGTTAAATGTTAAATATTCTACATTCAGTCCAGTCAGGTGCAGGTGTGTTTCAGCACACATGGTCTGTAGACCTTTTAGCATATTTTAGCATACAGTAGCAGCCAAAAGATTGGACACACCTCTTCTCATTCAGTGTGTTTTTCTTTTTTTTCATGATTTTTTTTTTTTTATTACATTGTTAATTTAATATTAAAGACTATATTAAAGCTATACAGGAACACATGCAGCACAGGCTTAGTGGTTAGCATGCTCACCAAACGCACATCAAATGCTTAATCTTTTGCTAAAATTGTCCACCCTATTGTGCAGCTTGTCGTGACAGGGTAGACGCATGCATGACAGGAAATAAATCGTGTTTATATATAAAGAGATAAGGCTGGAAAATTATTTATTTCTGTCTCTGTGGTCTTATAAAATTGATTAATGGTCACTGCACTGACTTTGGACTTGACCATCCAAACCATCACTGATCATCAGTACATTTTGCATTTCATTTGTAAATCAAGGGAGCAGAGTCTGGAGGAAGAGTGGAGAGACACACAGTCCAAACTGCTTGAGGTCTAGTGTGACGTTTCCACCAATCAGTGATGGTTTAATGTAGAGTCATGTCATCTGCTGGTGTTGATCCACTGTGTTTTATTATCAAGTCTAAAGTCAGTGCAGTTTTGTTTTCCCACAAAATCTTACAGCACCTCATGCTTCCCTCTGCTGATAACTTTTATGTAGATGCAGATTTCATTTTCCAGCAGGACTAGGTACACTGCAAAAAGTACCTATTGGTCTTAAATAATATTCCATTTTTTCTGAGACACTGATTTTCGGGTTTTCATTGGCTATAAGCCATAATTAAAATAGATCACCCCAGGTGTATTTATTTATTTATTTATTTATTTATTTATTTTAGATGCACTAAAAGATCTACTGCCTTTGTCCGTTTGTTACTGCTTTAATTTGATCAGCATGCACTCACTCTTCAGTGTCTGTGTTTGGTGCCGTTTCTGAAAAAAGGCCTGGGGCTGTTGGGAGGGAGTGTTTCAGGTGAATGAGTTGGTTGTGCTTATTTGTGCCCCACCTTCTGCGTAAGCTCTGAGAACCCTGCAGCTTTCTGAACGCCAGATGGACTCCATCCCACCTTCAAATGCCCGCTTTTTCCAGTTCCTTTCTTCCCATACTCACTGGACATGCTCCTGCGTCTACAGTAGAACATATTACATTACATTACATTACATTTGGCAGACGCTTTTGTCCAAAGCGACTTACAATAGTGAAGTACAAAAATAATAGAAGTTAAAGGTAAAAACATCTTTAGATAGGGCCTAAAGGAGGTCGAAGGGAAATAATGGGAGAGAGGAGTGAAGGAGGGGAAGAAGGAAATGAGGTTAGAAGTAGTTAGTGTGTTAGAGGTGTTAGGAGAGTAGGTGCTCTTTGAAGAGCTCTGTCTTCAGGAGTTTATTAAAGATAGCGAGAGATTCTCGTGATCTGGTAGTGGAAGGTAGTTTGTTCCACCATTGGGGAACTCTGTATGAGAACAGTCTGGATTGCATAAAAAGAGTTTATTTGTACAAACAGAAAGTTTGTTATTTATATACAGATAAAGCTCTTTATATACCTTAGTCCCAAATCAGAAAAAATTGTCAGCATATGAATTGCAGCCGTTGTTCATACACAGCAAACCATCCACACATGCAGTGTAAGCTCTCCACAATGCACCCAATAAAAAAAATCTCACAGTGTCCGCCTGGTTTTAGTGTAACCGCATTAATAATGTGGTTTAGAGCTTGTTTGGTCTGAAGGTCTGGATCCGACGCTGCAGAATGTTTGAGGGACGAGTTGTTCATGTTCTGTGTGTCCTGCAGGAGGGGATCAGGGAGTCCTCAACAGCTTCTTCAGTGATTGGGCAACAGCTGATATCAGAAAGCACCTTCCCTTCATCTACAACATGAGCAGCATAGCAATCTACACTTACCTCCCTGCATTCAAACAGTAAGTAAACCTGTTTTCTGAATGGCTTCTTCTGTAGGCCCTCTAGTGGCCATACTGCCAGCATGATGGAAATTGGGAGAAAATTTGTATTCAAGTAAACAAAATGATTAATTGTGAGACTTATGAAATACAGAGTTTTATCATTATTATTTTTTTTAAGAATTCTAATATTTGCAGTGTCCATCAAACCTCTCAGGAGTTCCAATAGGGTCTCTTTTGATTTTAAAGACAGGACCTGTATCTGCAGTTCTATGCACACTTCCTTACCATTACACAAGTCTTATGCAGCTTATTATTAACCTGGATTCTGTCCATATGTTGTCCAACAAGTGTAGGCAAAGTAAGTAGTTTAGAATAAATCTAATGGACAAGCTATTTGGATAGGGATATTTAGTTTTTTAGTAATGTCATGCAGTTTAACCCTTGTGTGGTGTTCATATTTTTGTTACTCGTTTACTTTGTTACTTGTATTTAATTCAGCAAAATTAAGCAATTTTACATTAAAATGCTTTACACATGCTTGCTTCACCTAAATTGCAAGCAATATAAACAGCTTACATGGTTAATATTTGCCCTTTACCTTTCTTATGTTACATTTCTTTCAAAAAGTGCTACTCTTTTTTTTTTATTAGTTTTTTAATAAAATGTAAAAGAAAATGAATTAAACTCAAGATACGAGTAGAAAATTTGATTAGTTTCAAATTTACAAATGAAGCAATGTTTATTAGCCCTTGGCCAAACATACTGTATGTAATATAAATGTGTGTGTGTGTGGGGGGGGGGGGGGTGTACAGTGTGTGTTTATCGAAAATGTGTTTTGATATATGTTTTAATATAAGCCAATGCCAATGAGTTTGAGTTAGATTTTTTTTTTTTTTTTTTGTATCATTTGATGAAAAATGAAAACGGGTCCCACAGACCCGAACACCACACAAGGGTTAAGGAGATTTGGTGCCATTTTGAGTAGGTATGTAAGTAAAAAATGATAAATATAGAAATATTGTGATATTTAGTTTTGCAATAATGTATACGTTCATAACAATTAATTGTTGGTCATTTATATAAAATTGTTTAATTTTTTAAATTATTACTTTAGATGTAAAGATTGGTTTAAGTGTAAATAAATAGTGGTTCATAACATTTTGTGTTTAAATTGGCATAAAAAGTAAAGTTTCCTTTAATTAAGATTTAAGAAATGTAAGTTTTCTTAAATTTGATTTAAACACTCGCAAAATATCGCCTTGCTTACAGTATCACAATATGTTGTGATATCAAGAAACAGGGGTTACGATTCAGTATGTGTATGTTATTGCTAAGTTTGTGGCACATCAGTGTTTTATGCTTTGCCCAGTAATGCAGAGCTATGGAACAAATGGTTAGAATTTATCTATGGAACACCACCAGCCAAGTACAATTGAGATAGGTAGGTGTATCTGGATCTGGACTACCCACCTCTGTGAGTAAGTAACTATAGGTTTACATAGGATCTCCGGTGGATTTTGTGTTTTACAGTGACTCTTAAGACTAGGTCAGTGGCTAAACTGCACTTAGCAGGACATTACACATGTTGTAAAGTAACATTTGACATTGACAGAGACTGTTATTAGTGTAAAAATGTATTTATTTTAAAACGTTTCTAAATGTTGTCCTATTGTTTCCCCCTCTCCACTCCTCCACCTAACTAAAGCAGCATTATTCTGGATCACCGGATTTTTTTTTTTTTTCAAAACACAAAAAGACATTTTAAAATAAATGAAAAAATGATGAAATGACAACTTTAAAAATGTGATAATAATAGAGATTTAATAGCGATGTTTTTGCTGCATTATGTTGAGCTGATTACACAGTTTAAGTAAGTCTAAAGTAATAATTTAACCAGTATAGGCACCTCGTTTGCTTAATCATCAGTTTGTATATCAGTCATTGGTGTGCATTTCTGCTCTGAAGACCACGGTGTGCAGTTCAGAGTGTAAAGTAAAGGGATACTCTGGTCACATGAACGCTGCCCCATGACATTGCTTCATCTGAAACTTCGGGGTACAGGCAGAGACCGGGGTGAGGGACTGGCCTGGGCTTGAATATCCACGGTACGGTCTGCACAAGCCTGAAATAGAGGAGCTAATTTAAGGAGCTCACCTCACACTGTTGCAGGGTGTGAATGGGTGTGAATGGGCACTGGGGCATTATTCACGTAAAGGCTTTGGTTCACTTCTATTTAAAAAAATATATACTGCTATTATCCAGTCCTCAAACCTGCCGATGACAGGCACCCTGTTTTCACCCGATGACTCTTACAGGTATTGGTTTCCTCAAGCCAAACATTAATCTGGTATTCCAGAACAACTGGCATGTCTGGCACAATGGCAGTGCCGTTGGCCAATTAATGAGCTGTTGAATGGGCAGCATGCAGCAGATGGCAGCTTGTTGACGTTCTGGCTCTGTAAGCTGTTGTTGCAGTTGTTAACATGGTGATCCACTGGCTTAGTCTCACCTATCAGGATACAGCAGTGTTTTCCTCCATCGGCTGGATAAACAGAACCACAGCTATATAGAGCAGAGCTGTAGAGGACACATGACTGTGGCTTCGTAATCATTCAGAAAAAGCTCAGTTACTGTTGCAGCCACTAAAAGAATTCACAGTTAAACATCATTAGATGCTACTAACAGACTGTGAACTTTAGTAGCCTTTAAACCTACAGGAAGTAAAACAATCACTGGGGATATTCTGCCCTCATAGAAGTACAAACTGGGCTAGCAGGCTAACAAGCTAACAGGCTAATATTCCAATAATTTATGGTCACACTCAAGGTTAAGCTTTTGCATGTGTTTGTATATTATATATAATATACATATTATACCACAACAAACCCGTGATGTATATGTCCACCCTGGTGAAAAAAAATATATATACTTAATTGTACTTAAAACATATTGAGAAATGTCTAAGTATGCTGTAAATATTCTAACAGATTTATGTACTTAAGAGTACATTCATATTATGCTTTCATCAAATGTTTGAAAGTAAACTTTGATCATACTTTTTTAAAAGTACAATATAGTGTATTTAAAAAATAGACTACACTGAAGTAGTTCTCTTAGTTTAATGTAATTCAATGTACTTATTTCCAAGTATACTTTTGTACATTTTTAACAAAGTGTGTTAAAACAGCTGTTACAGTAGTTCACCTAAAGTACAGAGTATCACGTAACTTTTTAGAAAGTAAATTAAATTACTACATTTGTAAAATGTTTAAAAATATATATATTTAAGTGTTACATTAATATAACAGTTAAAACATATATATTCCAATGCTTTGTAATTATAATTAGGAAAATGTAAATTTAAGTAAATTATAGGCTACAGTGTTAAATAACACTAAAAAATAACACTGTAAAGTAAATTTGTAACATGCTAAAAGATTGTAGTACAGTATATTGATATATATTTTTATACCCAACGAAGTATACTAGAAGTGTGCTACTTACAAAAGACAGGAACAATTTGTAAGAAGCATATTTGTACTCCGATGTAAACACATATTTAACATCAATTCTTAGTACATTTCAAATATACCTGGTGTATAATAAATAGTGATACAGTTGTAATGCCCATTAAATATATTATAATTTTACTGTAAGCATATTTAAAATATGGGGTTACATACATGAAGTAGTTTTGAATGTTTAAATGTTTAAATGTTACTTAAGTATATTTAAAAGACTTCTATTTTAGTACAGTTAAGTACACTTGGCACAATTTAACTAGGACTTTTGAACTATTTTTATACTGTAATTAAAGTATAATAAGTACAAAAAAAGTTGTTTCATTTTAGCACTCTTTAAATATACTGATTAATAATAATGTGGCTACAAGAACACTTTAGTGCACAATAGCATAATAATGCTTACTATACTTTTCTACTCTACTTTGTTTTCTCTAGGGCTTATTTTAAACTGCTGAATTTTTCACACTATATTGCACACTTAAAATTCATGAATTTTCTCCAAAATCGTCAGTGTGTACTTATGTATTAATTTTACCAGTCAGGTTGTAAAGAGCAGTAAAGCCACTCTGCAGAGGTATAGACAGAGTTATACAGGTTTTTCAGTTTAGTTCTCCGCCAGTATTAGCATTAGCTGCTAACCACGATAAGCACTAGCTTTTTCACCATCCAGAGGTGAGTTTTATCAGCATGTAGCCTGCTTCTAACCCCAGGCTACCACTGTTGGAGCAGCATTAGCATTACCAGCTAACTGTACTAAGCCTTAGCTCTTTTATCGTTCTGAGGTAAATATTATCGGACTGTAGTCTGCGTGCGTGTTTATTATGTTAAAACAAGCTACATTGGATGAACCGCTAGCTAATATCACCCTGGCTTACCAGAACACTCAGGTTTCCTCAGTGTAGCCCTGTGGGGCGGCATTTGCAGTGGATGTAGCGGACATGTTTGCCCTTCTAGATCTGTAGTCTCCACTCCTTTTTCTGGAAAGCTTCCTACAGTTTTCAAAGCCAGTGAAACTTAATGCACTCTACATAACCTGTCAAAATCTTATAAAGCTAGTGATTAGTTGGATCAGATGCAGGATTATTGAATGGATTAGGGTTTAATCCAAATCTGTGAGATTTGGTGGATCTCCCAAGTTAATTTTTCATATCTACAGTGTTTTAAATCCAGATTTATCTTTTGACTTGCACAAGTCAGTCTTCTTCTTTAACACGGTGAAATATTCAAACAAATCAAACCAAACTAGTAGAAGAAGTCATAAACATCACCTGCTTTAACCCCATGTGCTCCTCAGGTATGGAGCAAATGCCAAGGTGGTGCACTTCCTGGGGAAGACGAAGCCGTGGAGCTACACGTACGACCCTAAGCTGAAGGTGATGAGGGGGGACGTTCAGGAGGCCGCCACACACCCCGGCTTCCTGCTGGAGTGGTGGACTCTGTACAGCAGCTGCGTGGTGCCCATGCTGCACCAGGAGTATGGAGACCAGCCCTTCCACTCTGGCTGTGAGGTGAGATTCCAACTGCTGAACTGCTAGTGACCAGAAAAATATCTGCATACATGTGTTGGGGTGGCAATCAAGACTACAGTTACCAAAGCAACAGTCCAAATATGGTTCCCATAATACCATGCAAATCCAAAATATTACAGCTTAAGGTTTCCAGTACCATTATTCCCGAGAATAATTCTAACCCTGCTCCACCGTTCAATGCTGTTTGGCTTTATACTTCCGCATTCAACTCCTGGTATTACAGGTAGTACAGTTTTTCTGCTGCTGTAGTCTTTCACAGAGTTTAATCAGCTGGCCTCACATCTGACTGGGTTTTTTTAATGGACAGTAAATTGTCTCAGGATTTTTCACAATAAGCCATTTTATTGTGTGCACACACACATACTGTTTTTTAAATGAAGTCGACATATCAGCTCAATCATGTTAATGGGATCTCCATTTTTATATACATATATTTTAAACTTATTCAGATGGCAATTCAGAAATTTAAATGTTGAATTTAATTATAACAAAAAAAAGGATGCAGAGCTTTCAGACCTCAAATAATGCAAAGAAAACAAGTTCATATTCATAATTTTGAAAGAGTTTTAAAGGTTCAGAAATCAATATTTGGTGCAATAACCCTGGTTTTTAATCACAGTTTTTATGCATCTTGGCATGTTCTTCTCCACCAGTCTTACACACTGCTTTTGAATAACTTTTTGCCACCCCTGGTGCAAAAATTCAAGCAGTTCAGCTTGGTTTGATGGCTTAATCTCAATTTGGTAAAATGAAAGAAACTACATTTTTAAGTAGTCTCTTATTTTTTTTATATATATGGCATAAAAAAGTATTTTTTTACATGACACAACTAGCTGTGTGCATGCAATTTGAACAGACCACAACACAAATTCTGCCTCCTAGAAATGCCCACATTTACACACACTTTCTTCTTTTTTTCCACTGTTGCATAATTTTCCATTACCATTGCAATTTTTAATTCCCTTCCTCTGTCCCTCTCTCCTAATAGGACCTGCCTCCACAGAGTGAGCACGCCCCTCCTTCTATCTCCTCCGCGGAGCGTAAGCAGCGCTGGGAGCAGGGCCAGGCAGACTACATGGGAATAGACTCTTTCGACAGCATCGAGAAGAAGCTGGCGGTTTTTCTTAAATAAGCGAGAGGGTGAAGGGTGACCTCATGGTTGTACGTTTTGATAGAGTGAACGTTTTTGATACGCGTGAGTGTAGATACGTGGCTGCTCTGCCGCTGTGAGTGGTTTCCTTCAGCTATGCAAAAACTGGCGTCGCACAGTGTGCCCACACGCGCCTCCACTTTCCTCTCTTACACCTTTTTCTACACTGTGAAACTATCTATTATCAGCCTGCACCTTCCCACCTGACGAATAAAACGCGCTATTGCGACATACGCCACATGTTGGGCCTTGTTCTGGAAGTATAAAGGGAGTGAGGGTTTTTTTTTGTACTTTTACAGCATATTTCTGCCTTTTGCAGCGCATGCCAGCTTCTATTTTTCTACTGAATGTCCCCTTTGTTTTGCACAGAGGTGGTAATACTTAGTAGCACTGACTTCCAAGAAGGCATTCAATGTGTTTAAATGCATGAGGGAGGAGGAGATCACCACCCCTCTGGCTCCTCTATTCATGTGGCGTCCATAGTTTGAAGAAGTAGAGCTGGGCGATAATATGGGGGGGGGAATGATATTATATTGCTATTTAGATACTTTCCATGCATAGTACAGTGATTTGTATTCAGTTTTTGCTGCACATCTTCCAAATAAACAGTTCTAATTACTGTTCACTCTCTGTAATAAAACATACTGTTAGCTCATTAAAGTTCATTAAAGCACTGATATGCTTATATTTTCTTATTGTATCGACATTCACTCTTTTTTTTTTTTTAAATTGCGATACAATAAGTAATCGTCATACTGCCCATGTCTAGTCTGACATGCAAATTTAATGAGACACATGGCCCACATAATCCCATTTCACCCCTTGGCCCTACCACTTATTCCTACCCCTTTATTTCGAGTGTAACCCTTCCTCTTGGAACAGAGATTCTTATATATAAGAATATATTCTTATATCTTATATATTCTATAAGAATATATAAGATATAAGAATTGGGACAACCCTTCAAGCACCTAAAACGTCATCAGGAGCGCTTCAGTAAAGTTCAGTAACTACTGGAGCTGCTGCTGGATAATTAGTTAACTTTAGGGCGTATTTTATTGTACGTCTTCAGAAAGGGGGGAGATGGTGTAATAATTAATTATTATTTTCCATTCCTTAATTCCTCTGATAAGGAGCTGAAAATTAGCTTTAATTAGCTTTTGCCGTCTGTTGCACCATTTAAGGTGGAACGGAAAAGTTAGCTAGCTAGTTACTGAGATAAAACTACCAGCGATCTTTTTTTTTTTTATGCTTGTTATGAAGAATTTGATCATAAATCATTGAAACTACACATTAAACTTTTGTAAAATAGTGCTAAGCGTCACTTTGTGTTACCATCTTACCAGTGATTCTCATACCCCTTCGTTTAAAGTGTGCATCTGAAAAATCTCTGTTTGAAGGGATAACAAGTCCTATCCTTTTCCCCTAATCTACCCCTCCAGCCTAACAAGAATCAGGACACTGGGGTAAAGCCAAGGGGTGAAATGGGATTGGGCCATAGTGATGTCTGTTGAAGCATCTGTTCTAAAACACTGAAACAGTATAATCTCTCTCTCTTTCTCTCTTTTTGTTGCCTTTGCTTCTCCAGATGTTTACACAAGATCACAGAAAATGCCTTTTTCTCTCTCTATGGTTTACTGCGTCTGTGTTAGTGTCTGCATCCCTCTGTGTTCACACCACAGGAGCCGACCCTCTGTTCTCTCTACCAGCATAGAGTGGTGTTCCAGTCTTCTTTATCTGACAGCTGTTGCTGCTGTTTCCTATGTTTTCACCTGCAAAATAAAGTTTAGTGGAATTATTACACTCTCTGTTTTTTTTTTTTTACAAGTTTACGGTTGGAGGATGAGAAGTTGTTATCCTCTTTAAAAAAAGTTTTTAAAAAGATTAATAGTAATAATTATTTTTTACGAAAAACCTTTAAAAAATAAAATAATAAATAAAATATTTTATTTTAAAAGATTATAAAAATGCTTATTTACATTTATTTGAGCTCTTTCTATAGACAATATCCATATATCCGCCATTTTTCCCTAAATATAAACTAATACAGATCTCAAATTGTTTATATGCAAGTGAGAAAAACAACTACTATTAGTAATTACGGTGGGTTATATACTGGTTAGTTTGCAGTAATAATTAAGAAAGAAAGATGCATATTGGACCATGGTCTCTGCATGGTATACAGTGGTGCTTGAAAATTTGTGAAATTTTCTATTTTTCTGCATAAATATTACCTAAACATAATCAGATTTTCACGCAAGTACTACAAATAGATAAAGAGAACCTAGTTACACAGATAAGAAAAAATAGTTATGATTGAAATTTTGTGTGTGTGTGTGTGTGTAGAAAATTCTAAAGGGTTCACAAATTTACAAGCACCACTGTAGGTCCACTCTACTCACTGAGTCACTGGTACTGGAAAAAAAAATGTGGTGTAGCTGCCCTTTATCCCAATATTGACTGTTGAAGATTAGTAGGGACTTTCCTCACTTTACAGCCTAGATTCCCCAAACTATTCACTAATACTGCTTTTTGAAATATCATCCCCTCTGTTTAGAGAAGTTTAAGTTACTTTAAATAATTAGAAATCAGATATATAGACTACCAGTCAAAAGTTTGGACACACATTCTGGACACAAGCTCATTCTCTTCAATATTTGTTTTTTATTTTGTATTAGTCGAGACGAGAGGCTTTTACTGTCATTCTATCTGAGTACAAGTACACAGTGCAACAAAATTTCAAACTGCAGCATGGAAAAAACAGTACGATATACACAACATAAAGTGCAGACATGCAACAAATTATTTAACATAGAACTAGAACACAAATATAAATACAGCAATAGACATTAGACAGTTTAACAGAGCAGTAACAGAGCAAGATAAGGTGATATAAGAGACATGTAACATACTGTAACATTTATAGGTTATACATATGTTCAAAAATGGTACAAATATAGTACTTCCTAAGGAATATAGGATTTCCAGCAAATATTGCTGATAAGGAAAGAGGGTGTGTTTGTGGGGGTGGGGGTTAGTATTCATTTACATTAATATTAAAGACTTAAAAACTATGAAGGAAACAACTGTTTGGCCTTCAATGTGGTACTTAGAAGAATATAAAGTATAAAACATATTCTGGTTTATTTAACATTTTTTTTCTAATAATCACAAAATAATTGCATGTGTTCCTGTATAGCTCTAATGTCTTTAATATTAATTGATTCAATATTGTAGCAAATAATACAAATAAACAAAAAAAATTATATAAAAGAAGGGGTGTTCAAACTTTTGACTTGTACTTTATATAATAAAACTTTATAATAAATAATAGCAATTAAATAAATAGTAAATTAAAATTGATTAATGTGATCTGCTCCCTGGTAGTCTATTCATGCACCAAAAAAAATATATATATATATATATATATATATATACAACTTTTATATATTATTTAATTTATTTGATAATGTGTAATTTTGTAATTACATTTATTAATTAACCAATTAACCAATGAATTAATACATTACTATAATAAGCACATTTCAGTAAATAACTGGTGACAATGCATAACACACTCCATTTTTAAAGGAATACTTTTCTCTTAATTATTTATCATATTTCTATGTTTATAAATGGTTAATCTGTGTTCATCAAGGAGTGCACGTGCGCGTAGAGCCGTATCCTAGCAACAGTGCAGTGAGAGCGGTGAGCTGAGGCTGCGCGCCACAGACGCAGAGTACACATGCTTATTGGTTTCCAATAATATGCGCATATGGGTGTAACACCTGAACCGCTTAAACACAGTGACACGCAGCTGTGAAGATTGTTGGAGCACAGCGCCACACAGTGAATTCTTTTAGCCCTGCACCTTTTTGACTGCGTGCTGAGCACGGTGCTGAGTATATAATAATTATTACAGCTATACTTGTAATACAGCAGCTACTGCAGCAGTAACATTATAATAATCCCATAAACACTTTAAATTAGCACTTTTAGCAGGTTTCCGGTCGCTAGAACGCACATGGGCTCTTATAAATGCTTGTAAACACAGAGTTCGGCTCATGTGAGTCATATAACTGAGTTAAACTAACAACAGAGTCTGATTCAACAAAAGAGTCGTTTGCTTGAACCGATTCTTTTAAACGACTATGATTGAATCGTTCATTTTGCAATATTTCTGGTTTAGAAATCACTCAAATCATGTATTATTTCAACTCAAATTTTTCTGTCAGTCAAATATATAATGGCTTAAACAGAACACACACACAGATAATAAATATACTTATTTTTATTATTACTTTAGTAAATAGTATTTAAATGTATTACCTATATAAAAGTATTTAAACGTATTACTTTTTTTTCCCCTCTATATCGATACATGTGAAATACATTTTACATTTATTATTTTTAACTTTAGTTTCAAATGTATTTATAAACCAATTTGACATACTTATTTTCATATAGGTTTATTGATGCTCAAAAATAGTAATAGTCATAATATTTTAGTAAAAACCTTTTTTATTTATATATACAGTGCTTTGAAAAGTACTTTCCCCTTACAAAGTTTCATTTTTCCGATTATCAGAAAACAAACGTTTATAACAGACAAATATTATTAACTGATATTAAAGCTAAGGGGGTTTTGGTTTTGGGTTTTGTGAATCTCTCACTGAGAGTCTGGCGTTAAGCAAAGTGTATGAATATTCATGAGCAAGAGCTCTTCAGAGACCTAAAGCAGGGTTATACAGAAACACCGGATCATTTTTTCACTTTTTTTTCCTTTTTTCACATAAAAAAAGCTTACATGACATTCATTTATACTAGAGGGCACAACTAGACATTTTAAAACGAATAAAAGAACGATAGAATGACCTTTAATTTATCAATAATAAAAAAGTGACTCACATTCTAAGAGTTCTAAAAGTCCCGTTGTTCTGTTAAAAGACTCAGTTTTTAGAGTCGGCTCGTTCGCGACCAACCCATCACTACTGTAGAACCATAGACTGTATATAAAGATGGACGCCGTGTCGCCGTTCCCATTCATTCAATGAAAATGAAGCCAAAATCTTCCGCCATTTTGGCGATTCAGAGACCAGAGTCTGCGCAGTAGAGACCAGAGGAGGGAGAAAGGCTGTAGAGAGACCGCCTACTCATTTAAATAACCCCGCCCCTGAGGGCTGCCTCGCGGTCACAGACTGCAGAGCGGGGCGGAGCGGAGCGGAGCTGACGGTCTGTTATTGGTCCAGTCCATAAGCAGCCCTTTTACCATAACCACACCTTTTTTGAATAGAGCCGAATAAAGTTTTAAAAACCGAATTCTGTGGGGATATAAAAATTTGACAATATAAGCAGAGGTTACACTAGCTGCTGCATTTAAATAATGGAGGTAGAATTACAGTATATTAGAAAAAAACGTGATTGAAAGTTGTCTGTTTTGCCATTGAAACCTATGGGGATGGGTGGAGTTACACAGCTTTCTGCAGCCGAACAGCAGGGGGCGCCCGAACTGTGGTGGCTTCACTTTTAAGAGACAATGCTGTGTCCAGCTATAGACAGTCTATGGCTGTATTCGGAATGGCATACTACATACTACTCGCGTACTAAATGGTGTACTACTCCGCTCCGATTGCGCAGTGTGCATGGGGAGCTATCTTCACGGTGTACTGCATCCCAACATGCATTGCAACTGGCTTCTCCAGCTCGCTTCAGAAAAAAACAAGATGGAGGCGAGTGCGAGAGAATTATGGAAATATATATATTTTTAAATTAAGGGAATTATTTTGGAATGTATTGGCTCACCGCTGTCGAGACCCTCCGCTGCCGCGGCCGTGTCCCTCCGCTGCCTCGGCCGAGCGCTCTCCGCGGCCGGGACCCTCCGCTGACGCGGCCGCGCGTTCTCCGCGTCCGGGACCCTCCGCTGCCGTGGCCGCGCGGTCTCCGCGGCCGGGACCTTCCGCTGCCCCGGCCGAGCGCTTTCCGCGGCCGGGACCCTCCGCTGTGTGCTGCCTTGATGTAGTAAATAATTCCCTCAGTTTTAATAAATTATTCTGTTATTTTAATAAATAATTCCCTCAGTTTTAATAAATTATTCTGTTATTTTAATAAATAATTCCCTCAGTTTTAATAAATTATTCTGTTATTTTAATAAATAATTCCCTCAGTTTTAATAAATTATTTTGTTATTTTAGTAAATAATTCCCTCAGTTTTAATAAATCGTTCTTATTTATTTAATAAATAATTCCAAAAAATTATCCTGTTATTTTAATAAATGTTTCCCTCAGTTTAAATAAATTATTCTGTTACTTTAATAAATAATTCCCTTAGTTTTAATAAATCGTTCTCTTTATTTAATAAATAATTCCAATAGATTGTTCTGTTCTTTTAATAAATAATTCCCTCAGTTTTAATAAATTATTTAGTTACTTTAATAAATAATTCCCTCAGTTTTAATAAATTTGTTACTTTAATAAATAATTCCAATAAATCGTTCTGTTAATTTAATAAATAATTCCCTTCTTAATCAATCGTTCTGTTGATTTAATAAATAATTCCCTCAGTTTTAATACATATTTTTCTTTTAAATAAGGGAATGATTTGAATACAAATTAATAAAATTGTTTCACTTGTGCAACGTGTCTCATTTCTTTTATTGTTGAGATTGTGTAAATATGAATGAGAGTTTGTTTAAATGTGTTCTTCTTGTTGGTATTTACATGATATGAAAATAGTAATCTACTAAAATAAATAGGAAAACATATTTAACTGGAACATACTTGGGTTGTGGGGGCTGCTGCTAAATGGTTGTTAGAATTGGGTTAACTGCACTTACATTAAACTCTAAAATAAAAGCAGCAATTGCTGTTCTGGACAGTATGCAGATCTCATTAGTCTTAATAATGAAAAGGTAGGACATTTTTCATGTTCTTTCTGTTTACAACTCACTCTGAGGAATTCAGAGCACTACAGAGCACTGACTGGTGTGTCACAGCAGGACCGCGTAGGGTACTACAATCAAAAGTGTTACAGTACCGAATACTACATACTGGGCAGTGTGTAGTATGCAGTACATACTAGTGCAGTATGCAGTACGCAGTATAGTAGTATGCCATTCCGAATACAGCCCATGTGTAGAACTGCACTGAATCGAATCAATGAATCGTAGGTCTACGTTCCATTACACTGAGAGTTCCACTTTTAAAGAATCGTTTAGCTGAGCTGAGTGAATCGCCGAGTGAATCGCTGGATGAATCGCTGAGCAAATCGCTGAGTGAATCACTGAGTGAATCTCTGAGTGAATCACTGAGTGAGTTAGTTGCTGAGTGAATCGCTGAGCAAATCGCTGAGTAAATCGCTGAGTGAATCACTAAGTGAGTTGCTGAGTGAATCACTGAGTGAGTTGCTGAGTGAATCGCTGGATGAATCGTTGAGCAAATCGCTAAGCAAATCGTTGAGCAAATCGCTAAGCAAATCGCTAAGCAAATCGCTGAGTAAATCGCTGAGTGAATCGCTGAGTAAATCGCTGAGTGAATCGCTGAGTGAATCACTGAGTGAGTTAGTTGCTGAGTGAATCACTGAGTGAATCACTGAGTGAATCGCTGAGTGAATCACTAAATGAATCGCTGAGTGAATTACTGAGTGAATCAAACTTCCAGTCAAACGGCTCAGTCGGGCCCCGCCCCCTCCTCCATAAGTTAAAGCTACAGCTTCGTTACGCGGCGCTGATCGGTAAACATGGCTTCGCTGCCTTTCGTGCGGGTCGCGCTGCTCGTAGCCTTCTCCGTGTTCCTCACCCTGATCCTGGGCTTCGGTTTACCGTCCGCGCTGAACCTGCTGGCCTGGCTGTGCGGCCTGCCCGAGGCGAGCGCCACCGAGTGCGTGGTGCTGCTGTACTCGCTGTTCGTGCTCTACATCGCCTTGCCCCGGCTACCCCGCGGCTCCGTCAGGGTAGGTACCCGCTCTGCAGCGCCTGTGATCCGGTCAGACTGCGCGACTGCACCCGCCAGCAGCGCTCCGGGCCGGAGGGCAGTATTAGTAGCTGTAGGTCTGAGCAGCATACAGGTTACAAGTACAGGTACAGTGGGGGGGCACTGTGAGACCCCCAACCATGTCATATTTAAAGTACTATTTATTTATTCTGCTTATTCTGAGATCCTTCTGAGTGGTACAGTTGGAGAGATAACCTAGATGTGTGAAGTGTGATGCTCCTTCAAGCTGTTTAAAAATACATTACCAGTGATTACGTAATACATGATGTTATTCACACTTAAAGGAGTAGTTCACCAGAAAAATACATTTTGCACTGTATTCAATAAACTGTGTTTGCCAGCTGTTAGTGCAGCACAACAATTTGGAATATGATTAGGCATGCAGCCAATGAAAACCCAAAAATCAGTGTCGCAGAAAATTTGAATATTATATAAGACCAATTGGTACCTTTGACACTGTGGGCAGTGTGCCAAGTCCTGCTGGAAAATGAAATCAGCATCTCCATAAAAAGGTTTCACAGAGGAAGAGCCTCTCCGCTCTTCCTTCAGACTCTGTTCCCTCGATTTCCAAATGAAATGTAAAATTTACTGATGATCAGTGATGGTTTGGAGAGTCATGTCTGTCATCTGCTGGTGTTGATCCACTGTGTTTTATTATCAAGTCTAAAGTCAGTGCAGTGCTTTCCCTTCAAAATCTTCCATCTGCTGTCAACTTTAATAATCATCAACAATAAAAGAAAACTTTTTGTTGATATTGTAATTTTTTTAGATGCACTAGTAGAAATAATAACATAAAAAAGTGCTACAAAGTGTCCTTTGAGTAACACACTTTTGATTCCATTGACCCCAAAAAATATAGTGAGATAAGTTAAGTGTTGGGTTTGTTCTGGAGATAAAACTTGCTCATTTTAAATATGTATTATTTGCTTTTACAGCTCTGTTCCAACCAGTTAAACATTCAAATGCCTTAATGAATGGTTTCTGTTCAATATAAATTGTTCTGACTTGATCACAAGAATTTGATATCATTATTCAGTAATGGCCCTAGGTTCTTTAATGAGTTTAAGAACATTGTGAAAGCTACATTATATGAAGACAAATATAAGGACATCTGTTTAGCCTGCTTTTGTTGGAGTAACTGTCTCCAGCAAGTGGTGGATCAGCAGTTGGAGTATAGGCTATTATATGGAGTAAAGAGTTGTATACGCTTGTATAGGGTACTTTAAGTCATGTACGATATATAGAAAATCACAGTATCATGACAATATATCATAAGACAGTCCTTTACGATACTTCACAGCATCTGTGTTAATAAAGAGAGTAAAATACTCCAATATAAGCAAATACCAGGAATTATTGATTTATTGTTGTAGGTTTCACAAAAAATGACATATTAATACAAAACGGATGAAACAATACAATACGATACATTGATATATTGTCCCACTCTTTATATGGTAGCGTAGGGAGTATAGGGTAGTATGGTGTACTAAATAGTCGTGTGGTAGCATATGCAAGTAAATATATTGGCAAGTATTTAGAGTAAAAGGTAGTATTGGGTACTGTCAGTATGTGAATGTAGTATATGTAGGTATAGGCTAGTATATGATGCACACCTATACTGGTGTATGGGGTAGTATGGTGTAGTATATGGGGGTGTGGGGTAATATATATATATAAGGTGTTTTATGGTATTATAAGGTGGTATATGCCAGTATGGGTTAATATATGGTTTAGGACATAGTGAATGTTTACTATTTAATCTGAATTCCATCTGCACAACAGGCTTCATTTTCTTCATTTCCTTTTAGCCGTGGGAAAAGCTTATACAGCAGCTTCTTAAAATTAATAAAATACAGCGAGTTAAGCCAGCAATTAGCCTATTGTTTAGTCTGGAGAACTCCGTGCTCTTATGCTGTTTGGCTTTTTTTCTGCCAATCCTCCAGATTGACCCACTTTATGCTGGGGGGGAGTGAAAACGCTGCAGATTACAGGAGATTTCTGGAAGTAATCGTTCTCTCTTTTCTTGTTTCCAGGTGGAAGGGAAGGCCTTGTTAATTACAGGATGTGACAGTGGCTTCGGACACGGTTTGGCCAAACACTTCCATAAGCTGGGGTTCACCGTGTTCGCTGGATGCCTATTCAAGGTAAAGTGGGATTTTGGACTGCAGAGCTCTGGTCTCTGATTGGTTAATGTTTCCCAGTTACTGGTTTGAGTTTAGAGAGGAAGTGGGTGAGATGGTCTTAACTGACTCTTACAAAATCATTGAGTAATGGTTCTTAAGCATTAACAGACAGTTTATATGTTAACATGCAGCCTTACATACAGCGGTGCTTTCACAAGAATTCACTCAGAAAATTCACACTGGAGCATGTACTCCAGTTCCTCCAGTTCCACTCCAGTTCCTTAAAATGTTGGGATGCTGTTTAAAATGAAAATAAGTGTAAATAAAAACAGAATGCAATGATTTTCTTCACAACAGAACATGGAAAACATATCAGTTGAAAGTGAGGTATTTTACTATTTCATTAGCAGATTTATAGTCTGTCATATGAGTTAGTTGCAAATTTCTTTTACTGCAGCTTTTTTAAATTAGTAACAGATTTTTATTTTCCCATCACAACTTTTTTAAGATGTGTTGCTGCCTACTAGGGGTGTGCCATGTCGTACACAATATCACCAACATTTTTGAAAATCGTGAACGATATTATACCCTGAAATATCGTGCCATATCACCCACCCCTAATTATCACATCAGAGTACTACTTTTTTGCTGTTTTTAGCAAAAGAAAAATTCACACTGTTCTCATTGCCCATTATATATCTACTAGAGACAGATTATATCTGTCCAGTATCATTTATTTTACTTTAATCCTGGATATATGGAGATATTTAGAGTGTATTATTAGTATCATAACATTCTGGATCTTCTGCTATGTTATATTGTAGGCAGTAATACAATGTAATTTTCATTTTGTTGCAGTAGTGTATTCTTTTTTTTTTTTTTTTTTTTTTTTTTTTTTAATATTGTTTTAAGTGTTTTGGCATATCCCTAAGAGTATCAATATCATGAAAATATCTTAAAATATTGTGATATTATTTTAGGGCCATATTGCCCACCCCATACTGCCAACAATGTAATGTTTTTATTAAATGGTGAAATATCTTCTTTCCAGTATCTGATTACATTTACATTTATCTGTATTTTATAGTGTCCCAACCTTTTTTTAAATTAGTGTTGTAGATTGTGAAGCAATAAGATTGAATCAGGTCTATTTGTAATGGGGATGCACCTAATATTTGTTTATTAGTGAATTAATCTAACATCTAAGTTATCCCGTTTCTAAAATTTTTGTTGTGTGTGCTTATCAACTATAATAAAAACCCATAGTAATGAATAAAAGAATATTTACTTGAATATTTTATTATTTTTTTAAATTCTCATTTAAGCCATGACACTTCTTTACATGACATTAAGTATTATTATTTTTTTAATTACTTGGGTTTTATTTTTATTTTTTTTAAGTTTAATTGTGGATGCACTATATATAACATACTGTTTAGTGTAGTGGTGTGTGATTTTGGGAAGTTGGCCCTTCTTTGCAATGCATCAGAACACATTACTCCATATTTCGACATATTTACAAAATCGGTTGTCAAGCATTGATTAGTAAGTTGATGAGTTAACCTAGCCCTTATGTGTATTGCATTCATTCATTTAGTGTTTAAAATACCTCTGTAGATGTTGAAGTATCAACTCAAGTTTTTACTCTTTAAGTAAAAGTGTAAAAGTACTGGTTTCAAAACTACTTAAAGTATAAAAGTAAAAGTTATTTAAGGGGGAAAAAATAAGCCATTAAGAACAAAAGCTGAGTCCTGTAGTGCACTACCATCCAACCCCCTTTCCCTCTTCCCTTTTCTAAAAGCTATAATGAGTATAATGTTATATTATTAAAATATTAATGTTGATAATATAATTTGGGATGCTCTAAGCTGTTCCTCAGTGTTTCAGCTGCATATATGCTGATTGTAAATGAATGTATTTTAGTAGAATGTAAATATATTAAAGATATTAAAGTAGCTTAGTTGGACTGGAGTTCTCTTGAGTCTCTGCACGGATCATCTTCATACTAGACTACATACGTCTGCTATGTTCTTGCTGGAGTGGGGGGCGGTGCGTGTGTAGGTGTGATGGATCACACTATAAACCAATAGGAAGTCGGAATGGTAAATGTTTTTACTTATCTACATCCAATCAGCTGAAATTAAATAGGGCTAATGAGGCTATTTTTAAATATAAGGAGTAGAAAGTTCAGATAATTGAGTGAAAATGAAAAGAGCAGAAGTAAAAAGTCATATGAATAATAATAATAAGTAGTCTAGTAAAGTATAGATAACCAACATTTCTACTTCAGTAAGGTACTACACCTCTGATTTCCACAGACTCAAAAGTGATTGCGCAGTTGTCTGTAAGCAGTTTAATGTCCAGCTGTGAGCCGTTTTCCTGTGACTGATGAAGGAGGTCATTCTTTGGAATTGTTAAATTTGTTTTTAGTGTTTATGGGAACATGTAGGTTAATATGCAGGTCAACCTTCAGGGTTACAGCACTGTGGTGCACTCTATGATGAATAACACCAATTAGTCAGAGGAAAGGCTGTAAATGTGAGTGTTCCAGGTGCTCTGTACCCTCAGGATAAGGCTGGCGAGGGGGCGGTGGAGCTGGAGAACATGCACTCAGACAGGATGAAGGTGGTTCAGCTGGACGTTTGCAGTGATGATGAGGTTTCCCAGGCTGTGGAGTTCATTAAAGCTAACCTGGATGACCCAGAAAAAGGTGAGTGTGGTGCTGGTCATTTGATTTAAAGTGCATTATGATTTGCCTTATGTTTTCTTTCTTGGTATTACTTGCAGCAATGTGGTGAAAATGTGTCTAAATGTAGTGGATTAGTTAATACACTATATGTCAGTCTCTTAAAGATAAAATAAAAAATCTGTAGTTTAATAATTGGCTTAATTCCTGTTTGGGAAACTGCCTCTATATGTCCATATGTTAATGGACACCCCTTCTACCGAGTGCATTTATCTATATGAAGGCCCCTTACCCCTAGCCCACTGTTTTGGGCGTGCACACCAAGGTGTAAGGGTGTCCCAATTCTTGTTAGGCTGGAGGAGTAGGTTAAAAGGGAGGGAAAGGGCTTGTTAGCCCTTAAAATCTTTTAAAGATGCACACTTCAAACAAAGGGATAGGAGAATCACTGGTAAGATAAAACGGATCAAGCAACCAAAGAAACCCAAAAATGTAAAATGTCCTTGTTAAAAGTGACCATTAGCACAATATTAACATAGTTTAATGTGTAGTTTAATGTGTAATTCCAATGTTTTCTGGTCGAGTTTTTCATAACAAGCATTAAAAAGTAGTTTGTCTCAGTAGCTAGCTAGCTAGCTAACTTTCCCGTTCCACCTTAAATGGTGCAACAGATGGCAGGGGTTGCAGCATTTAAGGCGGAACGGAAAAATAAAATAAAAGCTAATCATAAAGCGCTAAAGTTAACTAAATATCCAGCAGCAGGTAGGTTATTGAACTTCACTGAAGCACTCCCAATGACGTATCGGGTGCTTGAAGGTTTGGGCCTAAGTTTCCCTCCTTTGCTGACATTGATGTGCACAAACACACTCACTCACTCTCTGGAGCTTAATAAACATGAACAAATAAGCCTAATGCCAGTGGTGTGGGCTAAAAGGGGTATAAAGCTTCTTAGTATTGAGCTGTAGAGGGGTGAAACTTAAAAATAGTTAACCTCACTACCTAACATTGGTTCTAACATTTGTATTGTTCTATCATTCTGTAGTGTTAGAAGGATAGTTACAGATGGGCCTTCAGCTCTTAATGGTTTGACTGATCTTTGTTCTTGTCTGGTGTTTGGTCAGGTCTGTGGGCTGTGGTGAATAATGCGGGTATCTCTACATTTGGTGAGGTAGAGTTCACAACAATGGAGACGTACAAGCAGGTGTCTGATGTTAACCTGTGGGGAACCATCAGAGTGACCAAAGCTGTTCTCCCTCTTATCCGCAGAGCCAAAGGTGAGAGACATACAAATTCTGATGTCATTTTTATAATCATTACTTATTATCAGGAGTGAAATCACAGGGCATATTAGATTACCACAATATGATTTTATCACAATGCCTTTCCTATGATAACAATATGACAATAATGAGATTCTGCGATACTCGATATATCACAAGCTAATTCTCTACGATACTTCACGGCATCTGTGTTACTGAAGAGGATAAAATACTCCTAAATAAGCAAATACCAGGAATTATGGGTTTATTGTTGTTTTACAGAATTTAACATCCAATATTCTTCACTGCAGCTTTACCCTATACATTTGACTATAGCACCACCATAAAGTCAAATTATGGGGGTGAGTCTTAAGGAGTTTAGAGCACCTATGTTATAGAAAAAAATATCCATATTTAATGCCACATATGCATGATGTATCGATATGATGTACTGCAATGTTGATATTTTGTCACACCCCTATTATTATTATTATTATTATTATTATGATTAATAGTAGTAGTATATTCTAACTTCTATCCAATGTGCAAATGTTTCTATCAACAAAACACTCTATCCTCACCACACTTATGGTTGTAGTAATTTTTTTATGAGTATAATAATGATTCTTGGGATGATGTGTTTCCAAGAAAGAAATGCAACCATTTTTATGTTTATCATACCATTTCACGTCTTACTTAAACATACTGAAAAAGTTAATTTTAATTATGGAATTATGTAGTTATGCATTTATGTAGTTAACACATTCTATATTTAAAATCCTTTTTAAACGTTCTGGTAACGTCTCTGCAATGTCACTTGTGCAAATGTTTTCATTTTTAGTTTTGGGAGTGTTACTTTTAACATTTACATAATGTTAGCACTTGTCTAGCTGGGAACATTATGTGAGAAATGTTCTAATAACGCTGTGATGCAAACCCTTATTACGTCACGTGCGTTTTCAGAACATTCCAGTAACATTATTTCTGTAACGTTGCAGAATAACATTCTTGAAACCTTTACAAAATGTTGCAAAACGTTCTTCTTGCAGTGCTGAGAATATGAATGACCCACCACCCAAATAACACTAATGCATTAAAATATATATTTATATATTTTATATATATATATATATATATATATATATATATATATATATATATATATATATATATATATATATATATATAATTGAAAATTTACTTTATTTCGGTAATTCAATTCAAAATGTGAAACTCCTATATTATATAGATGTATTAAAAACAGAGTGATCTATTTTAAGAGTTTATTTCTTTTATTGTTGATGATTGTCCCAAAAATCAGTGGCTCAGAAACTTTGAATATTATATAAGACCAATTATATAAGGCAATGTGGGCAGTGTGCCGAGTCCTGCTGGAAAATGAAAACAGGGTTAAGGGAGGTTAATAATAAAGTATGCAGAGAAAGATAAAGAACTACAGTCTGTAATGATTATAATCCTGATGTTGATCCTGTTCCCGTTTTTTTGTTCCAGGCCGTGTGGTGAACATAGCCAGCATGTATGGCAGGATGGGGAATGCCCTGCGCTCTCCTTACTGCATCTCCAAATATGGAGTGGAGGCCTTCTCCGACTGCCTCAGGTACGAGATGAAGTCCTGGGGGGTGAAGGTGTCCGTTATCGAGCCGGGGAACTTCATAGTGGCCACAGGAATCCTGACCCGCGACATTGTGGCCACTACGGCGGAGAAGCTGTGGAAGGAGGCGCCCCCTGGTGTTCAGGAGGACTACGGCAAGACCCACTTTGAGCAGTACATGGCCCTGATGCGCTCCTACTGCAACAGTGGGCAGCGAGACATCTCGCCAGTTTTAGACGACATCACAGACGCCATCACCTCTAAACGGCCATACACGCGCTACAACCCGATGGAGCCGCACTGGTGGATCCGCATGCAGGTCATGACCCACCTCCCAGCAGCCATTTCTGACAGGCTGTATTTCTGAAGTAATTCCTCCCGCTGATTTGGGCTGAAACTTTTAATCACATGTTAATCGTTATCACAGTCACACTGTTGAGTCTGTGATGAGCAAATCACGCTCCAGATCCTGACGACTGCCTTTAAAAGGTGCTACAAAGCAGATGGACACTAACAAACCAGAGAAATGTCTGGTGTCGACCAATCAAAAAACATTTTTTTTTGTGTGTGTACCTTCAGTTATTTCCATGTCTAGTG